>NC_064826.1:88153030-88456060 GCF_024166365.1 Elephas maximus indicus | reverse complement strand
AACTGTGAGAAGACCTAGTAAATCCTCCAGGTCTCACCAAAAGTAATGGTCTACCTAGATGGTCTCTTATTTAATTCTACCTAAAAATTAATAAGAGCACTTAAGGACTTAAGATTCAATTATAGCACAAAATTATTTTCTGGAAATAAGAACTATGAATTTTTCATTTAAAAATTTAGTAGACAAATTGAAAAAGAAGATGGTGGATCACTGTGGAGGTGTGAATTAGAGGCCAAAAGGAAGAAATATCTCAAGGTCCAGAACAAAAATACAAAGAGGTAGAAATCATGAGGAAAAAAGGTAAGAGACTTAGAGGATATCTAATGTGTGAACAACAGAATTTCTGAAGCGAGGAAAAGGAAGAGATGAGAGAGAAGCCATGATTAAACAGAAGGAAGAAATGTTAATCTGCAGATTGAAAGGGCATACCAAGTTACTAACAGGTTCAGCGATAGAAGACACACCCCTAGGGGTATCACTGGAAACTTCCTGAACTCCAAGGCTAAAAAGAAAAGCTTGCCAAGTTCTAGACAGAATGAGTAACTCACAGAGGAGGCAGACTGACACTAGACTTCTCATCATTACCACTGGAAGCTGAAATAACATCACAGGTGACTGAGAAAATGGGAGCTGCACCTAAGAATACTGTAGTCATTCAAGATGTCATCCACCTGCAGAGGAGTAAGCGATATTTACCAGTATAAAAGGACTCCGAGAGAATCTCACCCATGTACCCCATGAGAGGAAATGAGAGTCTAGAATTAAAATTATTAAATCCCAGTCTAACCTAGGGGAGGAGAGCAGAAGAAGGGTGGGGAGGCAAGTAAAAGATTTTAAAGGTCTCATCTGGGAGAGGAAGGAAATGAAGAAAAGTAGTCTGAAAGTACTCTAACAGTCTCATTTTAGGGGACTGAAGGAAATTACAGTGTCTTATCAGGGGACAGTGATATTGTTCTATGATTTACACATTCGGTTGGATCACCTTTCTTGGGAATAGGCATAAAGATGGATCTCTTCCAGTCAGTTGGCCAGGAAGCTGTCTTCCATATTTCTTGGCATAGATGAGTGAGCACCTTCAGCGCTGCATCTGTTTGTTGTTGTTGTTGTTAAGTGCCATCGAGTCCCTTCCAACTGATAGGGACCCTATGCACAGCACAATGAAACACTGCCCGGCCCTGAGCCATCCTTATAATCGTTGTTATGCTTGAGTTCATTGTTACAGCCACTGTGTCAAACCACCTCGTTGAGGGTCTTCCTCTTTTCCACTGACCCTGTACTCTGCCAAGCATGATGTCCTTCTCCAGGGACTCATCCCTCCTGACAACATGTCCAAAGTATGTAAGACGCAGTCTCGCCATCTTTGCCTCTAAGAACCATTCTGGCCGCACTTCCTCCAAGACAGATTTGTTCGTTCTTTTGGCAGTCCACGGTATATTCAATATTCTCTGCCAACACCACAACTCAAAGGCGTCAACTCTTCTTCAGTCATCCTTATTCACTGTCCAGCTTTCACATGCATATGATGCGATTGGAAATACCATGGCTTGGGTCAGGTGCACCTTCGTCTTCGAGGTGACGTCTCTGTTCTTCAACACTTTAAAGAGGTCCTTTGCAGCGGATTTACCCAATGCAATGAGTCTTTTGATTTCTTGACTACTGCTTCCATGGCTGTTGATTGTGGACCCAAGTGAAATGAAATCTTTGACAACTTCAATCTTTTCTCCATTTATCATGATGTTGCTCATTGGTCCGTTTGTGAGGATTTTTGTTCTCTATGTTGAGGTGCAGTCCATACTGAAGGCTGTGGTCTTTGATCTTCATTAGTTAAGTGCTTCAAGTCCTCTTCACTTTCAGCAAGCAAGGTTGTGTCATCTGCATAACGCAGGTTGTTAATGAGTCTTCCTCCAATCCTGATGCCCCATTCTTCTTCATAGAGTCCAGCTTCTTGGATTATTTGTTCAGCATACAGATTAAATAGGTGTGGTGAAGGAATACAACCCTGACACACACCCTTCCTGACTTTAAACCAATCAGTATCCCCTTGTTCCATCCGAACAACTGCCTCTTGATCTATGTAAAGGGTTCCTCATGAGCACAATTAAGTGTTCTGGAATTCCCATTCTTCGCAATATTATCCATAATTTGTTATGATCCACACAGTCGAATGCCTTTGCATAGTCAGTAAAACACAGGTAAACATCCTTCTGGTATTCTCTGCTTTCAGCCAGGATCCATCTGACAGCAGCAATGATATCCCTGGTTCCACGTCCTCTTCTAAAACTGGCCTGAATTTCTGGCAGTTCCCTGTCAGTTTACTGCAGCTGTTTTTGAATGATCTTCACCAAAATTTTGTTTCAGTGTGATATGAATGATATTGTTCTATAATTTCCACATTCGGTTGGATCACTTTTCTTGGGAATAGGCATAAATATGGACCTCTTCCAGTCAGTTGGCCAGGAAGCTGTCTTCCACATTTCTTGGCATAGACAAGTGAGCACCTCCAGCACTGCAACTGTTTGTTGAAACATCTCAATTGATATTCCATCAATTCCTGGAGCCTTAATTTTCGCCAGTGCCTTCAGAGCAGGTTGGACTTCTTCCTTCAGTACCATCGGTTCCTGATCATATGCCACCTCTTGAAATGGTTGCATATCAACTAATTCTTTTTGGTGTAATGACTCTGTGTATTCCTTCCACCTTCTTTTGATGCTTCCTGCGTCGTTTAATATTTTCCCCACGGAATCCTTCACTGTTGCAACTTGAGGCTTGAATTTTTTCTTCAGTTCTTTCAGCTTGAGAAACACCGAGCGTGTTCTTCCCTTTTGGTTTTCCATCTCCAGCTCTTTGCACATGTCATTATAATACTTCACTTTGTCTTCTCAAGATGCCCTTTGAAATCTTCTGTTCAGTTCTTTTACTTCATCAATTCTTCCTTTTGCTTTAGCTGCTTGATGCTCAAGAGCAAGTTTCAGAGTCTCCTCTGACATCCATCTTGGCCTTTTCTTTCTTTCCTGTCTTTTCAGTGACCTCTTGCTTTCTTCATGGATGATGTCCTTGATGTCATTCCACAACTCATCTGGTCTTCGGTCACTAGTGTTCAATGCATCAAATCTATTCTTGAGGTGGTCTCTAAATTCAGGAGGGATATACTCAAGGTCATATTTTGGCTCTCGTGGACTTGTTCTGATTTTCTTCAGTTTCAGCTTGAACTTGCACGTGAGTAATTGATGGTCTGTTCCTCAGTCAGCCCCTGCCCTTGTTCTGACTGACGATATTGAGCTTTCCATCGTCTCTTTCCACAGATGTAGTCAATTTGATTTCTGTGTGTTCCATCTGGCGAGGTCCATGTATATAGTTGCTGTTTATGTTGGTGAAAGAAGGTATTTGCAATGAAGAAGTCGTTGGTCTTGCAAAATTCTACCATTCGCAGCTCAACTGGACTGGACCAAAAGCAAAGAAGTTTCCGGGATAAAATGAATGCTTCAAAGGTCAGTGGAGCAAGGGCAGGGGTTTGGGGACCATGGTTTAAGGGGACTTCTAAGTCAATCGGCAAAATAATTCTATTATGAAAACATTCTGCATCCCACTTTGAAATGTGGTGTCTGGGGTCTTAAATGCTAACAAGCAGCCATCTAAGATGCATCAATTGGTCTCAACCCACCTGGAGCAAAGGAGAATGAAGAACACCAAGGTCACACGACAACTAAGAGCCCAAGAGACAGAAAGGGCCACATGAACCAGAGACTTACATCATCCTGAGACCAGAAGAACTAGTTGGTGCCCGGCCACAATCGATGACTGCCCTGACAGGGAGCACAACAGAGAACCCCTGAGGGAGCAGGAGATCAGTGGGATGCAGACCCCAAATTCTCATAAAAAGAACAGACTTAATGGTCTGACTGAGACTAGAGGAATCCCGGCAGCCATGGTCTCCAGACCTTCTGTTGGCACAGGACAGGAACCATCCCTGAAGACAACTCATCAGACATGAAAGGGACTGGACAGTGGGTGGGAGAGAGATGCTGATGAAGAGTGAGCAAATTATATCAGGTGGACACTTGAGATTGTGTTGGCATCTCCCGTCTGGAGGGGGGATGGGAGGATAGAGAGAGTGCGAAGCTGGCAAAATTGTCACGAAAGGAGAGACTGGAAGGGCTGACTCATTAGGGGGAAAGCAAGTGGGAGTACGGAGTAAGATGTATGTAAACTTATATGTGACAGACTGACTTGATTTGTAAACGTTCACTTGAAGCTCAATAAAAGTTAATAAAAAAATTCTACCATTCGATCTCCGGCATTGTTTCTATCACCAAGGCTGTATTTTCCAACTACTGATCCTTCTTCTTTGTTTCCAACTTTCGCACTCCAATCACCAGTAATTATCAATGCATCTTGATCGCATGTTCGATCAATTTCAGACTGCAGCAGCTGACAAAAATCTTCTATTTCTTTATCCTTGGCCCTAGTGGTTGGTGAGTAAATTTGAATAATAGTCATATTAACTGGTCTTCCTTGTAGGCATATGGATATTATCCTATCACTGACAGCATTGTACCTTAGGATAGATCTTGAAACATTCATCTGTTTGTTGAAACATCTCAATTGATATTCCATCAATTCCTGGAGCCTTGTTTTTCGCCAATGCCTTCAGAGCAGCTTGGACTCCTTCCCTCAGTACCATCAGTTCCTGATCATATGCTACCTCTTGAAATGGGTGAACATTGACTAATTCTTTTTGGCGTAATGACTCTGTGTATTCCTTCCATCTTCTTTTGATGGTTCCTGTGTCATTTAATATTTTCCCCATAGAATCATTCAGTATTGCAACTCCACGCTTGAATTTTTTGATCATTCAAAAATGGCTGCAGCAGTATACTGACAGGGAACTGCCAGAAATTCAGGCCAGTTTTAGAAGAGGACGTGGAACCAGGGATATCATTGCTGCTGTCAGATGGATCCTGCCTGAAAGCAGAGAATACCAGAAGGATGTTTACCTGTGTTTTACTGACTATGCAAAGGCATTCGACTGTGTGGATCATAACAAATTATGGATAATATTGCGAAGAATGGGAATTCCAGAACACTTAATTGTGCTCATGAGGAACCCTTTACATAGATCAAGAGGCAGTTGTTCGGATGGAACAAGGGGATACTGATTGGTTTAAAGTCAGGAAAGGTGTGTGTCAGGGTTGTATTCCTTCACCACACCTATTTAATCTGTATGCTGAACAAATAATCCAAGAAGCTGGACTCTATGAAGAAGAATGGGGCATCAGAATTGGAGGAAGACTCATTAACAACCTGCGTTATGCAGATGACACAACCTTGCTTGCTGAAAGTGAAGAGGACTTGAAGCACTTAACTAATGAAGATCAAAGACCACAGCCTTCAGTATGGACTGCACCTCAACATAGAGAACAAAAATCCTCACAAACGGACCAATGAGCAACATCATGATAAATGGAGAAAAGATTGAAGTTGTCAAAGATTTCATTTCACTTGGGTCCACAATCAACAGCCATGGAAGCAGTAGTCAAGAAATCAAAAGACTCATTGCATTGGGTAAATCCGCTGCAAAGGACCTCTTTAAAGTGTTGAAGAACAGAGATGTCACCTCGAAGACGAAGGTGCACCTGACCCAAGCCATGGTATTTTCAATCGTATCATATGCATGTGAAAGCTGGACAATGAATAAGGAAGACTGAAGAAGAATTGATGCCTTTGAATTGCGGTGTTGGCAGAGAATATTGAATATACCATGGACCGCCAAAACCAAAAAACCCAAACCCACTGCCGTCGAGTCGATTGTGACTCATAGCAACCCTATAGGGCAGAGCAGAACTGCCCCATAGAGTTTCCAAGGAGCGCCTGGAGGAATCGAGCTGCCCACCCTTTGGTTAGCAGCCGTAGCACTTAACCACTATACCACCTGGGTTTCCATGGAGTGCCAAAAGAATGAACAAATCTGTCTTAGAAGAAGTACAGCCAGAATGCTCCTTAGAAGGAAGGATAGTGAGACTGCAGCTTACATACTTTGGACATGTTGTCAGGAGGGATGAGTCCCTGGAGAAGGACATCATGCTTGGCAGAGTACAGAGTCAGCGGAAAAGAGGAAGACCCTCAACGAGGTGGTTTGACACAGTGGCTGCAACAATGAGCTCAAGCATAACGACGATTATAAGGATGGCTCAGGACCGGGCAGTGTTTCGTTCTGTTGTGTGTAGGGTCACTATAAGTCAGAGCCGACTCGACGGCACCTAACAACAACAATCAGGGGACCGAATATACATTTTGTTTCTGCATTTGTGTCTGACTGTGAATGCTAAGAAAGGACAGAAACCAATAAGAAAATCAATCGAATATCGTTCAACCTCACTCACAAATAAGGAAATGCAAATTTAAATCATTTAAAAGATATCATTTTTCACCTGTCAGATTGGTAAAGCATGATAGTATCCAGGGTTGTTGGTGAGGATGGTGAGGGCAGGGAAGTACTGTTACACACTTTTGATGGGAGTGTAATAAATGCCATCTTTTTGAGTGCAATTTCACAGTACCTATCAAATGGAAAGGAGCCCTGGTGGCACAGTGGTTAAAGCACTCTGCTGCTAACCAAAAGGCCAGCAATTCAAATCCACCAGGCGCTCCTTGGAAACCCTATGAGGCAGTGCTACTCTGTCCTATAGGGTGACTATGAGTCAGAATTGACTCTACGGCAGTAGGTTTGGTATCAAATATAAGAAGTCCCTGGGTGGTGCAAATGGTTAATGCACTCAGCTGCTAACCGAAAGGTTGGACGTTTGAATCCACCCAGAGGCAACTCAGAAGAAAGACCTGGCTATCTGCTTTCCAAAAGTCAGCCACTGAAAGCCCTATGGAGCATATTTCTACTCTGGTGTCACCATGAGTCATAGATGCTCAACAGCAACTGGTGTAGAATGTAAAGTGTGCATATGCCGTATTGAATCACTGCACCTGCAGTTTTCCATATACATATATAAGATCTATATTATATTAAAGTTATGACAGGATACTAAGAAACTCTTCACCATGGTTGTGAGGGGAGGTAAGAGCTTGAGAAGAGAACTTCTATGTTTCATATTCTGTACAGATTGAATGTTACCATACACATATTTTCCCAAATGTAAAAAACTAGTTAATTAAAAGTGCACATCTCACTTGACTCAGAGATTTTAATTCTAGGATGTCATCCAACCTTTCAACACAATACCTGCACATGTGTGGAAGATGAGCGTATAATGCGCATCTTTGTACACAGATTTGTAATAGGGGCGGAAATTAAAAACCATCAAAATGTCTATTAACAGGGAATTGATAAAGTAAATATTCTATGTTCTTACAATAGCATATAATGCAGCCATCAAAAAGAATGAGAGAACTCTACTTGTACAGATATAGAAGGATGAAGTTTAAGACATTATTGACAGAAAAAAGTAAGTTGCTGAACAGTATTAAAAGCACATTTGTAGAGTTTTTAAGGACTTATCTGCATATGACAATGAACATTTCTGGCAGGAAATTTTAACCTTGTTTACTTCTGGGCAGTGGAACTGAGGGCTGAGAAGCAGAGAGGGGGACTTTTGTCTTTTCCTATACACACTTCTGTCTTCTGTATAGTTTTACTTTTTCTCATGAACATATATTACATTTGTAATGTAAAATATCAATTAACTTTCTGAAAGCGTTATAGGTAATATGTGTGTATGTGTATATATCTATATATACAAACACATATATAATACATATATATACACACACACGAAATTGTGCCTAGTACATTAAAAAATGTCAAATGGTATAAAATACCAAAATGCTGATTTTGAAAATACCATATTAACATATGACATCTTTGCTAAGTAGTTTGAACTTAATTGTCAAGGATTTTTACCTTGGCATTTTTTTATACCTTTTTGCACCTTCTGTAACTCATTAAAAAAAAAAAATCAACACTAATTCTTTCTCCCAGAAAATGTATGGCCCCATTGGGAAGCCTGATTGCAGTGCACATATAGCATACTGGATAAAAACCCTGTCTTCTGAAATCTTCAATATTCTGCAAAGCATTTGAGAAACATTTAAACTGTAATATCTAAAAATGAGAAAACCAATCTAATGAGCAATGTGTAAAGGGTAGTACCTTGAAAATCTATTGCTGAGCAGTTTCATCAATTGTATTGATATAAATCAAATATTTTAATAATAATAAAGATAATTACAGAATCTCAGAGGGTCTGTTTTAAGCATATTTTTATTTAAAAAGTGAATATTTGTTAATATAGCAGTTCAAAATTTAATTCAAAAATTTAATTTCCTAGTATTTTTCCATAGTGAAATATATGGCATGGTTCTCTTTGTAATAGGATCCCCAACTCTTGCTTATGTCTCTCTCCAATGGGATACTACTTTCAGTGACAAGAGATCAGTATCATTAATACTAGATGAAAATGTTTTAAGCACAGAAATGGAAAATCCTAGAATAGCGTATTAAGTGCAACTCTCAGAATGAAGATAAATCTTTTAAAAATTACATTTATCTAGTTAAGTTTCAAGGAGCCTTTTTATGATACACAAGTCCAGAACAAGTAAATAAACTCCCTTCTTTCTTCTCGCTTGTGTACTTGCTCTTGCTCTCACGACTGAGGCGATGATGGTCAAACCAAATCTAGTAACTAGTTTTATTTGCTATCATTGGACACCACCAAGTGCCTAGAGAAATCAACTGACCACTCACAAATCTTTCCAAGTAGAAAATACTTCCCAAAATACGGACCAAAGTGGCTGTGATAAACTATGATTCAGGGGCAAGCTTGCTGGATTGGAGTCATAAGACCTGGGTTCAGATTTTAGGTTTCTCATTTCCTACCACTGGGAACTTTAGAAGGCCACAAGGATTTTTCTGTGTTTGTCAAAGAGATGTGGTAACTATGCCTATCTCCCATCAAAAGCTTTCAATAACTATTTATTGATTCCACAAGAATAGGATTATGTGAAGGGTAAATAAATAAAACACATGAAAGCATAGAGTAGGCAAAATAATATACAGACACTAGATGTTTGTGCCATTACTGCCACTGGAGGCAATAGAATGTAGCAGTTAGGGTTTCCAGCTCTAGCACCAAACTGCGGGAATTCTAATCCTGGCTCCACCTTTAACTTCAACTCTCCACACTTCAGTTTCTTGTGTGTAGGTGGAGATAATAGCCATTCATTATGTCATGTTGGGGGAAGAATTAGGTGAAATAATGCATATAAACCATGACCCAGATGCCTCATGTTGTAAGGCATCTGGTACATGGTAAACACTCAGTAACGGTTTATTTTCAGTAACTAAATTAAATTAGCTTTAAAGAGTGATATTGAGCACAGATCAGACCTTCTTCCTGTGTGGAATCTGGAATTTCTGGTTGTCCACATGCCCCTCATTTTGTCACCTTGAGCAACGACCCCTCTAGCTCCTCCCATTACATATGTCTGACAGAATCATGGAAATTAAAACACTGCATGGTTGTCCAAAGCCCTCTACTGGCTGCATGCTTTAGGAGATGCTCTGACCTTTACCGGGTCAGCCAAATCCGATGAAGACAGAAAAATTAAAACGCTGAGATCTAGTAATACACTGACATCACCCACCCACACCTTCAAGGGAAGTGTTTGTCTACAGTAATGGAAAAAATGTGGTGCAAATTTACAGTAATTTTTAAGATGCTTAGAGTCATGGATTCCCTTGAGTATTTGATTGAAATTATACCCCTCTCCCAAGAAAAAAAAATATACGCCCATCCATATGAACAATTTCCATATAATTTCAGGGACTTCAGGGGTTCCTTGAAGTCCACTCATAATTAACCTCAGTTTAAAAATGTGATCATGCATTTGCAAAAAGACAATTTTTTTTTTAAATCAATAGAATTTTTTGTAAAAATACACAAGCTGATTCTAAAATTTAAATGGAAAAATAAAGGAACTAGAATAGCCAAAACGGCTATGAAAAAAATAAATAAATTTGGAGGAGTCACATTACCCAATTTTAAGACTTAATATAAAGCAACAGTAATAAAGACAGTGGGATATTGGTAAGAGATAAACAACGGACCAATGAAACAGAACAAATAGTTCAGAAATTGTCCCATGCAAATATTGCCAATTGATTTTTGACAAAGGTGCAAAGACAATTCAATGAGGAAAGAATAGTTCTAAAAATAGTACAGTCACTGTGGAAAACAGCGTGGTGGTTTCTCATAAAACTAAAAATAGAACTACCATAAAAAACAAAACCAAACCCATTGCCTTCGAGTCGATTCCGACTCATAGCAACCCTATAGGACAGAGTAGAACTGCCCCATACGGTTTCCAAGGAGCGCCTGGTGGATTCGAACTGACAGCCTCTTGGTTAGCAGCCGTAGCTCTTAAAAACTACGGCACCACGGTTTCTGCAGAACTAGACTTGAAAGTAGAGACTTATACACAAATATTCATTGCAGCACTATTCACAAGAGCCAAAAGGGTGGAAACAACTTAAATGCCCATCAACAGAGAAGTGGATAAACAAAATGAGGTACATACATACGATGGGAAACTACTCAGCCAGTAGGAGAAATAAGTCTTGATACATGCTACAATATGAATGGAGCTAGAAGACATTATGCTGAATGAAATAAGTTACTCACAAAAGGACAAATATTGTATGACCTTACTTACATAAGAGACAAGAAAAGGCAAAGGTATAGAGAATAAAGTTTCTTAGTGGTTATCAGGGGCAGGAAGGAGGGGGAAGGGAGGGTTTAACGGTGATGAAAATATTGCGTTGGTTATGGGTAAGGTTGCACAGGCAATTATTGCAATTGCTGTCAATAAAATGCACATCTGGAAAAAGTTGAACTGGCAAAAGTTTTGTAATCGATACATTTACAACAATGACCAAAAAAAAAAAAAAAAACGACTATCTGCCGAGACTGCTTATGTACAACCAAAACCTCATGGAATTTGGCTCCTTGGTTTGGAGGTTTAGGGTCATAGTTTCATGGGACATGGACAACCCAGTTAATTGGCCTAATAACAAGTTTAGCGCTTTTGTTATACCTCTTAGTTCATTGAGTAGTGCCTGGGGTCTTAAAAGCTTACAAGCGGCCATCTAAGGCACACCAATTGGTCTCTATTCACCAACTGAGGAGCAACGGAGGAAGAAGGACAGTCAGGAATAAGAGGATATGGAAAGTGTAACTAATTGCCTCCACGAACAAACTGCCTCCTTTGCCATGAGACCAGAAGGACTGAATCATACCCAGCTACCATTACTGAACATTTTGATCAAAGATGCTATGAAAGAATACAGCTCAAAAGAGGAAAAATGTAGGACAGGATTTCAAATTCTCACAGAATGCAAGACTTTCTAGAGCCATGGAGGTTAGATGAACCCCAGAAACCATTGCCCTGAGGTAATCTTTAAAACTTAAACCAAAAATACCACCTGAAGTCATCTTAAAATCGAAAAATAGTTCACCTTAACTAGTAAAGAATAGCTGCCTTGAGTACTGTACTCTTTAAATACCTATCTATATGGGATCAAGTTGTCAACAGCAACTCAAAAGATTAGATAGGAAACATAGAGGACAGTGAGTTTATGTTAACGGAGGAGGAACAACTCAAAACAGGAGGGTGAGAATGGTTGTACAACTCCAAGAATGTAATCAAGGTCATTAAATTGCACATGTAGAAACTCTTGAATTGGTGTATGTTTTGCTGTGTATATCCTCAATGACAACAAAACAAATTAATTAAAAAAAAAGAAAGGATAGTTCTTTCAATAAATGGTGTTGAAACAATTGGACATTCACATGCAAAAAAAAAAAAAAAAGGACAAATTTCAACCTAAACCTAACATCTTATACAAAAATTAACACAAAATAGATCTAAACATAAAATATAATGCTACAAAACTTTTAGAAGAAAACATAGAAAAGAACATTTTTGCTACCTGGGATTAGGCAAAGAGTTCTTAGACATGTTACCAAATGCACGATACATAAAAGAAAAAATTGACAATTTGGACTTAACAAATTTAAAATGTTTGCTCTGAGAAAAGCACTGTTAAGAAAATGAAAAGACAAGCTATAGGCTGGAAGAAAATAGTTGCAAATCACATACCCAATGAAAGACTTGTGTCCAGAATATTATAAAGAACCCTCAAAACTTAACAATAAGAAAAACACACACACACACACCACGATTTTAAAAAAAAATGGGCAAAAGTCTTGAACAGACATATCACCAAACAGGATATACAGATGGCAAATAAACATATGAAAAGATATTTAGCATCACTGTTCGTTAGGGAGATGCAAATTAAAACCATAACAAGATACCACTACACACCTATTAACACCTATTAGAATGATTAAATTTTGTTTTTAAAGTAATGACAATGTCAAGTGCTGGCAAAGATGTGCAACAACTGGAACTTTTATACAGTGTTGGTAGAAATGCGAAATTGTAAAGCCACTCTGCAAAAGTTTGGCAGTTTCTTATAAAGTTAAATGCATAATTATCATATGGCCCAGCAATCCAACACCTATGTGTTTCCTCTAGAAAAATGAACACTTATATTTCACAAAAATCTGTACACAAATGTTTATAGCAGTTCTATTCATAACCACCAAAAACTGGAAACAACCCAAATGCCTTTAAACAGGTGAATGAATAAACAAACTATGGTATATTTATACAATGAAATACTACCCACAAATAAAAAGGAATGAATTATTGATACACACAACAACTTGGTTGAATCTCAAAGGCATGTTGAGTGGAAGAAACCAGTCTCAGAAGGTTACATATTTTTAATACATTTGACTCCTCTTATATGACATTCTCAAACAGACAAAACTATTTTGAAGGAGAGCAGATCAGTGGTTGCCAGTGGTTACAAGCTAGGCTAAGGTTATGACTACAAAGGGATAGCAAGCACAAGAGAGCTTGGGGGGATGTTGGGGCTTTCTGATTGTAGTGGGGGTTACATGAATCTATACATGTGGTAAAATTCATAGAACTATATGCACAAAGAAAACCCTGGTGGGGCATAGTGGTTAAGTGCTACGGCTGCTAACCAAGAGGTCAGCAGTTCGAATCCCCCAGGTGCTCCTTGGAAACTCTATGGAGCAGTTCTACTCTGTCCTGTAGGGTCGCTATGAGTAGGAATCGACTCAATGGCAGTGGGTTTGGTTTTTTTTTTGTGCACAAAAAAATTATTGATTTAATTAACATATTAATTTTTTAAGGCAGTCACTAAAAAAAGAAAAAGAGTAGCAAAGAAATGATCTCAAGAGAATACCCAAAGGCCTGGACTTAAGTTCTGCCATGAAAGATCTCCAACCTTAATTACTTACCAATCTCAATTACTAGTTATTGAAATTCCTTTCCCTTAGCCACCCCCTTTCCCCCACCACCTCATCAATAGAGTTCATGAGGTTCCTTTCTCCTGGAAGACATTTTTCCTTTTGTTCTGGCATTTGAGCCTGTTCGAATTCTATATCCTTCAAATCAAAATTAAAAAACTTATTCCTGATGTCTTTGCTAACACATCCCCCTGCCTTCATTGCTCTTGTTGTAAGGACTGCCCCATAGGGTTTCCTGGATCTTTTCTCCCTCAGAGCAGCTAGGAGGTTCAATATACCAACCTTTCAGTTAGCAGCCCAGCACTTAACCACTGCATCACACTGATATTAAATTCTCTTTCCCAAAAATAGCCAAATTATTTTGTCTGTACCTCCTTTACAGCACTTACCAGTTTCTCCCTAGTGTTACGGTTCTCTATGCTGCCTTACCACCCCTACCAAGATACTGTCAAGAACTACGAAGGGTCTGAGATTTTACCCTGCTTGTGCAAGCTAACAAGTTTGCCACTATAGTTTCATAGATACAGGCAGAAGACACGAGACTTCTGGGTCAGAGACGAAGTACTTTATTACTCCTAGCATAACAGATAGCATGAGTTTCATGTTCTCATCAGTTCCTCTTATTCCCCAGTCCCATAGCGGTGATGCAGAACAACTCAAGTAGATGTTATACAAACAGTGGGTCTGTGTCGTAGCTGAGGAAACCCAAGTATATAACAGGCTATAAGGAGACTGCTAACAAACTTGCCCAGCTTTTGCCACTGAGGGAGATATTATCTTTCTTATCCTGCCCCCTTCCCTGGAGTGAGACATGATCTCTATCCTCCTAGGCCATTTGCCGTACAAACATCCTTAAAAAGATAATCCAAGACAAAATCTGATATAAGATGTGTAGAAATGCCATGGCGAATTGCCCCCAAGCAGTTATCATCTATATCTAATTTACTCTTGGGCCACTTGAGCTTCTTGCCCCCAAAATACTTTTGGGGTAGTAGATGTTTAGTATTTGTTAACTCTGTAACAATAGGTTGTTAAGGGAAATTTAAGTTGGAATTTTAAGCACTATATTATCTAGTGCTGCTATAACAGAAATACCACAAGTCAATGGTTTTAACCAACAGAAATTTATTCTCTCACAGAATAGGAGGCTAGAAGTCTGAATTCAGGGTGCCAGCTCCTAGGGAAGGCTTTCTCTCTCTGTCAGTTCTGGGGGAAGGTCCTTGTCATCAACCTTTCCCTGGTCTAGGAATTTCTCAGTGCAGGGATCCCAGGTCCAAAGGACACGCTCCATTCCTGCCTCTTCTTGCTTGGTGGTAATGAGTTCCTTCTCCTTTCTGCTCAATTATCTCCTTTATATCTCAAAAGATATTGACTCAAAATATAACGTAATCCTGTAGATTGAGTCCTGCCTCATTAACACAACTGCCTCTAATCCTGCTTCATTAACATCATAGAGGTTAGGATTTACAACACATAGAATAATCACATCAGATCACAAAATTGGTGGACAACCACATAATACTGGGAATCATGGCCTAGCCAAGTTGACACATATTTTGGCGGACACAATTCAATCCATAATAGATGGGATGAAGAAGGGAGTAAGGTTTTGAGTGGAAGAGGGCAGTCGGTCCAGAAATAACTCTGAGTAGACAGGTGGAGTTAAGAAGTACAAATTGAGGGGGTATCTGCCTTCCTACAGCAAGCTGAATGACACTGTGTCTGTAAGTGAAATATTGTGACCGTGATGTCAAGACACAGAGTATCTAATATATCTAGTCCAGTTTTTCTCAAAAATAATGAGAATTGCTGGAACAGGAGGGAAAGATGCTCATTAAAAATCAGATTTCTTGTCCCTACCCGTGATCAAATGAGAATCTTTGGAGATGAGCCTGAGAATCTACATTTGAATAAGCTCCCCACGTGATTTTGAAGCACATTAAATTTGAGAGGTCCCACGCTGGAACATATTTTCAAATATTTTGGCAAATCACTAAATTCTTTAACATCTCTACCTCCTCCCACCCCTCACCAGATTGGAGATAGGGCTAGCAGGTATCCCCTGTTACATACCACACACAGGCACATACATGATTTTTCAAAGAAAATAACTACCTTGAATTCAAAGTGCAAAGTATACTCCCTGTCATGGATTTAATTATGTCCCCCAAAAAATGTGTGTATCAACTTGGTTAGGCCATGATTCCCAGTATTGTGTGCAGAATTTAGTACCTAGAGAGTGGGGTGTTGCTCTAACAGATACCTAAAATGTAGAAGCGATTTTGAAACTGTAAATGGATAGAGTTGTGTCAACAGCAGAGGACCAGCAGCAACAGAGAACCAGCAGCAGAACCAGGAGAACAGCTCAAGATGGGACTGGAGCCAACCCAAGAGAGAGAGAGCTGACTGCCTGTGCGCAGGAGGCTTTCTGGCAGAGTGGGGTACCTCCAGGCACTTATCGGTAGAGCTAGGCTTGCTGACCCACGGAGCAACAGAGCTGAGTACCTATACGGAGAAGGCTTCCTGTCGGAGTGGGGTGCCTCCAGGTACTTATTAGTGGAGCTACTGAACTTTGGAACACTTTCCCCAGCAGGGCAGATGCGGGCATGAGGCCCGAGGGCCAAGAGGCCAAGAAGCCAGGAAGCTGAAGCTGAAGAGATAAGGAACACAAGAAACCAAGCTGTCTCAGTCTCAAAAGGTATGGGTACAACATCAGGAGTTTCAAAAGGTGGAGCCATGGCCCCTGGTGTTTCTAAAGGTGGGGTTGCCACTCAGATGGACTAGGAGAATAGTGTGCCTAAAGCCAAGGGAGCAGAGTTGCTAGAAGGTGGAGCTGAAGCCCAGGGCCATGAGGCCTTCATTCAGAATCCGGAGAGTGTGGCCAATACCTAGAGTCTGGAAAGCAGGGCCATTGTGTGAATGGCCTCAGAGAAGAGAGGATTATTTTCAAGCCTTGAGGGCTAATGTAGTATGTTCTGCTGGCTTGCTTGGTGCTTGTTATCACTTCTTTTCCTCCAGTTTCTCCCATTTGTAATGGAAATGTCTAGCTTGTGCTTGCTCTGCCATTGTACCTTTGCAAGCAGATAACTTGTATTCTAAATTTCACAGAAAAAGAGAAATTTTTGAATTTTGGACTTGGA
This sequence comes from Elephas maximus indicus, assembly GCF_024166365.1. Taxonomy (NCBI): domain Eukaryota; kingdom Metazoa; phylum Chordata; class Mammalia; order Proboscidea; family Elephantidae; genus Elephas; species Elephas maximus. Next base: position 88,439,508 of record NC_064826.1, on the reverse strand, counting down.
GTTAAGACTTTTGCTATGATATGATGGGATAAATATGTTTCACGTGTTACAAAGATGTGATTTGGGGGTGCCAAAGGTAGAATGTCATGAATTGAATTATGTCCCCCCAAAAATGTGTGTGTCAACTTGGTTAGGCCATGATTCGCAGTATTGTGTGGTTGTCCTCCATTTTGTGATTGTAATTTTATGTTAGAGAGGATTAGGGTGGGATTGTAACACCCTTACCAGGTCACATCCCTGATCCAATCTAAAGGGAGGTTCCCTGGGGTGTGGCCTGCACCACCTGTTATCTCTCAAGAGATAAAAGGGAAGGGAAGCAAGCAGAGAGTTGGGGATCTCATACCACCAAGAAAGCAGTGCCAGGAGCAGAGCACTTCCTGTGGACCTGAGGTTCCTGCACTGAGATGCTCCCAGACCAAGGGAAGGCTGATGCATCACAAGGACCTTTCTCCAGAGCCGACAGAGAGAGAAAGCCTTCCCCTGGAGCTGACGTCCTGAATTTGGACTTGTAGCCTACCAGACTGTGAGAGAATAAACTTGTGGTATTTCTGTTATAGCAGCACTAGATGACTAAGACACTCCTCTAAGACCTAGGCCTTTGGACCTAGCCAGGCCAATTATTTAATAGCCTGAAGGTAGGTTTTCAGACCTACTATAACAGATTGGAAACCCTGGCATAGCGGTTAAGAGCTACTGCTACTGGCCAAAAGGTCAGCAGTTCAAATCCACCAGCTGCTCCTTGGAAACTCTATGAGGTACTTCTACTCTGTCCTATAGGGTCGCTATGAGTCCGAATCACCTTGACGGCAAGAGGTTTGGTTTTGGTTTGGTTCATAAAGGATTAAGACAGGAATACTGGAAGTAGCATTTAATTTGAATGTGAACACATTTAATGCTTTCCTTCCTTTCTCAGCTTTAAGGTTATTAACTTATCTTCCCTTGGCCTCAGTTTCCTCTTCCATAAAATGTAGGCCTCAAGAAGGTCCCTTCTGACCATCATGTCTACAGCCTTGGATCCAAATAAGGGAACTAGGAGTCCAGTCCAGAATCTTCTGGGGCTCCCAAAACTATGGAAAGTAAGTGAGGGGCACTCAAACACCTGTTCAAGTTTGGACTAGCCCTTGTGGTCCAGTTACATCCTAGACAAGATATGGGTGGGTTGGGGACACTTTGGGTAGATAGGATGAATCTAGGGCTGTTCTCTAATGTTCAAATCTTTGCAAAAGTTCCAGTGTCATTAAGCAGAAGTCATCTAAGGCTAATATTTCAAACTTTAGGTCAAGAAATTTAACTCAAGAAATTTCGTAGGTTGCAACCAACATTTTTTTGGAATGAAATGGAACCAAATCGAATGGAATAGAATGGAATGAAAATGAAGCCATCAGAGTACATGAGTAAGCATACTGTTTTTGCAAATTTTTGTTTCAGGTTGTGAGGGGTGGGGGTCATGATATAAAATGTCTTTATTACTGTGAGAAACATTCAAAAAAGTTTGACAAGCACTCATCTAAGAGGGGGAGGGTAGTGCAGGTGATCAAAGAGGGGTATCTATCCAGGCCAGAAACAGACCAGAGAGAGAGTGGGGAACAGAAGAGGATCCACGACTCAGATCTCCAGCCTGAGCCTCTGTCACTTACCTCAGTATCTCTGAGAAAAAGGAGGAGAGAGATCTCCCATATTCAGAAAGTGGCCTGGCCTGTTCACTGTGCTTCCTGGACACCGACCTGTGGAAGGGGCTTGGCTTTTCTGTGCATTTTTCACCAAACAATTCACCAGTCAGAACCAACCAGGGCCTCTAAACTCTTTGTGCCAGCCACTGTGCCTCACATAGCCTTGATGTTTTCAAAATTCAAAATGATCCAAACAAGATTTTAAATTTATCTATGTTATGACACAGCAGGGGAGATAATCCTTGCTGACACAGCCTGCACTTTATGGATTCCTACTTCATCTTCAAGTGAGGGAATGGTCAGAAGAATGTGTGTTACTGATCACTCAGTCTTTGGGGGAAGGAAGGAAGTTGGTGGTCTTGCTATCAGTTTTACCTGATTATACAGGACGTAGGTAGGTAGTCTTCCCCAAAGAAGACTCTTAGGTTTAGGAGATTAATTTTCACACACAGCTAATAAGTGGTAAAGAAGGATTTGAACTTAGACTTGCCTGGTTTCAAAACGTAAACCCTTTACACTACATCAGGTTACCTCTCTTATTACTGATTAAGCAGCTCTACTGTTATGAACCTGGATCTACTTAAATTTAAATTGTTTTACAAGGTGTTCATACTGCTCTCCCAGGTGAAGAGTTCAAATTACTCTCCAGATCAATGGTAAAAACCAGAATTTCAGATTCCACAGAATTTACAATGAACCAGCTTCTTTGAAGAGATGGTAGGAGAATTAAAAGCACAGAGACTGAGCATAGGAAGTACTGCTTGATGTGAATACTGGAATTCTAAAACTGGATTTCCAACATGTGTTAGATCAAAATAGTTGACATAAGAACACATTTCCAAAATTATAACAGAAATCATTAGGAAAGTATGATTCAAAATACATGATTCCCTTAAATAAAACTTTTTCACACCTCCACCAAGTGTATAAAATGAAGTCAACTTATATCAACTCCTCATATATTTACAACAGGTGCTTATAAATTACTTGAAATGAGGAAGTGGTCTTTTAAGATCTAATGTTTGAAAGCATTTAGTGGTCTTACATGAATGTTCATTTTAATTTTGCTCATTTTTAGCTTTTGAGATTATATATTTTCCTCTGAGATAAGCGAGACTGAAGAAGTTTAATATCTCACCTTTCACAAAATCAACACATACACTGAACTACTGTGCTAAACCAAAAAAAAAAAAAAAAACCTGTTGCCTTTGAGTCCATTCTGACTCATACCAAAACTATAGTACAGAGTAGAACTGCCCAATAGGGTTTCCAAGGAGCACCTGGTGGATTCGAACTGCCTACCTTTTGGTTAGCAGCCGTAGCTCTTGACCACTACACCACCAGGGTTTCCGAACTATTGTACTAAGCAACCAATAGACCCAATTATGGAAATCAATTATCTTCACTTTGACCACACAGCACTAATCAGGTCTCTCTGTCGTTCACTGTATATTTCATGCTCAATGTGATGGGACAGAGTCGTGATCTGAAGAATGAGATTAAGAGCAGGGTGTCTCCAATAAACCAAAAATGAGACTATTTTAGATACCTTTTCTCCCAAGAATCTGTTACTTAGTCCTGGAATTGGAAGAATTGACTTTGAAAGGGGGAAGGAATAAGGCAGAGAACTTGTTCTAAGTATGTGCATTAAATAATAACCAAAGCAGCTTCCTTTAACCAACAAGACTGTCCATCAACAGGCAACATTCCAGAAAGCCTCGTTATCTACATAAGGCAATATCTTAGGCATAAATCATCTAAAAATTACATTATAGAAAAAGGACCAACCTAAATCCTTATGTCACTGTGATTTAACTCTACATATAAGGAGAAAAATTAAGGGGTCCACAGCTAACAATTGAAGACAGGAATCTGTTTCACAATCACCAATGATTTACCATTCCACCGCTAGGCAAACCTATACCGCACTTCCAAAAATATAGTGTGCTAAATAGCATTCAGTTAAATTCATACCTATTGCTTTCTTAACCAAAGCCTAGACTATCCATCAGCAGAAACTGCCTCTTGAAAGGCTTCAAACAACCCTTTGAAAAGTTTTGTGAAATCTACCCTAACAAGGAAGAGATTCTGATTTGAAGAATGTCCCTAAGTAGTATTATGGATAAAGGGAGCTTAGAAAAGGGACCTAAATATCAATTCATCGTAGGGAAGTTAAGACGAATGTAAAGTTTAAGAAATTAAAAGTCTTGAGTATGAGTGACACATTTGTTGTTGTTAGCTGCCATTGAGTCGGCTCCAGACACATGGCAACCCCATGCACAATGGAACAGAACACTGCTCAGTCCTGCATCATTCCCATGCTGGGCTGTGCCATTACCATGATGGGATGGGGATCAGACCAGTGTGATCCATTGGGTTTTCATTGGCTGATTTTCAGAAACAGACTGCCAGCCCTTTCCTTTTATTTCGTCTTGGTCTAGAAGCTCCACTGAAACCTGTTGAGCATCACAGCAACAGGCAACCCTCTACGGACAAGCAAGTGGTGTCTGTGCATGAGGTGCATTGGCTGCAAATCGAACCCACGTCTCCCACATGGAAGGCAAGAATTCTACCACTAAACCACCCATGCCTCACATGGGATACATGCCTTCCCTCAAACAGTTCAGGAAACCAGCACAAGCCACAAACAGAACCCAGAACTTCTCTCTGCAGTTTAGTGTTCTGCCTTCTCAGAGCCTGTGTAAACCTCTCGCTCCATCTTCTCAGACCAGAGAGAAGGAATCTTGCGATACACAAACATATTAAATGTCCACCATCAAATAAATAGTCATGTGAAGTTATCCAGGTTTCTGAGATGTTCACACTTGTATTTATCCAAATGCCTGCTTCCAAACCCCTGATCCCTCAACAGAGTGGGAGGTACAATAAACCAGTTGAGACCCCTTCATCACATCTTGCTAAAACCTTGTTGTGAAGAAAATAAGAATGAAATTTTCACCAGGTCAAAATTGTCATTCTAATTTATTAAAAGAGTTTCAGATCTAGGGTGGAATCTTCAGTGTATTCTTCAATGTTCTTTTTTTTTTTTTTTTCCAAGATCTATCCCGAAGTACAACACTGTCAGTGATAGGATAATATCCATACGCCTACAAGAAAGACCATTTAATACCACTATTTTTCAAATTTATGCACCAACCACTAAAGGCCAAAGATGAAGAAATAGAAGATTTTTATCAGCTGCTGCAGTCTGAAATTGATCGAACATGTAATCAGGATGCATTGATAATTACTAGTGATTGGAATGTGAAAGTTGGAAACAAAGAAGGAGGATCGGTAGTTGGAAATTATGGCCTTGGTGATAGAAACAAATGCCGGAGATCAAATGATAGAATTTTGCAAGACCAATGATTTCTTCACTGCAAATACCTTCTTTCACCAACATAAACAGCGACTATACACATGATCCTCGCCACATGGAACACACAGGAATCAAATTGACTACATCTGTGGAAAGAGATGGTGGAAAAGCTTGATATCATCACTCAGAACAAGGCCAGGGGCCGACTGTGGAACAGACCATCAATTGCTCATATACAAGCTCAAGCTGAAACTGAAGAAAATCAGAGCAAGTCCACGCGAGCCAAAATATGACCTTGAGCATATCGCACCTGGATTTAGAGACCATCTCAAGAATAGATTCAATGCATTGAACACTAGCGACCGAAGACCAGATGAGTTGTAGAAGGACATCATACATGAAGAAAGGACAGGAAAGAAAGAAAAGACCAAGGTGGATGTCAGAGGAGACTCTCAAACTTGCTTACGAACATCAAGCAGCAAAAGCAAAAGAAGAAACGATGAAGTAAAGAACTGAACAGATGACTTCAAAGGGCGGCTTGAGAAGACAAAGTAAAGTATTATAATGACACGTGCAAAGAGTTGGAGACAGAAAACCAAAAGGGAAGAACACACTCTGTGTTTCTCAAGCTGAAAGAACTGAAGAAAAAAGTCAAGGCTCCATCTGCAATAGTGAAGGATTCTATCGGGAAAATATTAAATGACACAGGAAGCATCAAAAGAAGATGGAAGGAATACACAGAGTCATTATACCAAAAAGAATTTGTTGATGTTCAACCATTTCAAGAGATAGCATACGATCAGGAACCGATGGTACTGAAGGAAGAAGTCCAAGCTGCTCTGAAGACATTGGCGAAAATCAAGGCTCCAGGAATTGACGGAATTTCTATTGAGATGTTTCAACAAATGAGTGCGGTGCTGGAGGTGCTCACTCATCTATGCTAAGAAGTATGGAAGACAGCTTCCTGGCCAAATGACTGGAAGAGATCCATATTTACGCCTATTCCCAAGTAAGGTGATCCAACCGAATGCAGAAATTATAGAACAATATCATTCATATCACACTGAAGCAAAATTTTGGTGAAGATCTTTCAAAAGCGGCTGCAGCAGTATATCGACAGGGAGCTGCCAGAATTTCAGGCTGGGTTCAGAAGAGGATGTGGAACCAAGGACATCATTGCTGATGTCAGATGGATCCTGCCTGAAAGCAGAGAATACCAGAAGGATGTTTACCTGTGTTTTATTGACTACGCAAAGGGATTCAACTATGTGGATCATAACAAATTATGGATAATATTGCAAGGAATGGGAATTTCAGAACACTTAATTGTGCTCGTAAGGAACCTGTACATAGATCAAGTGGCAGTTGTTCAAACAGAACAAGGGGATACTGATTGGTTTAAGATCAGGAAAGTTGTACATCAGGGTTGTATCCTTTCACCGTACCTATTTAAGCTGGACTATATGAAGAAGAACGGGGCATCAGGATTGGAGGAAGACCCATTAACAACTTGTGTTATGCAGATGACACAACCTTGCTTGCTGAAAGTGGAGAGGACTTGAAGCACTTACTAATGAAGATCCAAGACCACAGCCTTCAGTATGGATTACACCTCAACGTAAAGAAAGCAGAAGTCCTCACTACCGGACCATGATAAGCACCATCATGAAGAAGAATTGAAGCCTTTGAATTGTGGTGTTGGTGAAGAATATTGAATATACCATGGACTACCAAAAGAATGAACAAATCTGTCTTGGAAGAAGTACAACCAGAATGCTCCTTAGGAGCAAGGAGGTGAGACTGCGTCTTACATACTTTGGATACGTAGTCAGGAGTATCAGTCCCTTGAGAAGGTCATCATGCTTGACAAAGTACAGGGTCAGCGGAAGAGAGAGGCCCTCAACGAGGTGGATTGACACAGTGGCTGCAACAATGAGCTCAAGCATAACAAGGATTGTAAGGATGGCGCAGGACCAGGCAGCGTTTCGTTCTGTTGTGCATAGGGTCGCTATGAGTTGGAGCCAATTCAACAGCACCTAACAACAACAACAACAACAACATTCTTCAATGTGCTCAGTGACTTCACCCTAGGGGATCTCCAAGTGACTGTGACTATTTGCACACTTCACATCATGAGCTCAAATCCAAGTGTGAATGTCCACGACCCAAATGATGTTTCCTGTTCCACCAGCCCACGTGATGACTCGAGTGGTTTGCTGGCATTCTGAGGTTATACTCAACACTCCCTTTCTTTCTTTTACGATTCATCACCTTGTATCTGATACAGACACCCCAGCAAATGTGAACCTCAAGCTATGGCATGAGGGATCAGACATCCTTAGCCAGGGTATCTCTGCTACTTCAAGAATTACTGTGTTTGGAAATAATGGCAATGGTTGCTTAACATGGTGAACGTAATTAGTGTCACTGAATTGTACACTTAAAATTGGTTAAAATGGGAAAGTTTTGGTTACATATATTTTATCACAAAATATATATAATATATATTTTGCCACCTTTTTTCTTGCAGGAATTAGAATTACTGGCTCTTTTGCAGTGATATCATAATACTTCAAAAGCAGACCATGTTCAGGCAGTGCTGACTAAGACCACTTTCCTGGAATTCTAGAAATTCTCATTAGAGGTACAGGACTAGTTTTTTACACACTTCTTCCAGAGCCACCCCCATCCCAAAAGCCTATCTCTGATCTTAAATAATGATCACTCACAAAGGTACCTGACCAGTTATGGCCATCTAGATAACAGCAACTTATGGGGCTCTCCAAATGTTTCCTCCTTAGGCACACTTAAATCAACATGCAAGCTTATCTTCTGGAGCCGCAACCTGAGCTTATAACTCCTCCTTCGCACTTCCCTCCTGGCATTTTAGTGGGGCAACATCTAGGTGAAAATACTCCTGATTGCTGTGTTTTTCTCAACACCTCACCTTTTACTAACTTCAGTTGTCTGATCCTAGAGATGTAGAACTGAAACGTCAGCTTCCAATGAAAAGCTCCCAGACTGGCCATTAAGAAATGCTGCTTTGGCCTTTGGATCTGGATTTATTAGCATGGCCCAAGTGAAGTACAAAAAGCATGTGCAGTCACTCTTTGCGGTCGAAATAAAATGAGAACATAAGTAGCACATTTGCTATGTAACATCCTGTGTCTGCTCTAAATTCACTATAGTCATAAACCAAGAAAACCAAACCTGTTGCCATTGAGTCAATTCCAACTCAATGGAATTGAGCAGCTGTAGCACTTAACCACTACGCCACCAGGGTTTCCACAATAATCACAGAAGGTCCATTTAACTCAGAAAACTGAAAGGCCTATAAAGTGAAGGAGTTAGGCTAAGCCATTTTGAGCTTCATTCCTGGCTCTGAAATATCACAGTGTAGTTATGCAATATATCCAAACTACAAAAACTTCGGTTAATCAGTAATCCAGGTGGACCGTGTATATTTAACATAATAAAGAGACCCAGATCCTTTCCCTATTAATCCCAGTCTCAGTTCAATTACTACACTTAATATCATTTACTCCAAACCAAAAAAAACCAAACCCGTTGCCATCAAGTCGATTCCAACCCATAGCAAACTTACAGGACAGAGTAGAACTGCCCCATAGAGTTTCCGAGGAGCACCTGGCAGGTTTGAACTGCTGACCTTTAAGTTAGCAGCCATAGCACTTAACCACCAGTGCTTCCATCATTTACTCAGTACCTACTAAATGCCAGGGCATGCTTCTGTGTTCCCCTCTCCAGTGGTTCTCACTTTTCACTGTGCATCAGGACCACCTGGAGAGCTTTGAAAACTACATTCAGACCACACCTCCACGTTCAGATTCAACTGGTTTAGGGCACGGACTGTAATAAAACCCCCCAGGCGATTCTAACATGCAATCAAGGTTGAACGTTCCATGGCTAAATCCACCACCACCGGTCTGCTACAGTTCTGTGGCAAATCCCAAAAGGCAGAACAAACATTTCTACTTCCCTTCACTTCAAAGAATGTGGGGCATGGAATTAAGTATTACTTCAGCCTTTTTTTTTTTTTTTTTTCAGCCCGGAGGGAGTTCCTGTGTGATGCAAATCATTAACGCACTTGGCTGTTAACCCAAACATTGGCAGTTCCAGTCCACCCAGATAAAAATTACTTCTGAAAAATCAGCCACTGAAAACCCTATGGAGTACAGTTCTACTCTGACACACATGGGGTCGCTATGAGTTAGAATTGACTCAATGGCAACTGTCTGTTTTTGTTTTTTTAATTGCAGTCCGGTGGTAGGTGGGATTAGGGTTAGAAGTAAAGTGCTTTAGGCATATTATCTCATTAAATCATTACCACGACCCCAGGATTAGGTTCCACTACATGGACCAGAAAATCCAAAATAAGAGTTGCTCAAAGAGGATAGAAATTTATTTCTTCCTCATGTAAAAGTCCAAAGATAGGTGTTCAGGATGAAACGGGACTCCACAGTGTCAAAAACCCAGGCTCCTTCTATTTTGTTGTTCTGCCATGGCTTCCTGATCAAGATCCAAGATTACTTCTTTATATATATATACGCATATATATATGGTGTTTTAGGTAAAAGTTTACACAGCAAATTAGGTTCCCATTTGATGATTTTTATATAGATTTTTCCATGACACTGGTTACATTTTCACGTGTCAACATTCTCATTATTCCCATTCTCTTTGTTCTATTTCCCTTAACCTAGCTTCCCTGCCCCAGCTTAGCTTCTCATCTTTGTTTTATGGTAAATGTTGACCATTTTGGTCTCATATAGTTGATTATTTAAGGGAGCCCAGTACTCACAGGTGATATCATTTATTTTATAAGTCAGTCTATTACTTGGATGAAAGGTGACCACTGGGAGTGGCTTCAGTTCCAAGTTCAAAGAGTATCTTAGGGTGATAGTCTCAGGAGTTCCTCTAGTCTCTATTGGTCCAATAACTCTGGCCTTTTTTAGGAATTTGAGTTTTGTTCTACATTTCTCTCCCTTTCTGTTCAGGACCTTCTATCGTGTCCCTGGTCAGAACGGTACATGGTGGTAGCTGGGCACCATTTAGTTCTTCTGCTTTCAGGCTAAATGAGGTCACGGTTCATGTGGGCTATTAGTCCTGTGGACTAGTCTCTTCTTTAAGTCTTTGATTTCCTTCATTCTCTTTTGTTCCAAATGAGTAGAGACCAATAGTTGTGTCTTAGATGCCCTCTCACAAGCTTTTAAGACGACAGTTGCTACTTGCCATACTAGGATGTAGAACATGATCTTTATAAACTGTTATGCCAATTAACCAAGTTGTCCCACAAGACCCAAGATAACTTCTTGAGTTCCATCCATTACATCATATTTCAGACAGAAGAAGAGGTGAAGAAGGACACATTTCCCTCCTTTTAAGGACACTTTCTGGAAGTCACACTGGCCAGTTCTGTTTATATCCCATTGACCAGAACTTAGTCACATGGCCACATCTAGCTAGCTAGGAAATATAGCCTTTATTATAGGCAGCCATTTGTCTAGCTAAAACAGAGGTTCTTTTACTAAAGAAAAAAGGGAGGATAGGACAGGGACAATTAAGCCTCAGTCATGTTTCCCTGCGTGGTACTCCAGTCTTCCTCTCTAGGATTACAGATTTAACTTGAAAATCTTTTACATCCAACCACTGCGTAATAATGCACCTTCAACTTCTGTACCTTTTGCTGCTAGGCACTGTCTTTCTGACCGGGTAATTGTGATGGTTAACGTTGTGTGTCAACTTGGCTGGACCATGATTCTTAGTGGTTTGGCAGTTATGTAATGATGTAGTTTGGCAGTTATGTAACAATGTAGTTGGCAGTTATGTGAAAATAGAGTTACCTTCCATTTTGTGATATAATGTAATTACCCTCATGATGTAATTTGATGTGATCAGCCAATCAGTTGTAAGGGGAGTTTTCTTCGGGGCGTGGCCTGAATCTAATATATATGGACGTTCTTGCAAATCTCGTTGGCTTTTGCTCCCTCTAGATCCTGTATCTGGCTTGTCATCATCTGACCTCCAGTACTTGGGACTTGAGCCAGTGGCCCACCAGATTGCCTGCCAATTTTAGGACTCATCAGCATCCGCAGCCCATGAGCCAGCAGCCTGCCTGACCTGCCAGTCTTGGGTTTGTCAGCCCCTACAGCTACCTGAGTCAGGAGAAGCCCCCAGCCTCCAGCCTGACCCACAGACATTGGATATGCTAGCCTCTACAACCGTGTGAGCCATGTCTTTGAGATAAATCTCTCTCTCTCTTTAAATATACATATATATATATACAGATATACATACATACACACAAGCTTCACTGGTTTTGCTTCTCTAGAGAACCCAGCCTAAGACATTAACCCAGTACAAAAGCTTAGAATCAGGACTGAATCCCTTTGAATGCTGTGCCTGGGCCTCCTGGCTGCCCATATTTGAGTCAGCTTTTAGCCAAGTTGATTTCACTAGCTAGGTCAGGCAGGGCTGGAAGCCCTAAACCAGGTTCTGACATATTGACCCAGCAGCACTACATTCATGCCATGTTATTTTCCATGACTCTGGCTGAAGCCATAACTTCATGGTAAAGAAAAGTTGGGAAATTAAGACAGCAGAATGTAGCAGAAACAACCAAGGGCATAGAGTGAAACAACCAGATTTGAGACCTAGAGTCCCCCTATTTACTAGCTATGTGACCTTTTTTTTTTCCCTCATTTCCAATACAGAGATAACAATAATTTTTGTCTCACATAGCTATAGTGAAAATTAAGTATAATAACATATATGTTAATACTTAATAAAAACTATACAAATGTCAGTGAGTATAGAAGAGTACAAACAGTAATCGCCTGATGTGGGGAAGAATATCTTTGAAAAATAAAGAACAAGATAGCTGATAAGAATCTCCCACTTTACCTCTTATCTAGATACCCTTTCCTGTGGTGTTTCAAAATCTTCCATCCTATTCCCTTTCTATTCTGCTTCCTCTCCCATTTTCCTTACAACAGTTACTCTGCTCTGTCCCTCCACAATCTTTAACACATCTTTGGGAGAAAAAAAGAGAACAGTGGAAATAGGAGAGTTTAGATGAAGAAATAGGTGTTCAGTTGGATCAGAGGAGTGATTATGATAATCAGAGCCAACAGGTTATGTCCTAAGCTCTTCACATACATGAAGTCATAGGATCCTCACAACAACCCTATGAAATCGAGTCTGTAATAGGCAGCCTCTGAGATGACTTCCAAAGATTTCTGCCTCCTGGTTTTGATGCCCTTTGTAGTCTCCTCCTCTTGAGTGTGGGCTTAACCAAGTGATTCACTTCTAAAAATAATATAGCAAAAGTGATGGACTGTCACTTCCGAAATTAGATAACAAAAAGACTCTGGCTTCTGTCTTGAGTGCTTTGTCTTGTTTATTCCTTTGGGGGGAAGCCAATGCCATGTTTTGAGCTACTCTATGGAGAACCCACATGGCAAGGAACTGAGGGAAGCCTCTGACCAACAGCCAGTAAGGAACTGAGGTCTTGAGTCAAACAGCTTACCAGCAAGAAACTAAATCTTGCAAACAACCATGTATGTGAGAGAGCCTGAATGTGGATCCTCCCCCTAGTTGAGTCTTTAGATAAGCCTGAAGTCCCAGTGGACTGACCTTGAGTCAAAAATAACCAGCTAAGCTCTATCTGGATTTCTGATCCACAGAAACTGTGAGATAATGACTTAAGCTGCTAAGTTCTGGGGTAACAGTAATAGATAACTATTCCGAGCTTAGTGTTATCTCCATTTTGTAGGCGAAAAAACTGTAACTCAGAGAGGTTAAGAAATTTTCAAGGTTACCCAGCTTCTAAGTGGTGAAGTGGGGATTCAAAGTCAGGAACTTTAGTTCCAAAATCTATGCTTTTATGTTGGTCAACTGATTTATGTTTTAATAAATAGGTGCCAAAATGTTTATATTTTGTAAAACGTAAAGCTTCTAATGCTAAAGATGTAGAGGCTCTAAATCAGATGACAGATGAGTTGAGTTTTATCTTAAGCTCTCTTTAGCCAGGTTCCCTGCCAAAGCAAGTGTTTTCCTAACATGCTATCACCCTGACCATAGCTGTCATCACTAATGGGTTATTTTGAAGCAAAGCCTATCGATTCCTATAATAGGTTCCAAAGAACAATCAAGGCTACATCGGCACCAAATTGGAGGAGAAAGAATAAATTATGTAAACTCAGGTCTGTTATTGGCTATGTATGCAGTCAAACCAAAACAAAATCCACTGCCAGCGAGTCAATCTGACTCATAACGACCCTATAGGACAGAGTAGAACTGCCCCACAGGGCTTCCAAGGCTGTAAATCTTTACAGAAGCAGACAGCCACATCTTTCTCCTACAGAGCAGCTGGCGAGATCAAACTTCTGACCTTTCAGTTAGCAGTCAAGTGCTTAACCACTGTGCTACCAGTGTAGTAGGTGCTCAATAAATATTTAGATTCATTCATTTGGGCTAAACTGCTCATTGGACGTTCACCAAAGAAATGGAAGACTACGTTTTGGAAAGAAGAGTGGAGCTGTGTTCTTTAAAAATAGACACATGGGTGATCAGTCCATCCTGCCTGATACACTACCTGCCCTTATTTAGAAAGCCCACTTCTGATACTAGCAACTCCTAAAGAAACATACTTCTCAGTCTGCCTTTATACTACACCAAAAAACAGCTTCAGTGGAGTGATTACAAGTGAGAGCTCTGGAGTCAGACTGATTTACTAGCTGTGTGGCATAGGCAAGTTACTAACTCTCTGTGCTTCAGTGTCCTCTTCTGTAAAATGAGAATTATACCAGAACTCACCTCATGGGATTGTTGTGAGAATTAAATGAAATAATGCATGTTGAGCGTAGAACAGTGAACGGCATATAGCAAATGCTGGATAAATGTTAGCTGTTCCGCCTTACTGCTCAGCACCACACATCCAGTCTCTGGGCTTTCCAAGAGAGGACAGAGAAATCTAGGAGCCATAATCACTGCTGATTTAACGGAACACTCACTGGCTGCCTTGCTTGAGCTCAGATGCCCATATCACCCAGAAGCTTGAAGAGCTCCAGCCTAGGATCTGAATACCTTGTTTGATAGATTCAGATAGGGATGTGTTTGGGGAATTGGCCAAAGGGTAAAACTCCAAATACTGAAAACTGACTATTCAATGCATAAGTTGTGAGCCTTCTCGTCAAATTCTGGGATCCTTTACTTTTTGTTCACTGTCAAATCACCAACCAGGACTCCAGGAAAGAGAGTAACTCCTCTCTGCTTCCCTGTATCAATGAGCTGTTTCTGGGGTATTTAGCCTCACTAATTTCTTGCCATCTCACGTGCTGAGCTTCTTTTATCAATCTCTTTCTCCTTCACTCTACAGTTTCTTTACCCTACACATACACACACACTTTATTCTACTCTCTCCCTCAAGTTCTTTCTCCCTTGTCTTCCTTTATAAAACATTATGTTTGGGGATGACTCGAGCAGAGAAATATAGTTGATATTCTGCCCTTGCAGTTAAAAAAAAAAAATACACACCACACAATGATGGGTGCATAGTAGGCCCTCAGATGTTTGCTGGATAAAATCCTCCACCCAAGACTGGACTGAAACAGAGCTTCTGACAAGGTGCTCAGTCCCCTAACTCTAGAAAAAAAGGAATATTATACATCATCTTAGTCAAGCCCCACCTCCTCTCTGTCTTACACAGTGGAAGTATAGAGCCCAGAGAATAATGTGGTACAGGTTGTACAGTTATGTAGGGCAGAGTCCAGGCTAGAAGCCACATCTTCTGTCTCCCAGTTTAGTGCTAGTCACACGTGGGTACAAATGCCCCTTACTTCCCAGAGGTATGACTTTGTAAGGCCGGGAAGGCAGCTGATGGCCCCCTCTCCTAAAGGGCAGCCGGATTCTGGTCTCCAGCAGACTGCACCACCTCATTGGAGATGGCTTCTATATGGATTTTCTATGGGACGCATCAGTGGGCGGGCCTGTCCTCACTTTATAGTGAACACTCTGAAGAGGGCCTAGACCTTTCCTCCTCTTCTAACCCAGGGCTCCTTGCAGGCTGTTTATTCCCAGCTTCCTCCAGGCTCTAGCACGCCTGGCGGCTCTGGCCCAGATTTCTGCGCTGCGGCTCCCAGGGCCTTGATGAGGCATGTTTAATCTTCCACCCAGATTATTTAACCTCCGCATCCTTGTTAACAAACAGCCATTATTAACGAGATAGGAGACCACATGGGGTGGGCTTCTGCAGACAATGCAAGCTCCCTTGGCCTTTCAGGGAGCAAATTCATAATCCTCAACGACTCAGCTGCACCAAACTCTCCTGCCAGGCTCGAGAGGGAGTCAGAAAACTGAGTAGAGCCTGGGTGGTCTGGGACCTTACCTTGGACCCCCGCGGCTGGAGGTTCCAGTCTCTGCTAGAAGGGCTGGATCTGCATCTCTCCCTTCTTTCCCTGCCTGCCTGCCTCCCTCCTTCCCTCACTCACTCTCCCTGGAGGCTGCTACAATGCGTTATAAATTTTACCTTTCCAGTGTGCAGGAGAGGCGAGAGAAGGCTGTGTCCCAGCTCCGGGTCTGCCCGTCCCCAAGGACACCAATTAAAGGCACTAATTGGACAGCAATACATCAAAGTCGCTCCCGGGAGTGGGTCCTCAGAGCTCCAGGAATCCGTTAGTTGAGCTTTTGTTTCAAACACAGAAATACAGAGGAAGAAAAAACACCTCGACGCCGACAGGAGTGGCGCGTGTGCTGTAACGCGTGGACTCCTCCAACTGTGTTCGCTGTGAGCCTTCCGCTCTCCCATCTTCCTCCAGGCTCGGCCCACCAAAAGATTTTTCCTGCCTCTCTGTTGCTTTTTTTCTTTTCTGTTGCGAGGCCACCTCACTTACTCCCCCAAAGACTGACGCCTAGACAGTCTTCCTCTCTGCGGGACACGAGAACAAATAGAGCGCTTGTAGACGCGTAGACGCGGCACACAGTTACCCCCTACAAGCCCACCTTCCAGCGCACAGTTCTAGGTCTTTGCCTAAAATGGACTGGAGGTGGTCAGCTCAGGGAGGATCATGTCTCGAAATGAGGACCGCCGCCTCTGCTGCACGGCTGCACTGGGCCTTTGCGAGGCGCCTGGACGCCTGCCCAAGTACGGCGACAAAGGAGAACTGGGAGGGATTATTTTAGGATGCGAGAAAGAGCAGTTCGGAGCGGGGAGGGAACGGCTTTTCTTTGGAGAACTGGAAGTGGCCCACAGGCCCGAGGGCACCTGGAGGCGCCGGCCAGTCAGGGGCCCGGAAGGATGCGAAGCTGCCTCCGGCGCGCGGTGGGTGGCGCCCCTTACCCTTCGGCTTAGGCAGCCTCAGGGGCACCCTTTGCTTGGTTCGGTCAAGAGGCCTGTGGTTCCGACCCTGCCTCCCGGGGCGGCGGGGGACGAGGGGGTCCTTCCCTGTCGTTGGCTTAGAAGGAGGCCAAGTTTAAGAGGAGGCTGAGCGTCCAGGGTCCAGAAGCCACCAGCACGTGTGCGCGCGGCTAAGCCTCTCAGGACCTGGGCGGCGAAGGTCCGAGCACGCGGTCACCCCCATGGAAGCGGTGGCCAGACCACGGCTGGCGTCCAGGGGGCCGGCCATAGAGGGACGGAGGCAGGCGACTAGGCCGAGACCCAGGCACAAACTGGGACTCCCGGAGTCGGCGTCCGCGGGACGCTGTTCCTCTGTATGGCTGTCCCAGGCCACACCCGCTGAGCTGGTGAGGTGGGAACCTCGCCCCTCACCCGCGGAGCCTAGGCCCAGGGGCAGAAGCCCTGCTATGGTTCCTGGAGGGTACAGGCTGGCCCTGGCCGTCAGGACAGACAGGGCTCAGGCGGCGCGCCCTGGAGGCCCGGCCTCACCTGGGCGGTGGGAAGGCCCAAGGCTGATGCCCGAGCGCGTCTCATCCCGCGGGGACCGCGCCTGCTCCTTTCCCTCCGGGAGCCAGATTGGAATGGCTGCTTTTGATCCCATTTGTTACCAAGCCTGGCATTTGTTTTCCATTTTATAAACGCTTCCCTTTAAATAATTGTCCCTGTTAACAGCGTATACCTTTCAGCAGCCCTCACTGCGCTATAAATAATCTCGATGAAGATGCAAGGATATGACTTTCACAAGATTGGACAATTGATTCAATCTGTGACCCGCGATCGCGAATAATATTGGAAGGCTATTTAAACAGATGAAGGCCTAAATTGTCTTGCTTGTATCTGAATTAATTTCTCATTCATCATCATTATGAAGTGATTGGTCTATTCAAGCTCTTCAGCCTGCTGGAACGGAGCGGGATTTAAATGAGATTGTAACACGATTTAAATGCTTGCCGACTTTAACGAGGCCAATTGAGCAGCCGCAATAAATACAAATATTTTTCTAAACAGCCTTGTTTTAAATAATTACTTAATGCTTTCATGTTATTTTTAAGTGGCAATCTTTCTCGCCTGCTCCTACTCAGAATATCACACATACTTATTTGCTGAGAAGGCGATTTTGGAAACTACTTGGTGTTTTTGTTTGCTTTGTATACTGTAACATGCTTTGTGTGGTTTTTTTGGTTGGTTCCCCCCCCCCTTGGAGTCAGCGTTCCTGGGGTGGACAAGCTGGCACTAATGGTGAGCTGGGCCTTGCTTTCGTCCCAATGCAGTCTGATGTGCTTGCCCCTGCAGAGCCTGGAAGGAGCTCAGAGATGGAAGAAATT
Organism: Elephas maximus indicus; assembly: GCF_024166365.1. Lineage (NCBI taxonomy): Eukaryota > Metazoa > Chordata > Mammalia > Proboscidea > Elephantidae > Elephas > Elephas maximus. The sequence goes on along the minus strand of NC_064826.1, from coordinate 88,421,781 downwards.
TGCCGTTTGGACCAAGTCACTTATCCAGACACATTTTAGCTGGATCTTGCAAACGAATCTGTGCCATTGCATGTACAAATGACACCCCGAAGAGCCGCATTGTTTCTGATTTGTTCTGATGACCATCATCATCTTGAAAGAATCAGAATTCCAGTTTATCCCAAAGGTGTCCCTTAGGAAGTTCACTCTGCAAGCAGCTTGGTTCCTGTGTAAGTGACAGAAGTGGATGGAGGCGCTGAGGTTTCTTTGTTAGAGAGGGAAGTAGCACAAAAAGAGAAACTTGCCACAAGGAATGGTTTCCAGGGTGTGTGGGGGGGAAGAAATCCCAAATTTTTGCCCTTCTAACCTTCTCTTCTCCCTTCGCTTCTCCACAGTTACTGACTCCTTCTCCGCCCTCTACCACTCCGAGGTGACTGTGCACAGAGAGGGTGCTGAGAAAGCAAAGCTCTTCCCAGTCGGAGCAGGCCACCCGTCTGCCCATCCTCATTCTCCACAACTCTCTGCCATGACACCCACACTTTCCAGCCAACATATGGCGTCGGGTGTTTCCTCTCAGTCAGGGAATAATAGACGCAACCGAGCGGGAGAAGTCTGGGAACAAAAGAATCTTCTAAACTTTCAAAAAGGGCTTGGGGGTGGCACACTAATTGCTGCATTCGGGAAGCTCCCCCTGGGGTGACCAGCTAGAGTCATGTCCCCCTGGGAGGCCTAGAGTGAGAGGGTGCATTCAGAATCCCTTCTTCTGCCTGGATAGGATGGGAGGTTGCTAGATGACTAGGATGTGCAGGTGCAGGGTCAGCCTCTAGAAAGGCGAAGCCCATATATGTGGCCACTAGAGAAAGCATTTTTGGGACAGACCACATTGGGGGACACATCAAACTGCGGACCAGGAAGAAATAACAGGAATAGGGGTGAAGGAACCAACAGATTTCCTACTTAACTGGGCAATTTAATGCCAGAGTTAGGGAGCTGCTGCTGGCCAGAATCATTTCGTTTTCGGAGGCTCTGCCGAGCTCATCCTCTTTATCCTGTTGTTTAAGATGAGCATTATCCCAAACATATGCAGTGCAATCAGTTTGGTCACACTTACAAGAACACGCTTTAATAAGGCAATCAATCACATGTTAACAAGCCGCCGACGGCCCGCGCCAGGCACACACTTAGGCAGCGGGGCGGCGGGTCCTGCCGGGCCGGGCGGACCTGGACCAGGCACTAGACCTTGCTCCCGGCCCACCGGGCCAAAAGGGTCAGAGAGTTGTGAGGCAGAGAGTCCCGACTAAGGTGTGGAATTCTCTGCAGGCAACTACGGAATGTCCGACCTAAAGTGGGAGAGGGCGGGGAAGCAGGATCCCAGAGCTCATAGCTGCATCTGTGACTAACAGCTGTTGAGACCCGGGGCCTCCATTTGCCCACTTCTGAAATGGAAGTGATATGGGGCAAAGCTGAGTAGAGGCAACTAGAAACTTGAAAAACGAAAACAACACCACGTCAGGCCCTGTTGTCTGGTCTAGCCCTCTGGCTTTACAGGAGAAGAGATTGAAGACAGTCAGAGGCAGTGCCTTCTTCATGGTCATCTCACACCCTTCCCCCAAACACATACTGCACCAAAATGGAGCCTGTCAGGCCAGATAGGGTTGCCCAGTGTGGGTGGGCTTGGGCTGAGTGTGTTTTTATGAAAGGGGGGAGGAGTGGAGGTGGTGCCTAGCACCAAATCGCAAACCTTGGCAAAAGGGAAATTTCATTATGAAGTAATGAGTAATTCCTCCTGGCAAGATGTATTGTTATATCTTCCACTTCAATTTGGAGGAAGAGAGGCTCAATTACCCAGAAAATACAGTCAATTAAAGGCTGCTGATTGGACACGAGGCCGAATCATCGATCTTGTACTTTCCAATATTGCTGCAGACACCTCATTTTCCCTCCCCATTAACTGAAAATACGCCTGGCATTACAGAAACCCGCAGCCCATTTACCTGTCGCAAGCAATCTTGGCCTGACATGGAACAAACTGCAAAATTTGCCAGGTTTTGGCACCCAGGAGCTTCCCAGAGGTGGAGGGAGCGCACAGGACTGGTGGGGATGGGGGTGAGATGCAGGAAACCTAGGTGCCAGGATTTGCTTGAGAGGGCAGGGGCCACTGAGTGCAGGAGTGTTTGCTCTGGAGCCCAAGGCAGGAGGGAGCCCCCACCTGCTGGTGGAGACATGAGCAGAGAACCCTCAGCATTCAGCAATCCCTTGGCCTCCCCATCTTGCTGAGGGCACCCATCACTCCCCTGCTTGAGTGGGACTCCAGAGCGGCCAGGTTTGGCTCAAAGGGGTTGGGGTGAACACTGTGGGTGTCCCCTTGCCCTGGTCCACCTAGAATTCCATCCTAGGGGTGAGGCCTCAACCTGAAATTTGGACCCTCTTACCCCAATCGGGAGTTCCCCCCTCCTTCCCTCCTTACCCTCCCACCCTCAGATGCAGACACAGCTTGGCCCTGGAACCCAGCTCTCTGCAAAGCTCAAGCTCCTCTGCCACAGCCCCCCTAGCCTCCATGATGGATTGGAGTAGATTCAAGACACACAGAGCCAGCAGCCCTGGGACCCCTTTCTTCAAAGGGCTGGAGCAACTGGAGGAATAACCACAGAGGTGAGCCTGGGATGGTTCAACCATGGAGAGGTAGACCATCATGCACAGAATTGAGGAAACACACACCCCAGAGTAGCTCAGAGCCTGCCTTCTCCACCCAATGTCCATTTGGAGCCATCCAATACCCAACAGGGGCCTGGGGACTCTGTGGATTCATCTCTTTGGTCCTTCTGTACCCAAGCCCATGATTGCTGAACTAGAAATTAAAAAAAAAAAAAGCCAACGTGCTGCCTTTTGGCAAAAAAATAAAAATGCTGAGTTGAGAATCATGTCCAGCTTTTATTGCAATATGGTTAACAAATCATAACAGCAAATTCTTTGGGCTCGAAGGATAACCAAACCAAATCAGATTCATTCCCTACAGAAAGAAGCACTCCCTCGCATTGTGGGTGAAGCTTGCTTTAGGGGGTACAAATTCTCCTCTCCCTCAAACACTGACTGCAAGAATGAGTGTGGGAGTGGGGGTTGACCTCAAACAAATCCTGGTGAAGGGGAGAGACAAGGTCCCCCAAGGCCAGAAGGCTCCCGGTGGTGGTAGCTTAAAGTGAAGCCCAGTGGCAACTTCTAGAAAAACGGGGAGGAGAATGAGAAGAAGGATGTAAAATGCCAAATGCAAAGGGAAAACCTAGAAAGCTTCTGGTGAAGTGAACGTGTAAGGGGCAGAGGATGGAAATGGTCTCTCTAATTTGCCGCCAGATACGGAGGGAGGTGAGGTCCCCACTCCCTAAGCTCTTCCCTGGGCGCCTTGTTAACAGCTCAGCTCTAGCTCGGTGGCCAGCCGTGTGGTGATTATTATTATACATTCAACATTCAAAAACCCTCTTCACACACATCACTTGCTAATCAGGGTGTGCACTGGGCTCTGGAGAAGAGGCCTGGCCTCCCACAAGCGGCCAAGGGGCCCTGGAGCAGCAGCAGCTTCCCTGGCAACGTCAAACAAAAAGTGTGTGGGGATGGGGGTGGAGTTGCAAGATGAGATGCCGCAAGAAGCTGGGAGGGAGGAAAGAGGAGATCAGGTGCTGGTCAACCAGAAGATGCTGTGTAACTGAGGCTCCAGGAAGGTGAGAGAGCCCCCAGGTTCCGAGCCGAGTGGCAGGATTCTCTGTCGTAGTAAATCATCTCAGTCTCTCCAGTAGATGGCTGGGTTGCCATCCACGAGCCCCTTGCCATACCTTGGAAAAGCTCGCAAAGATTAATCTCTACCTGCTCTGCATACACAGCATTTTGTTCGAGGAGACAGCAATTTCTCTTTCCAGTGCACCGGCTTGGCCTTGGCAGGAGGGAGCAGTCAGTCCCCGATGAGGAAGGGGTGTGGGGTGGGAAAGGGGCTAAGGAGCTGGATATTATCGGTTGTTGTTGCTAAGTTTTATTTAGCTTTGGAGCCACGGCCTCAACCTGGGTCAAGGGCGGTAGGTCCAAACAGCAAAGAGCGGCTGCCCCAGAGGACGCTCTCTGAGCCTCTGCTTCCGGATCCCCTGTCCTGCTCCCCAAATGCGCCGCTTCCCAGTCCTCCTACCCTCGAGACAGTGTCTTTCTGGTCCTTTGCCGCCCTTTGCCCTCTGTGTACTGGGTTGGGAGGGGCGCTGGCTGAGTCCCCGGGGGGCCCCCACGGGCGTCCTGGAGCCGGTAGCCCGCGGGCGGCCCCTTATCTGGTGAGGGGCACTTCCTCCCTCTGGTCCAGTGCGACCGAGGAGGCCTTGCTGAGCACGGAGGGAGCGAAGGTGAGGAAGGAGTCCGAGCGGGAGGTGGAGGCACAGGTGAAGTCCGAGGCGGCGGCGGCGCTGGCCCGGGGCGCCAGTCCGTTGGCCGGGCCGCTGTGGCAGGCGAGGCACGAGCACGGGCCGCCGGCCGAGGCGCCCAGTCCGTGCGCCGGGCCCGGGTACAGCGGCGGGTGGCGGAAAGCGCACAGCAGTTCTGGCCGCGGGTAGGGCTGCGAGAGCACGCGGAACGTGTCGAGCGGGCGCAGCGGGCCGCTGAAGGGTGAGGCGGCAGCAGAGGCGGCGGACGCGGCGCCCAGGCCCACGGGCGAGTAGTAGGACAGCGGCAGGTGCGACGGGAAGGGGTAGGGCAGGCCTCCCGCGGCCGCCGCGTGGCTCATCATGTACGTGTAGAAGGCGGGGTCGGCCGGGTGCGGCCACGTCATGGCCAGCCGCTGCCGCTTGTCCTTCATGCGCCGATTCTGGAACCACACCTGAGGGAGGAGCCGAGGAGATTTGGCCCTGGACCTGGCCCAGAGGCCCAAAGCCCAGAAGTCCTGTCCCACTGCAGGGGACAATGCCCGCAGCCAGGGAAGAGCCAAGGCCGAGACCTGCAGGGCGGGAGATCCCACCACCACCATCTGGAGCCAGAATCCCTCCACTGAGAGGTTCAGGAAGTGACTCCAGTCCCTGCCCCCTGTCCCACCTTCACTCTGGGGTGCCAGACTCGGCGTGGCCTGCAAAGAGTGAGAGGACTAGGAGGCTGGTCAGAGGTACCACGCAGTGATTCCCTGAAACTCATCCCTTCCGTCCACTCTCGTTTGGGGCACTTCCTTTTCACCCCCATAGCTGAAAGGCCCTTGGCTTCGGACAAATTGGAGACTGTCTTGTCAACCAGAGTGCCACGCTGACCCCCATCCTATTTGGCTAAGAATTGGACAGGTCATCTGCATGGCAGCAGTGCCTGCCTAGCGATGGGTGGGGGGAGTCTACACCGAGTGACTTGCTGCACCCAGCAAGTCACTTGCTTGGAGGTCTTCGGCTTTGCTGCCAGGTGGCAAGGAGACCCCAGCCCCATATTCCTGGCTCGGCTCAGGGTGTGTGTGCAGTTGGCATTTACTTCCTTCTGCGTGGACACCCCCCGCCCATGCATACCTTGATAGTGGTTTCCGGCAGGTTTAGGGCGGCTGCCAGTTCGCATCTCCGCGGCCTCGATACGTAGTTCTCCCGGTAGAATTCCTTTTCCAGCCGCGCGATCTGCTCCCTGGTGAAGGCGGTGCGGTAACGGCGCATCTGGTCACTGGCGCTGCAGGACAGGGTGCCCTGCGAGCCACCCCCTCCGCCGCCGCCGCCGCCGCCGCCGTTACTCTTGGAGGCCTCGCCGCTGCGGTTCGGACTGCCGGCCAGTGCGTCTGAGCCGGACCCTGTGCAGGGAGCCCAGAATACACGCGTGCACACACACACAGAGACACAAACGCCGCTGATTTGGTATGCATGGGCTGGAGGCCTGGGGTGTGGGCGCGAAGCGGAAAAGAAACACCCCCACCACCTGGCTCAGTCACTGCCCCTGCTGGGCTGCTGTAGACTCCGGGGATGAGGAAGGGAGGGTAGGCTTGCCATTCTCTTGCGCGCAGGAAGCGGTTGGGGACGCCCTTGCCCTCCAGGATGCTGGTTGGGAGCCCTGGTCTAAGGCCTCCTGGGTACAGAGGCCCCCAGCCGCCCTCCACCCCCACCCCCGCCCTGGGGCACAGGAAGGTGCAGCGTCTAGCTCACTGTTGGCAGATGTGGGCAAGGCAAGTGTGCTCATGTCCGACAGGCATATCAATTGAAGTGAACCTGTGTGCGGGAGTGTTGTGAACTCTGGGTCTTAGGGCCTTGCTGGGTGCCAGGCAAGCACCTCGTTTCCTTGCTCATCTGTGTGCCAGGCTGCCAGTGCAGGGTTGGGAATGAGTACTGGGTTGCTTGTACTGCAGGGGTGGTATAGGAGTGCATGTTTGAGTATCCTGTTATCATAGCATATTGGAGTGGTATTCACGTTGTTCTGAAGGCATATTATGGTAAAAGTTTGGTTGAGTGGATAAGGTGGTAAGTGTTGGGTTTGGGTGTGCTACAAGGTGTTGGCTGCCAAGGCCAAGGGGTGGTCTTTCTTCCCTCCAAGGCCCTTCCCACCTACTCCCACATCCTTGTGAAAGAGTGTCTTCTAGTGGGTTGTAAGGCCTTGACAGGCAGAGAGCGGGTGGGCTCTCTCTTCCCATCTTCCACCCCCTTGAGGGGGATTATTGGCAAGAAGGAGGAAAACTCCCTTTTGGGCTATTCATCCACCCTCCCCAGCCGTTCACCCCCTCCCACTAGCCCCTGGTTGGGAGGGGTTCTCCAGTTGAATCAGTGTGACAGCCCGCCCCCCCCCCCCCGCTTTGGGCGTACCCCAGGGAAGGGCGGGGCTCCAGCCCCCTGCAGCTCCTTTTCCTTTGGATGGATAAGTAGGACTAGGAAGGACAGGGGAGAGGGGAGGGCCCGAGCTCTGCCTTTTCAAATGCAACCGGAGACCAAAGGCAATTAGACCATTGGGACCATTTCCGACCTGGCGCCACCGAGCCCGGGAAGTGACAAGGTAATTTGGACCTCTGACCGACGTGCAAACTAGTCGGAGGGCCGCAGCACCCGGGCCGCCCCAGCCGGCCCGGATTTTACGGTCCTTTATGGACTCCAGGCTTCCGCGCCTAGATGCGCGTTACACCCCGCCAGCCACAAACTGCCGGGACCCGCGTTTGATCTGCCCACGCCCCGGGGAAGGTGTCTTCCCGGCTCAGTTGAAGCATTCCCTCAAAACACTGGGGGGTTAGGGGTGCTCTTTGAACCCCCCTCAAGCCCAAGGCTTGTGTCTCCCCCCTCTCCCAGGGTACAGCTGTTACCCTCAGTCCCGCCAGTGCCAGAGTGCAGAAGGAGACCCCCACCAGGGTGCATACAGCAGGGGAGAATCTCTCAGGTGGCTCCCCCCAGCTACCCTACCCTGGGAGAAAGGAGTGTCTCCCTCCCGGCCTGAGCTGAGGCGTGGTGGGAGGCCCGGGGAGTGGAGGGGCGCGGTGGCTACCTTTGCTGTGCTGGTACTCGGCGTTCCCGGTGGCGCAGTCCGGGGTGCAGCTCACCTCGATTTCTTCATAGAAATCCGACTCTGTATCCGAGCTGCTGGGTTGCCCCTGGCCGGACAGGCTGTCTGCAGAAGGGGCCGGGGGACCCGGGCCGAGGACGGCCGCCCCGGCTGCTCGCGGTTCGGCGCCCGGGCCTGCCGCGCTACCACCTAATCCGTCGACCGACTCCTCCTCCGGGCCTCCCCCGCCGCGCTCCCGGGCGGCGGGAGGGCCGGCCCGCGGGCTCAGGCAACTACGGGGTACCATCTTCTCGGGCGGCTCGGGCAAAGGGCTGCCCACGGCTTCGGACAAATTGGAGACCCTCTTGCCAACCAGGGTGCCAAGCTGACCCCCATCCAGAAACATAACCATGTCCTTTCGGCTCTCCATTCCGGGGCTCTCCGGAGAGAGGAAGCCCCAGTGAGCACCTAACCCCCGGCTCCCTGGGTCCCCAGTGGCCGGACAGGTCTTGGCTGCTGGAAGGAGAAAGAGAGGCCGGGAGGCAGGGCGGGCGCGGAGCGTCCAAAGCGAGATGTTGGCGGTGACCGCGGCGGCGGCGGTTGGGAGCTGGGGTCACCTTGTGATGCGAGCGCTTCTCTGTGCCGCACCGCCTCTGGGAGGAAGCCCCATTGCCCTCTTCTTTCTAAGCTGTCATCCTCTCGCTGCAATCGTCATTACAGTACCGCTGGTGACGCCACTCGGCGAGCGCAAGTGGATAAATAGAAACGTCTGCCACAACGAAGATGAAAGGAGACCCGCAGCTAATGGCTCGGCAGTGATGCGCCAGGTGTGGGGCTCGCTCGAATGGGGAGGAGAGTGTGAAAACAGACAGAGACACAAACACTGAGAGAGGGAGACACCCAGGCAGAGGGGATGCAAATGGAATTCCGCAGAAAGAAAAGAGAGCTTAAGGCGCGGTCAGTTCCGCAGGGCGGCGAGACTTGGTCATCGAATACGCTTTTGATTTTTTTTTTAATTGTTGTTTTGGCTTTTGTTTTCTTGGTGCCTTGATGTAACACTAATAAGAGGATCCTTAACTGCATTTTAGAAGTTTGAAGGCTGACCCACAAGCTTCGCTTGTCTCGCCATTATTACAGCTGCCCTTGGTGAGCTAACCTGATACGGGCCCCGAAGTCTTTTTACAAGCTACCGGAAAAAAAAAGTACCCCCCCCCCCGTTGTCTGGCGAGCGTGAGCCTGGAGTGTCCTTTCCTCTCTCTTCCTCCTCCCTCCCCATACCCCCAGCTGGTCCTTCCTCCTGGGAGCCAAGAGAACTTTGCTGTTTTCCTCCCCCAAGGGGCTAAAGACAAATGCCTTAATTTTTTCCCCCCGAAGACCCGCCTTGGCTGCTGACTCAGTGTTCACTGATTTTTTTTTTATCTCCCCGCCCCCCAAACCAGGTGACCTTAAGCTTTCCACAGCCCAGCTTGATAGATCTCGAGGTTGCTATTAGAAGAAACCGCTTTCCCGTTTGCTCGGACCTCGCCCGCACTACAGGTATGTGGGGTGGGGACAGCGTCTGAATCGCCTTCCCCCCCCCCCCCGTCTGCATTTTAAGCTATTTATTCAGAGTCAACGAATTCTCCCGGAAACAGGTTTCTGCAAGTGAGGAGGCCCTGGCCAGTGCGGCCCCTAAGGCGGCAGCGGCGCCGGAGGCCCCTAGTAAGGTGAATGCTTTCGCTCGCACCTGGAGATTTAGCGCAGGGGTTGACAGTGCCTGAGCACAAGGCTTTGAGGTTCGCAGGGGTTTGACTCATAGGACCCCCCCCCCAGCCCCTGCCCGGGGACTGCAGTTTTCCGCTCCAAAAATGGGTGGCGCTGGGGATAGAAGAGAGAGAAGTCACAGAAAATGCCCCCAAGGAGCAATTGGCCCGGGTCTCTGTGAAATCTTTGGGGGACAGAAGGGAACCTCCTTCGCAGGACTGGAGGGAGAGGATGTTTGAGGAGCATGATGTCTCTAGGGGCAGCCACAAGCTCCCTCTCAGGTGCTCTTCCAGGAAAGGCGGACTAGGACCGGCTAGGAAGTTCACGCCTTCCGTGCTCTTTCAGAGCTGGAGTGTCCCTGCGGGCAGGTGGCTGGGTTTCTCCCCACTTAGCTGGGGGCGGGAGGCGGCCGGTGTCTTTTCCGCTCTGCCACTCCTACAACTCCCCTTTCTCCGCCCCCTCCCCAGAACTTCCAGCCCTGGGAGGCCGGTTGGGAAAGGGCCTCTGCTCCGCTCCCCTCCTTCTCTCAATCCGAAGGCACAGACCCAGCTTCCGAGATTCTAAAACAAATGTCCCAATGTCCCTTCACCACTACATCTTGTCTCCTTTCTTCCTCCCACTTTTTTCTCCTCCTCCTCCTTTTTCTCTACTCTTCTCCCTAACCCCACCCCAGTCTTCCTATGTTGGGGTTATAGGAGGGGAGTGGAAGAAGCAAGGGGTTCAGGAAGCAACAAAAGCTCCTCCCCACTCCCGCTTTTGACATATCCCCCAATTCAGTAGAAGATGCTACTTATCCTGTCCTTGGGGTTGGGAGCAGGTAGTGGGGGGCAAGGCAATCAGGGGCGTAGGGTCTGCATAAACATCTCCACTCCCTCGGGATCCCTAAACCACCTTCCGTTGAGCACTCTACTAGCCTACAAATCCGGGGGAATATTTTAAAGATCTGAGAGAAGCAGTGGGGGGTGGGTTCGAGGATCAAACCCCAGAGCCTTTTGCTGTAATGCCGAGTTGTGAAGGACTGTGGCACGCCCCTCACCCCTCAGGCAGCCGGAGTCTGAGGGAACACCTGGTTTGTTCTCTCTCCTCCCTATCAAAGTCGAGCCCTTCCCGCCTGGTCTTAGGGCTGCCGCGGCCAACCACCCTTTCCAGCACTGTTCTAGGGCTCTCCCACCCTCCCCTCTTCAGACTAGATCTTCAGAAGGACTCTTGCTCGCCTGCCCCGCCCCTAGCTTTGCATTCAATAGGAGTGCCCTGCGTTTGATCCTCTTTTCTTTTGGGTTTTCCCTGCAAGATGAAAGAGGAATAGGATTGAGAGATCAAGGGGGGCTACTTGCCACTCCTGGGGTCTGACCCTACAAGGGGACTTCCTCTTGTGTCCTAGGGAAGGACGCAGCCTCTCCTGGAAGGAGACTACCTCTTCTGGGCTCCAACTTCTGCCCCATCTCTCCCCTAATTCCTGCCCCCCTTTTCAAAGAAGCCTCCGTTTCCCCAGTCTTTGGGGTCTTACTGCACCCCAAGTCCCAAGACGGAGCACCTGAGGAAAAAAAAATTATCAAATGTCACTTCTTTCTAAAGCATCTTTCATCAACATCAGATGAAGAGAGGTGAGATAAAGGTCAGATTTTTAACAGAAGGAAGGAAAAAGGAGAAGGGGACTGAATAAGAACACATTTTCTGTCTTTGGGGGGAGGTATTTTAATATCATAATCACTGTATCTTGGAGGTTATTCACCACACGGCTGGAAACTGAAGGTAAATTCTCAGAGGAAGTAAAGCCCGCGGCTACCGAGGCCAGGACAGCCCCACAAAAGAGGAGAGTGAAGTGGGGTCCAGCCTCGGCCCCAGACGCTTCTTGCCTCCAGCTGCGGGGAGGCAACCTGTCTACTCCTCCTCCCCCGAGGGCCCGCCTTACCCTCCCCCGCAGGGGGCGGCGGGCTCGGGTCCTGCCGGCTCCTCTCAGATTGAAATTCTGGGGACTTCAAAAGCCCGCGCGGCTCTGCTTCCGCCTGGGCTAGGCTGGGCCGTGGGTGGGTGGTAACCCCGGTAAGGCGCCATGAGATAAGATGCGCCGGTCACTTTAAATGCAATAAGAAGCCAGGCATAGGCCACCAGATGTGCTGACCCGCTGGGGCCGATCCGCTTCCCAAGAAAACCCGGCTCTGGAGAGCGCCGCCGGGGTGGGGGCTGCTCAGTGGCCTGCTGGCCCCGCTCGAGCGCGATCGGTGTGGCCCTGCGCCCCTTCCAAGCCAGAAGCAGGGCCTCACAATGGCACACATGTGCCCCGGCCCAAAGCAAAGGGCGAGGAGACCTGGGACAGGGGGCTGGGGTTCCGGGGAGCCAATCTGACCAGGGGTAATTTCTTCTTTCTTTTCTTTTTCTTTTCTTTTTTTTTTTTTTTGGCATTTACTTTAGTAAAACGGCTGAACAAAGAGAACAAGTTTACTTTTAAACAATAAGCATGAGCCTGCTGTCATGGATACTGATCTTGGACCCTCAGTCTTCTTCCACGCGGTGTCGCAGGCCGTCGAAGTTCCAGTGCTGGGGACGTCATCGGGGAAGCGGGATTCTGGTGACCCCCTACCCGCCCTTGATAGTCGCCGAAGCCCCCCTGGGAACCCAGGCGCCCAGAGGTACCGCGAGATTCGCACCTGGGGGAATGGTACACTGGATCCCCGACGCCCGGAGGCCGGGCTTCCTCCGGCGGGAACTCGTGGCCGCACCACTCCCCCCACCCCCTTGCTCACCCTCTGGTGGGCAGAGGAGCCTGCACAGGGAGTGGGTGGTGGCGCACTGCTGCGGCGGCCACCACGGCAGATTTCTCCTTCAGACCGGCAGGACCTGCGGCTTCTGGAATTCTGGGCTTTCCGGACTCCTGCCGCCTTCTGCTAGTCCCACCAGCCCTACTGCCGCACTCACCGCCACACCTAGGGCCCAGCCTCCTGAAGGTCCGAGTTCAGGTGGTGTGCACTGCCCTCCACCCCGGGGGCCCACATCCCCACGCCCATCTTTGGCCTATTCCGGTGCTCAAGGCCCCAGGGCAGGACTAGCGCCCGGAGGACCCTCCCAAGCTCGAAGCTTGTCCCGCCTCAAGCCCCCGACCTGACGAGCCCAGCGCGGGTTTGTTCTGGTCCACCAGCAATTCCCTAAACCTGGACTATCTCCCCACACCCGCACATGCTAAGGCCTGGATACCCCCCCCCCAGCAGAAATGGTAGTAATTCTCCCTTCACCATTATTATCCTGAAATTTGCCTTCATTATAATGCTTACTGACACTCGTTTCTCATTTAATTTGCGAAACAGTCCTTTGACAGGCCTCTTCAGGCTGCAGTGACTTTTCTCGCATATTCCTAAGGACACCAGTGGTCTTGACTCAAACGGCCAGGACGTGGCTAAACATCAGACCTGGGCTCAGTCTTCCTTCTGAGACCTTATCCCTCCATGTCCTTCAGCAATGCCTCAACCCCCACAGTGAGTGCCTTTCCTCTCCATAAGGCAACCCTTCACAAAGCTTTAGCCCTGGGCTGGGATCTAGGGGGGGCTGAGAGGCCCCTTAGAGAGGGTGCCCACCTGCCTTTTGCCACTCAGAAGCATCTGCATGGCTAGAAAGCTCAGGGCCCGCACACTTGAACTGTCCTCGCCCTGCCATTCCCCATGCTTTCCCAGGAGGCCAAAGACAAACCCAGCTGCAAGTCTGGGAACCTTACCGATAAGAGCAATCACTGTTCTAAGCATTTCACATATGCTTGTTCTTTTCAACCTCACAACAGACTCTGTGGAAGATGTTACGAATCACCCTATTGCAGCTGAGAAATCTGAAGCACAGAGAGAGGAAGTGCAAACAAAAATGACAGTCAGGATTCAATCTCCTCCCTCTGACTTCAAGTTCACACAACTGAGCTGTCAGAAAGGCACCAGGCCTGGAGTTCTGGAGGGGGCAACTAACCCCTGACCACTCACTAAAGACGTGAAAGAAGAATAAAGAATAATATGCCTCTAAACCATTTGGAAACTGAGGTGAGTCCTGTAGAAGGCCTCCAAGCCTTGTCCTCCTTTGGGACAGTGGGAGAGTGATGCCACTGTGGGAGAGAAGAGACCAGCTGGTCTGCCCGAGCAGGTAGGAAGGGTCTTTGGGGCGTAAGTCTTGAATTATCAGGAATGCCACTGCAGCAGGGGCTCTGGAGATGCTAAGAGTTAAAACTCAGTCCTTTTTTGACCATCAGGAACCACTGAGGCCCTGAGTACCTTTCTGGAAAGGGGCAGGACTCACCAGGGTTTTGCTGCCAGTTTTAACCTCTTGTGGGCCACAGCCTCTTCACCTATCTGTCAGCCTTCTCCCCAGAAAAATGCACAGAAGCACTGAAGTTGGCCTTCCATTTCTAAGGTTCCCCCATCCCCTACAACCCCTTAAGGGCCACCATACCCCAGGCACTATAGCCTGATCAATTTGAAAGGGGGTGTAGCCTCACCCAGGTATTTTTCCCTTATATGGCAGTTGTCTCCCTCAAACTGTCCTCCAGAATTGATTGACCCAAGGGACTGAACCTGAGGGTCAGGCCAGGCAGCCCACATCTGCCCCCTGGCCTGGGCACATCTTCCCAGATCTGCACCTGCCACGCAAAATGTCTAGGTCCGGGCCAGGTATCTTCTCCTTGGAAGGCAGAACTTGGTTTGGGCTACCCTCTCAGGATAAGGGGGTCTCCAGAGCAGGGAACAAGTCAGTTATTATCACAGAGTCAAGTAAACTATGAAGTTCCTTCCCTAAATGCCTGGAGAAAATCAGTTTTAGGATTTTGTTTTGTCCAGGGGCAAACCTTTCCCAAGCACTAGGACAGCCCAAAAGCCAAACAAGCCTGCTGCCCTCTCCCTGCAGTGGCCTACCCATCCTCACCATGGCGCTGGAAAAGGGAAATCGCCCACTGGGGTGCCCATCAGGGTGGCCCAACCAAGGGTTCCCGGGGCCCAAATCCAGGTGGGATCTTTCCTCTGGACTTGACGGGTCCGTTAATGCTCCCTCCCGTGTCCCGGTCTCTCTGTGAGTCTCTCCGTGTTCTGTTTGTCTCTCTCGGTTCCGGTTCCGAGGCCGCAGCCTCTTCCCTTCTCCCCGCTCTGTCTTGCCTGACTCAGTGACTCGGCGGCACCAGATAAAGAACGGATCTCCAGGGTGTGGGGTGGGACAAGGAGTGGATCTCCAGGGTGTGGGATGGGACAGCTGCCCACCGCCACCCCTCAGGCGAGGAAGTCCAGTCTGTTGGGCGAGTCGGAGCTAATGGAAAAGCCCTTGTGTGAGGTGTTCGGGGACTGATTTCACGGAGCCGCCGGACCCAGACTTGCCCCCTTCATTTCATTGAGCTTCACAACGCCCCCCGACGGGGTACAGTCATTCCCGCTGTGCAGCAGGAAAACTCTCAGAAAGGTTGAAGAGCTTGCCCCAGGTCACACAGCTGGGAAGTGGGTGAACCGGAATTTTAACCCAAGCCGTCTGGCCTCCAAAGGCCAGATTCTCTCTCCGACGGTAGCGCTGCGCCCCAGAAGTGGAGTGCCTTGGGTATGATTGAACAGCCGGGACAGGGGCCTCCCTTCCCGGATTCGTCGGGGCGGTGGGGGGGGGGGGTGGCCAGGGCTCCTGCGCCTGAGGGCTTGCAGTGAACGACTGGCTAGAAGCTACTGGCGCCTTTACCGTAAGTCTTCGAGGAGCGGGGGCACTCTGAGAAGGGTGATTAACAAGCAGGAAGGGCCTCAGGGCGCCGCGACGTGGAGGGACTGTGCGCTCGCGGCCAAAAAGCCTGACAGTGATTCTTTGCGGGTGCACATTTTTTTTTTTTTTTATGTGCCCTAGGCGGTGGGTTTTGGAGGGTGGGATACTAGCTAGCAGGGGCTTGCTGCAGTGGAGGGAGCGCTAGAGGGCTATCCGCCCAGAGGACTGGTCTTCGCTGGCCCAGAACAGGAGTGCGCGCACAGGCCCGGCCAGGCGTCTCGGTCCCTTCACTTGCCCCCGGAGCCGTGCCAGATGCAGCCTGCAGTCCCATGAGCGTCCCTTTCTGGCCTGCGAGCCGGTCGACCGCCCCGTCCTGTCCCCATGGTCCCTTTCTATGCCTTCTCTCCCCCACCCCCTGCGCCTCACGCGGCCGCGGTGACAAAGCGCAGCTCCCGAACTGCTGCCTTGGTGCGCCCCCCACTGCTGGCCGCCAGAGGCTGAAGCCGCGGCGAGTCCCTGGCTCCTCGCTGGCTCGGATTCCGCAACTCTGCCGGGGGCGGCAATCCCAAATTCCTATTTCCCACCCTTTCCTTTGTGCCAGTCCTCAGAACTGGATCCGAGAAGAGGATAAATGGGGGGCCCGCAGCTCCTCAGCCTCGGCTTGGAAGGGAGGGAAATAAATAGCGGGTGTGGGCCCGAGGCGGCGAGCCGCTCTCTACTGAGGCGCTAGTCCCCAAACCCTTAACTCCAACCCGTCAAGGCCTGGGTGGGGGGGGCCATATGGGTGCGAGTGCCTTACGAATTTCCCAGGTCAGCTGGGATGCTCAGTCAGGCCGCCAACACACGCGTGGACCCTATTGTAGAGCACGAAACCAAAGCGCCGGCGAGTCCCTGGACACCCCTGTCTCCGCAGCCCTCAGGCCACTTTCCTGGGCCGTACTTAGTTCTGAGGCCCATTTACAAACAATGATAGCCTCGCAGCAGCAATTCAGTGGTTTTTGAAGTGTGGTCCCCGCGTTTGGGAACTTGTTAGAAACGCAAGTTCTCAAGCCCCACTCCGGACCTACAGAATCAGAAATTCTGGGGATGGGGCCCAGCAATCTACGTTTTAACAAGTGCTCCACGTTATTCTGATGCACAGTCAAATTTGAGAACTACTGCCCTGTGAGTTTCATCATTCTGGTTTCTAAGTGAGTAGGAATTAACTCAATGGCAGCGGGTTTGGTTTGGTGTTTTTTTTTTTTTTTTTTTTTGCGGGGGGAGGTTCTAAGTTCTCATGATTCTCCGCTCTGCCTGAAAAGCTTAAATTGTTTTTGTTTTTAACCTCTAGTACAGAACTTTATGCACCTTTTATGTATTGGTTACTCACGTTTGTTCACCCTTGTCCTTTCCACTTTATCACCTCCTTGTGCACTTATTACCTAATGATGTCATTACCCGATTTAGCTTCTCACTCATCCTTTCATTTATCCACTGTGTAAGGACGTGGAAAACCTGCCTCACTCAATGGCAGATTAGAACCTGCACTGGAACCGCAGCAGCTGGAACAGAGTGGAAAGCTTGGCCTACCCAGAGATTCCTCTCACAAATAGGGTGGGAGACCTTGCTGCGTGATTGACTTTCTGGATCGCAAGTGGAAAAGAAGGGGAGATCTTCTCTCTCAGCATACCTGTACCTCTGTCTCCCAACCTTCTGGGCAACAGATGGAATGGAAGGGAGAAGGGCCTTGGAAGTCATTGGTGAGTTGATCTGAGGCATGGAAATAGGAAGTGGTTAAGAGCTTGGCTGCTAACCAAAATGTCGGTAGTTCAATTCCACCAGCTGCACCTTGGATATCCTGTTCTACTCTGCCCTATAGGGTCCGCTGTAAGTCTACTTGATGGCCACAGATTTGTTTTTTAATGGCCCCTAGGGCTATAGTTGGAAACCCTGGTGGTGTAGTGGTTAAATGCTACAGCTGCTAACCAAGAGGTTGGCAGTTCCAATCCACCAGGCCCTCCTTGGAAACTCTGTGGGGCAGTTCTACTCTGTCCTATAGGGTTGCTATGACTCGGAATCAACTTGACGGCAGTGGGTTTTTGGTTAGGGCTACTCTTTTTATAGACAGGTACCCAAGAGGGTCTGGCGTGCATGTCCTGTCTGCAGGGTCTTAAGCCTGAGATACATAGTTTTCTTTTAGGATATTTCAAGATGGTGATTTAGGCATTTGCTATGGCTAATTGAAAGCAAACAACTTTAGCAGGAGCCAAAAAGGCCTGAGCCATATAGCTATAGATTTAGATACTTTTTTTATTCAAATTTTTCTATTATCCCATATTCTGGGATGCTATTTAATAAGTTAAAGTTACAGGAAAAGTTATAAATTAGGTAGCACGGAGCCAAGGTTCCACCTAATATCCAAGAATAAAGATAGCTATAAATACTGTGGGAAACTCTGGTAGTGTAGTGGTTAAGTGCTACAACAGCTAACCAAAAGGTGGGCAGTTCAAATCCACCAGGTGCTCCTTGGAAACTCTAAGGGGCAGTTCTACTCTGACCTATAGGGTCACTATGATTGGGAATCAACTTGGTGGCAACAGATTTTTTTGTTTTATTTGAATAAATATATTCTGTGTACTAAGTACTAATCTAAATGCTTTGCATATATTATGTCTCTTAATCCTCATAACTCCATGAGGTAAGTAACTATAACTACCATCATCATCCTCATTCTTATGGATGGAGAAACTAGGTCAAAAAAAATTTTTAGGGGTTAAATGCTTGCTCAAAATCACACAGCCTGTTTGTGGTAGAGCTGAGATTTGAATTCCAGCAGTATGAAATGCTAGAGGCCAGGCTCCTATTCATTAAACTTAACCACTGCCTGTGGAAGCAAATAGGTGATGCCTGTGATCTCAAAGGATTTATTTCATTTCCAAAGGTGTCTGAATTGGTTTAAGCCCTGGAAGAATACTGCAACTTCTACAGGCATTACTACTCAGAATAATAATTAACAGTTGGACAGTTGGATGGTCTTTTTTTGTTCAGGTAACATTTTTACACCCGCTGCCCTATTTGATGCAAAAGTTATATGAAATAGAAAGAGCAGCTATTATTATAATCTCCATTTTACAGATGAGGAAACTGAGGCCCAGAGAAATTCAGGGCCTCCCCCAAGATCACTCAGCTAATGAATGGCAAAACTAGGAACACAGTTACACCTTTTGTCCTTCTTTGTTTTATGGTCTTTTTTCATTCTCACTTCAGACACACATTCATGAATTATCATATTAATCCTCAACATCTGTCCAGTAGTTTTAGGTTGTTCCAAAGCACTTCCCTGTCCAGCATTTTGTCTGCACTTCTCAGGATCCTAATGAGGTAAGGAGGGCAGAAGTTGTTCTTTCCAGTTTCCAGTTGAGGAATCCAAAATTGGGAGAGTTCAGAGGACTTGACCAAGGTCATAGGGGCAAAACAAGGATCAAAGTCTCAGTCTCCACATAGGGCAAAAATATTAATTTTGTAGAGTATTCTGCAGAATGAGTGCATTTTTTTATTGTACTTTAGATGAAGTTTTACAGAGCAAATCAGTTTCTAATTAAACAATACACATATTGTTTTGTGACACTAGTTGCCAATTCCACAACACATCAGCTCTCTCCCCTTCTTGACCTTGGGTTCTCCATTACCAGTTTTCCTGTCCCCTCCTGCCTTCTTGTCCATGCCCCTGGGCTGGTGTGCTTATTTAGTCTTGTTTTGTTTTATGGGCCTGTCTAATCTTTGGCTGAAGGGTGAACTTCAGGAGTGACTTCAGTACTGAGTTAAAAGGGTGTCTAGGGGAGAATGAGTAAATTCTTGGTAGTCCCTGCCACATCCTTAAGACCTGGCAATACTGCCAGACAACATCCAAAGCAAAGACAGACAGTTGTGAAATGCTACCAACAACTTACAAGTATACATAACAATGTACTGTTAAGTGAAAGGTTTTATTATAATGGACTTAAATATTGTTTTATAATTTCTATTATTGGCAATATGTCAACCTTGGAATGCTTTCCTAATTATTCTGGAGTCAGCCTTACTGTTCTTGGAAAGAATTAGAAAAGGAAAAAAAGGTCACTGTTTTAAAATAGACATGGAAACAGGGCTTTGAACTTGTTCTGCCAGGTTCAGTCATGGCCAACGAAGCAAAACATGGACAGACCCAAATTTTTAAGATGTGGATAAAGTGGAATGGGAAAAATTACAGGTGAAAGCCCTGCTGGAAATTTAATCCCCCCGTTAGAAAACAAGGGCAGCTTGTGCGTTGCATAGCAACCAAATCTGTTGATGGGCAGAGTCCGAAACAGTGGTGCCTCCCTCAAAGATGGGGTCCTACTGCTCCGCTTTGAATGTGTGCTGCTGTCCATAGTCCTGGAAATAATCCAATATCTGACATCAGGCTCCTGAAAGGGCTCACTACGCCACTCCTGAGTCTCCCGTTCCAGGGCTTCGACCTGTAATTTTTTCTGTTCCGCTTACTGTTCTGCTTCGCCCAAATCTAAAAAACTCGGGTCTGTTCCAATTTTGCTTCATTGGCCATGACTGAACTCATTCAGACCAGTTCGAAACCCTGCATAGAAAGAATCAAAGAACCAAGATCCAAGATTTAAATCTGCCCTGGTCTTAAGTCTTGAGAAAGGGGCTTGAGCAATTCACAAGTGGAAATAACCAGGTCACAATTTTAATACTAAATACAGCTCTTCAGCAACTGAAGGGCCAGATTAACTCCAAAAATTGGCTAATTTCCTTTTTGTTGGAAACTTCCTTTCATCACAACCCTCTTGTTTCCCAATATAGGCAACAGAAAAATAAAAAACCCATGTGCTCAGGCTCTGAGCTGAGTATGTGATATGCAAGTTCTCGTGTAAGCCTCATAACAACCCTCAGCAGGAGATGTGGGTCTTCCTCATAACAACCCTCAGCAGGAGATGTGGGTCTTCCCATTTTACAGAGGAGGAAACTAAGGCTTAAAGAGGTTAAGCAACTTGCCTAATGTCACATAGGTAGTAAATAGAGGATTCAGGACTATCTGACTAGAAAGCCCATGATTGCAGTAGCCATAAAGCCACTTGCCTTATGGATCCGGACTCTGAGATCTTCTGGTCCAGCAGAAGAGTAGCATCAAGGAATTGGTCTAAAGTAGACCCAGTTCAGGAGGGATAGACAGATCCCAAGGCCCTTTGGGAAGATGGAAGATGGTCCTAGCTGATATGAGAATAGATTCAGTGGTTGAGGAGAGCTCCCAAACTTACCAGTCAAGCTTTCTAGTGACTTCAAAGACGATTGGTGTTGTGTCAAGAGCATGTACTTAGAAGTCAGACAGACAGCTTGAACCTCACCTCTGGCACTTACCAGAGTGACCTTTGGCAGACCAAAATTGCAGGATCTGCAGCTGTTAGGGAAACAATGAGGCTTACCTCAGAGCTGTTCTGAAGATTAAATGAGATGCCTAGTGGAAAGCCCCCATACAGTGTTTGGACTACAGTGGATGCTAAATAAATGTGAGCTCCCTATTGTTCCCTTCTCCCACCTTGCTTCATTCCACTATGTGCGTGATTTTGCTTCCTCACCATTACACTCTTGGTGACTGAGACCAGCAGTGGTGAAGCAAGGGTGAGCAGTGCCCAGGGACAGCATGTTTCTACCCCCGTCCCTACATGGTGCTAACTTTTGCCCAGAAATAAGTAACTACATAGCAAAACTAGGGTGCATGCCTGCATTTTTTGAACTTCAACAAATATGGAGTTGATAAATGCAAAACTAAAATAAAGAATTATCTGACTGGCATCTTTGGAGTGCAGTCATAGGTGGCATCTACAATCCTGTGTACTTTCTGCAACTCCATCGATTCACTGGGATAGTTAGATAAAAATCAAGATATGTCTAATTTCAGAATGGAATTTTCCCTTTACTGTAGACTAAAGTTGTAGGTGGATGATCCATAAGTAATAATAATAATGCACAATCATTGCTTTCTTATCTATAGCGGCAATTTAGTATAATGGTTTAAGTGCACAGACTCAGGGACTGCTTGGGTTCTAATTCCTTCTCTGCTACTCACTATATTAGCTGTGTGATGTTGGGCAAGTTACTTAATATCTTGAAGTCTCCTCATCTGTAAACTTAATATCTTAATATCTTGAAGTTTCCTCATCTGTAAAATGGGGCCATATAAGGATAAAATTAGTATCTATGAGAGTATCTAGCACATCAAAAAAAAAAAGTTGCCATCGAGTCAATTCTGTCTCACGGCAATCCCATGTATGTCAAAGTAGAACTACACTCCATAGGATTTTCTTTGTTTTTAAATAATTTTATTTCATTTGTGGTGAAAATATACACAGCAAAACACATTCCCATTCAACAGTTTCTAGACATAAAATGATTAGTGACATTGGTTACATTCTTCACATTCTGTCAATATTCTGGTTATTTCCGTTCTAATTGTTTCACTCCCATTGACTTAAACTCCCTGCCCTCCAGCCTTCTCAACTATGCTTTAAAATAGCCCGTTGTCCATTTGGTCTTACATAGATAATTTTTTGTTGTTGTTTTTAAATAAAAAAGCGCAATACTCAAGGGTGACAATCTTTACTTTTTGAGCTAAACTGTTACTTAGTTTACAGGTGTCTTCACAGGATAATTTTGATTCAAGGTTTGAAGCTCTATAGGGTTTTCAGTGCCTGATTTTTTAAAAGTCACCAGGACTTTTTCTCAGGTTCTACTGGGTGGATTCAAACCACCAACCTTTCAGTTAACAGCGAGCACATTAACTGTTTGCACCACCCAGAGGCTCCTTACTGTCTAGCACATAGAAGCCTCAATAAATGTTAGCTATTCATATTGTGGTGTGTTACTTTCCTGATTGTGAGCTAAAGGGAGTTCCATGAGTTCACAGAATGAAAGGAAGATAAGTGAAGCAAGAACCCCATGTCTGGAATAGATACACTAATGGGAAGCAACTTATATTCAGAGCCAAATAGACCTGGGTTTCATTACTGGCTCCATCACTAGTGGACTTTGGCAAGTCACTTAACCTGCATGAGTTTTGGTTGCCTCTCCTGTAAAATGGGTGTGAATAATAGCCGCCTTCCCTTCTTCACGTAGTTATTGGCCCAAACAGAGCTCTATTGCCATCAGTTTACAGTGTTTAGCTTTTAATCTTTGGACTCAAAGGTTTCCTTCTGCTTATTATGGAGTATGCCCTTCTGGGAGGAGTCGCATTTTAAGCTATTATCTGCTCAGGCCTTAGTGATCCATTAACACTTTACCAGTGTTATGAAAATGAGTGAAAGGAGGGCTGGGGTAGAGGTGTGAAGGCAGGATGGAGGAAATGAGGAAAACAAGAGATGAGAGGGTTTAAGACAGCTCACTTCCTTCACAATTTTATGAGGACCACCCTGGCCCAGTGCCTGCCAGCAGTGTCACTAGTGTAATGCCACAAATACTATAAATTGCCAAGTGAGAGCTATTCCTGCCAGTCTCTTTTCTATTTAGATGGAAGAGATTCTGTTTGGTGAGATGGAACTTCCTTTGATATCTGTGGGGGGTGAATGTGTAAGAAATGAAAGGATGAAGCCAGGTTGGACATTGTTTTCAATAGAATGTTGGGAAATTGAGGTAATAACTTACAAAGATAGGAAATGCCTTCTGAAGAAAGCTGACTTAAAGCTAAGCAAAACTACTTAATCTCCTCTCACCAGCTTCTTCTGCTTCTAGCTTCTGGTGTCTAAGCCTAGTTAATCTTTCTGGTGAAGGGCTCAAAAGTCCTTAAAAGACATTTTAGGTTAATTCAATCTAAATAATATTTACTGAGGTCCCACTGGGTACCTGACACTGTGCTAGTCACTTGGTTACAGAGGTAACTTGGGCAGAGACAACTAACTATCCTCCAGTATGTCTTCCCCTTCTTTCATGGTCAAAGAGCTTCCAGTCTTCAGCTGTGCACATGGTTTTGAAGTCTAAAGACACATTCCCCTGCCTCCCTTGCAACTAGGAGTAGCCATGTGGCTGAATTCTGGCCCAGTGGAAAGTAAGCAGAAATGTGTGGCAAATTCCAGGCGCCTTCCTTAAAAGACAGCAACGTATAAGCCCTCTACATGGTCTTCTTTATCTATTCCTCTGTTCTGCTGTCTGGGGCTTATTTATTTATATCCTTGACTTATATATGGCAAAGTAATAAGGTGGAAAACCTGGGCCTTTGACCTCATGGGTAAACTATGAAGCCCTTACCCAGACTTTTAGATGACAGAGCCACCTGCCTCTATCTTGTTTAAACCCATTGCCGTCAAGTCAATTCTGACTCCTAGAGACCCTAT
This sequence comes from Elephas maximus indicus, assembly GCF_024166365.1. Taxonomy (NCBI): domain Eukaryota; kingdom Metazoa; phylum Chordata; class Mammalia; order Proboscidea; family Elephantidae; genus Elephas; species Elephas maximus. The sequence goes on along the minus strand of NC_064826.1, from coordinate 88,398,586 downwards.
AGGACAGAGTAAAACTGCCCCATAGGATTTCCAAGGCGATAAAGCTACAGAAACTGCCACACCTTTCTCCCACAGGGCAGCTGGTGGGTTCCAACCACCGACCTTTTGGTTAGCAGCCAAGCACTTAACCACTGTGCCACCAGGACTGTGATTATTTTAGGTTGTCTGAGACTAGATGCCAGAGCAATCCCTCACTGGCACCATGTCTGGGACAAAGTTCTTGGCCTGTGGAAGCTGAGCCTCCAAAAGTAATGAGAATATCATACACCTGTGCTGCCCTTGCCTGAACAAAGAGGTAAAGAAAACAGAGCCGGAAGGACCAAAGGACTACAAGAGAATGGGAAATAAAGGAGCCTGTTTTCCAAGTGGAGAGAGCAAGTGCTCCACAAAAAAAGGAAATTGCCCAAGCTTTCTGAGTGGTGGTAAATGTGTATATGTGTGTGTGTAATACTTTCCACTGACAAATTATACATCGTCTTCATAGAGCTCCCGGCTATAATAAACCCTCCTCCAGGAGGCCGCTGAACCAAAGAAAAAGTTGCTAGAACACAACTATAATATTTTTACAGGTAGTATATGCCACATTTTTTTTTTTTACAAAAAATCATTTTACCTGCATAGTGAGAACACCTTAGTTAGTTATTTGGCAAAGACTGTAAAGAGGACAAATGAAAACTGTCCCTGGAGATAGAATGAAAATGAACAAGCCTTTCTCAAAAGACCAATCGAGAACAGCCAGCTCTTCTATTTCTGCTCTCAATTTGCTGTGAGACCTTCGGTGAGCTATTAAATCTTGTACCCTATTAAAATGCGGTGGTAATTTCATATGAAGTGGGTGTTGTTAAGCCTTCTTGATTTCAAATCCAAACCGAGTCTCTCCCACAGAAAATGTCGCTGTAAGCTCTTCACTTACTGCTGAGAGTGGGGGAGGGAGGGTAAGGGAATATGTTTGAAGAGCTGATGTAGTTATAGATAGATATTCCATATGCTACCTTAATATGAAGGCCTCATACTTTTATTTCCCTGTTGGAGAAACTTCAGGGTCTCTGGGCTGTTTTACATGCTTCAGTCTTGGATGGGAAATGGTCATAAGTAAAATAAGAATCCATTTCAGAAGTATATCTCCTTTCCCACACAGTTATTATCTCCAACAATTCATTTTCCATCCACTGTATTTCCCTGTACTGGTTTTATGACTGTGAGTCTCCACCACTGTGAGCCCTCTACTAGTCTAGCCAATTCCTTCTGGCTTCCCAGTTTAAAAAAAAAAATGGGGCACAGAGCTGAGAATTATGACAGGGCTGGCCATGTCACATGGCTGTTAACTTTTCTAGTTTCTATCCACCCTGTGTGTGGCAAGTTTGAAGGTTTGGGAAGGTTCCCCTGATGGCTAAAAGAACTGATTTCCAGTGGGATCTGATTAGTGCTTTCAGATATAATTGCTGGAGTACTGGCCAGGGCTTTTTCTGACTGCACGTGAGGATGAAGAGCAGCTGTCCCCAGTTTTACACAATTTCTAAGACAAAAACCCAGTGCCTGAAAGCTGAAGGCAAGACACATGGATTCCCTCCATTCTATGGATGTAGATGTAGGCAGCGATAGCTTGGTTGGTCTAACCAATGATTAGATGTTGGGTCAAAGCCCAAGAGCCCAGGTCAGAGTCATGTCACATCTTTAGTCAATGACTGTGTTTTATTGAGCCCTCTGGGCAGCCAGGAGAATGGGCCAATGGACTGTAGTCCTGCACGTGGTACTATCTGGCTGGGTGACCTTGGGCAAGTCATTTAACTCCTCTGGGCCCTCATCGGTGAGAAAGGTGCCAATCCCAAATCTGTCACACACTGGGCGACCTTGACAAATCCACAGCATCAAGTATCAGGGGAAAGCCAAAGGGATTGTTTCTCAGGGTGGCCCCCTCAACATGGCATTCTGTGACTCCAGCAAGGGACACACACCAAGGCCTATAGCAATAGGCCCGTAGTATAAATGAGAGAAGTATAAATGGTCTTGAGGTCACATGTGCACATTAGGGAATTGAGAAGACTGGGGTAGCAGATTCTCAGCTCCAGCTGACAGCATTGCCAGACTCTTCATTTTCAAGTGTTTTTACATGTTAGCAACTCATTTGAATTGTTCTAAAATTCTGTATGGGGCAAACAATGACTCTAGGCCAGAAGTGGCCTCTATGCGTTTGGAGATTCTGCAGTCCACTGACCTAAGGAAGAGCCTGACTAGATGGGGGGCGAAGGGTTGGGGTACAGCATCTCCCATGTGGCATCCTGGCCAGGACTAGGGCTGACTGCTCTGAGCTCCACAGTCCAGCTACTTCCACTCTGCCCTCAGTCTTCCCAGCCCATCTGAGGTGGTAGAGCTCCGGCCTGTTCTCCATCCACAGCTGGGCCTGCCAGTCGGGGGCGGGGATAGAATAGGCCGCAGCGGACAGGAACCAACCCTCAGAGCACTCACGAGTCAGGAGGCGTCAGGCGGCCTTGATCCCACGGCGTCTCGGGTCCTGCCAAACCCAAGGCAGGTGAAGACGCGCAGAGCGGTGCGAGTCGCTGGAGGCCCTTGGACCCAGACACCGAGAGGGACTTTCCCGAGTCTCCCCCCGCCCCGCCTCGCGCCGCCAAGACCCAGAGACCCAGCGGAGGTAGGTGAGGTCTAGAGCGCGCGCTCGGCAGTCCCCGCCGCGGGCTGGACACTTTGCAAACTCGCCGCAAACTTGCGGTCAAGTGTTGGGTGACGCGGCGCCCTCGGGCAGGGCGGCTCCGGCTGCGCGCGCTTTTGCGCCCATCGCGAAACCCAACCCCAAAGGCGCGGGGGGCTGAGTCGGAGGGAGCGGATTCCCCAAATGGAATGATTCGTATTTGTTGGGAGGAATTTCGACCCTCGAGGAGCAGTGAGCTGGACTCTGAGCCCATTCCAGCCCAGGCTTCAAAACGGATTCTCCTGAGCTGAGAAAGACTTGATGCGGGCTCCAGAAGGCAGTGTGCGGGCCCCTCCGCATGGCGGGGAGCTCTGCAGGCGCTCTGACCTGGGGCGGGACGGGGGTCCTCACCCGGACCTGCCGCCTTTCGCCTCGGACACACACAAGTGCTTCCGGACATAGTGTACGTTCGAGACTCCCTCACTTTACCAGCCTGAGCTCCAAGAGGTGAAGCTCTGTCAAGTTCAAATAAAGAAGTCTATTTTCAGTACAATTCAGTTTGTGCTGAAAAGAACTTTAAAGAAGGGCTGCGTTATGGCGTGGATGCTGTCATCCTCACACTGTTGGTAAAATGTTTTAACAAAATAGAACAGGTAAATCCGCTTTGGAGGCAGTTTTGACATCTCTGAATTTCCACTATTATTATTCAGTTTGTTCCCACAATCTCACTTCTGGAATTTTTCCCTCTGCAGTGTGTTCAAGAATATTTACTGTGCTGTTTTAGTAATAATGAAAAAAGTGGAAATTAAATAAAATGATGGTTAAATAATGAGAATCCATGTAAAGATATAATCTATACACAAAGGGGATCTGTATGTTCACAGGCAAACAAGTTAAGTTTACATTAATCGAGAAAAAAAGCTAGTTGCAAAAAACCAGTATACATGGTCTGATTCCACATTTGTTAAAATGCAGAAGGAAATTGTAAGCTGCAACTCAATTGGATGTGATTAGTGACTTTATTTCATGGATGATTTTATAGAAATATATGTATACTTTATGTATATACAATGGAAACCCTGGCGTAGTGCTTAAGAGCTAAGGCTGCTAACCAAAAGGTCCGCAGTTCGAATCCACCAGGCGCTCCTTGGAAACTCTGTAGTGCAGTTCTACTCTGTCCTCTAGGGTCGCTATGAGTCGGAATCAACTTGAGAGCAACTGGTTTGGTCTGGTTTTTGGTTTTGTATATACATTCATCTGGACAAATGCACACCCAACTATTACAGTGTTTAGGATGGTGGGAGAAGGGATCAACTTCCCATGTTATTTTTTTAATTTGGGTTTTTTTAAATGAGCATGCATTCTTTTTATATTTCTCCCCACACAAAACAATAAAAAAAATTTAAAAATCATACCCCTTGCCCATACCATGACCACCAGATTGTTATGACTTGTCCACTTCTCTCTGATCTTTTCATTACTATGTTAAGTTTCCCTTCAACCATTTCACCTCCCTGTACAGTATCCAAGAAACCTGCATTCCTCTGTTAATTTTAACTTACAAATTACCTGTTATACATGAAAAGTTTTAAAATCCTTTAAACCAAAAGAATGAAAGAAGTGAGAATATTACTTCCAACTAATCCATTCCTACAATTTTAATGAAAAGATTAAGTGCACTATGTTTTGGCCCTTGAAAGTGCTGCCATTTTTTAACCCATTCCATCTCAAGTTCTTGGTAGATATGGCCTGTTTTGTCCTCTAACAGCACATAGTTCTTTCAATGCAACAAGCCAAAAGAGTGGATCTCTAAAACATAGTTTTTGTTTCTATCCAAACCAAAAGGGCTTCATACTTTATGGTGGAGATGGCATTGGGTTCCTAGCTACAGCATTGGGGGTAGAAAGGGCACTCTTGGCCTAAGGAGGGATGCTGTGAATGAGGCTGGGGATAGGAGTGTGACTTGGAACAGGAGCTGTGATTCTGAGATTGTTTAAATCAGCCTGAATGTTGTTCCGGAAGCTTGAGCTCAGTTCATCCTATGGGAAATGAGCATGCCCACACTTCAAGCACGCAGAAATGAAGGGGCGTTTTAAAAATATTCATAGAGAAAAATGACACCCAGCAGAAATAAACAGAGAAAAGCTGTCTCCCGCCAAGATGTCTGGTGTGGATCTTACACATAAAACAATATCTTATTTCCTCATTAAAGTCTCAGAATATTCCAGACTCACAGACTCACACACATAAAGTTTTTGCCCAAACCCTTGACATCCCCCTCTTCCTTTTCATATGCTTTGTTAGCATCAAGGTAAAATGCTCTGGAGAAAACTACCTGGGTTTGAATCCTTACTCTGCTGTGTATTATTTTATGACCCTGGTGCTGTAGTGGATAAGTGGTATGGCTGCTAACAAAAAAGTCGGCAGTTCAAATCCACCAGACGCTCCTTAGAAACTCTATGGGGCAATTCTACTCTGTTCTATAGGGTTGCTATGAGTCAGAATTGACTTGACGGCAACAGGTTTTTTGGGGGGGATTTTGTGGGGTTTTTTTGGTCAAGTTATTTAACGTCTCTGTGCTTTAAGCTCCTCCTCTGTAAAATGGACATAATAACAGCACTCTTTTTACAACATGTAATGCAGTTTAAATGAAGCAGTGCGTTTAAAGCTTTTAGAACAGTGCCTGACACACAGTAAGACTTCAATAAAAGTTAGCCTCAATTACCTACTTTTACACCCCCAGAAAGCTTCTTCTTCCCCCCACTCCCTCCTAAAGACACTTACTGCCACCTCTACATTCTCCAAATTGTCTTACTTCCATCTCTTATTTAGAGATTCTAACATTCTCTCCTGCTGTTTGCCTTCTCTTTCCTATGACCTTGCAGAAGGCAATGACTGTATCATAAAAAAAAATAGTCTAGAGAATATCTGACGGGAAGCCTAGGTTCTGATCTCCCTCTTCCCCTGTGATACTCTGTCTTGTTTTATTTTTTAGACTTTATTAAAGTGTATTTTGCATATCATAAAATTTGCCCACTTCCAGTGTACAATTGCAATGATTTCTAGTAACTACTGAGTTGTGCATCATCAAGATAAAGCAGTTTTAGAATATTTTCATCCCCACAATAAGATCCCTTGTGTCCATTTATTTAAAAAAAAAAATCAAACCCGTTGCCTTCGAGTCAATTCTGACTCATAGTGACTCTATAGGACAGAGTCGAACTGCCCTATAGGGTTTCCAAGGAGTGGCTGGTGGATTTGAACTGCTGACCTCTTGGTTAGCAGCCAAATTCTTAGCCACTGGCGCCACCAGGGCTCGGTGTCCATTTATAGTTAAACTTTATTCCCATCCCCAGTTCCAGGCAGCCACTAATTTACTTTCTGCCTCTTTAAATTTGCCTTTTCCGGGTATTTCTTATAGGTGAAATCATACAATAGTGACTGACTTCTTTCATTTAGCATGTTTTTGAGGTTCATCCAAGATGTAACATGTGTTAATAGTTCAATACTTTCTGTTTTATTTCCTATAAAATCAGAATGATTTTTTTCAGCATTGTCTATGAGGATCACATTATATAACACTATTGATACTACATAATAAACATAATAATACTGGATATACTTATATTTACTATTCTCCAGGCACTGGACTAAGTGCTTTATATGCATCATAGAATTTAAACTTCACAACAGCTTTATGTGTTAACTAGATGATATTATTACATCAATTTTTGAGTTGAGGAAACTGAGCTTTAGAAATGGGAACAGATTTGCCCAAGGGCACAGAGCAAGTAAGTGACAGTGTAGGGACTCAACTAGGTCTGTGTGACTCCAGAACCAAAGCCAGAATCACCTTGCACATTAAAATTTACAAAGGTCCTTTGCATCCCTTACCCTTCCAGTCTCACAAAAATAAAGCAAGCCCCAAGGAAATGTTCATATTAATGCCACTAAACAGATGGAGAAATGGCCAGGTTTTTGTCAAATGTAAGTCCCCATACCTGTGTAAGGAATTGGTACTCCATTATTTTCTCCATAATACCTGCTGCCACCCCTGCTCTGAGAACACCTAACCCCTTTGGGAAAGAGCTGGTGGCCTACAGGACTCTGTTCTGCTGGATTAGGATCTCTGACCTTGGAAGAGGTTGCTCTCAGGACTGTGCCAGTGTATCACCAGGCTTGGCAGCCTGGGAGGCTAGACTTTTACCAGTCGCCCTGCCTAACAAGGGATATGAAGGTTAGGGGGAAACTCTTTAGAGATCTATGCCTCCTACTATTAACAAATATTAGGTTGGAATTCATGACAGCACATTATGACAATGAGGGCAGACCACCTGCTTCCATCCCACTCCCCAGTGGCACTTTAGGAGACTGTTAGGTAGGAAGCGTCTGCTTGCCCAGGCAGAAACACTCTTCTCTAAAGCCAGCCCCTAAGAAATCTCCAGTTGCTATTTAAAGTAGTAAAACCTCTTTGGGGCTTTATGATGAGCCTCAAGCCTCACATTTACTCCAGCAGATCTGTCGGAGACATTCATCTTCAAACATGTGTTGTTATTATTATTTTGAATGTATTAATAATGCCTGTATCTGTTACAATAAACACTGTGACAAGTCGTGCTCTGTCAGTGTTATTACTTCTGAGTCACATCCAAACCAACCTAATCAGTCACAGGAAGAAGGGTTTACCTTCCACTATGGAGGCCCAGAGAGGTCTCGGGGTTACCTAAGGTGGCCTAGGTGTTTGTGACAGGGTGGAGGTGAGAACCCAAGTCTATCTCCAAAGAACCCAGAACAAGCAACTACTCTAAACCCATTGCCATCAAGTCGATTCTGACTTACAGCGACCCGACCCTATAGCATAGTGTAGAACTGCCCCATAGTTTCCAGGGAGCACCTGGTGGATTTAACTGCTGACCTTTTGGTTAGCAAATGTAGCTCTTAACCACTAACTGCTCCACCAGGGTTTCCAACTACACTAAGAACTCAGATAAATCCCAGCCCACCTCAAGAGCAGGTAACATAGACAAGGTGGCCTCCTTTTGTTACCTCTAATGGCAATGTGCAACGCCCTTCCACAACATCATTCATTTGTTGAATAAAAACAAATACTTGTTCGTGTTAGTGAGGTACTGGTTATATTCTACTTCTTCTTGTGTTGCTGGTTACACAGTGTGTTCACATGGTGCTATTTTATTGATAGCACCATGATTTATGTACACACTTAAGATTTATGTACTGTGCCTGTCATATAGTAGGTGGAGGGCAAATACGTGTTCATATCAAATATGTGTTGATTGAACCAGTGACCTCATTTGATCCTAGCCTACAGGGTAAACAAGCACGTATGTTATTGTTACTGTTGTCCTTAAGCTTTCTTCGCAGATTAGAAGTTCCGCAATTTTGCTCAGGGTCACTCAGCTGGCTAAATCTCAGAGCCTGGAGCAGGCGGCGCTGCCACCCAGCTCTCCGTTCCTACCCACGAGGCCGGGAGAAGATGTGTCACAGGCCTGATTTCCATGTCTCCGCCACCGCACGGGGCAGCCCCTGCAGCATCCCCGGCGAACAGGCTGAGGCGGCTCTGCAGGTGCGTGGTCTGAGCGAGCTCCGAGAAGTGGCCAAGTCAGGGAGAAGGCCCCCGGGATCCCACCTCCACCACCCCGCCCCGCTCTTCCCCCATACCCTCACTCCCGGCTCCGCAGCCCAGGCACGTAGGGACTTCAGCTTCTCGTGGTCGCCCGTCTTTGTGGCCTCCACGCCCTGGGTCACCTACCGCGAGAGACGGTGCCATCTGACCGCCCGGAAAAAGACCCAATTTGTCATCCCTACTGGATATCTCCCTTAGGACGTGACGGTGGTGGAGGGGAAATACAGAAATGTGAGAACAATATAGTTTTTCATTATGCGATTCTTCTTAACAAGCAAAGTCACAAACAGAAACCTTCTGCTTTGATTTCCCTGTACCTGGACTGTGGATGGCCCTGGCCTTGGCCTTCACCTATGGACCCAGTGCAGGCTACCTGAGAGAGGACACTCCCAAGTCACACGGATTCAAGCTTCCCACACCCAACTGTGGGAGCTTGCACAAGTCACCTACCCACTGCCTCAGTTTCTTCATCTGTAAAATAGAAATAACAGTATGCAGCTCACAGGGATATTGTGAGGATTAAAGGAAACAATCCATAGAAAGCACAGCACCTGGAACATAATAGTGTACTGGACAGCACTTCCCACCGCCCTTCATCTTTAGCCAAACTGTGCTAGTGCTTGTTCCCAACATCCCTCTTGCCTTGTCTACCTGAGACACCCCCCTCTGTCTGCCTGCCCAAGTCAGAAAAACCCTCTAGGCCCAGCACAAGTACCCAAGTACCTCCCAGCCTCCTTGCTGTGCCCCCTACCCACCATCTTCCACTCCCCACCTTTAAACCCAAAAAACTCTTGCGGTCCATCCAGCCCATTCCAGTTGGTGGGTCCATCCAGCCCATTCCAGTTGGTGGGTCCATCCAGCCCATTCCAGTTGGTGGGTCCATCCAGCCCATTCCAACTGGTGGCAACCCTACGTGTTACAGAGTAGAACTGCTCCATGGCCCTACCCCTTAGCACACTGTTTATACTGCTCCATCCCTGTTTCTATCTGCACCTTCACTGCTATCCTTTATGTGTTTGTATCACCTATCTCTCTCACACACACAAACTCACACATGTGCACACTTGTAGACTGTTAACTCTGCTTAACCCTAAGGACCACCTTGTTCATGTTAAATGTGAAGCAGTGCCTAGCACCGGGCCTTGCTGACTCAATAAATGTCTGTTTCCAGGCTGCAGATAGAGTAGGCTGGCTCCACCTCCAGCATCCCCCCACAGCACACTCTCCCCACCCCTGCAGCTGGTGGTGCTAAAGACCAAGCCCTCACCCCCCCAACTCAGAGGTCATATTCACCCTAGCCGTGGTGACAGGTTGATGACTCCTCTAACAGGCCCCTTTCCTCTTCTGGGGGGTTTCTGCCTGTATGGAGCCTGGCGGAGGGGCCACCAGCGGGACCGGAAACCTGGGGAGAACGTCTCTGGCTGCCACTGATTTCTGTTACTAGAATTGATGTTTTTCTACAATTACAAGCTTCCCTCCTTCATTACGTCTCCTGTGTTCCTGAGGTAGTAAATACCGGAGATATGCATTACATTTCCCATTATTTACTTTCAGTGATCAGAAAATTTTCTACTAATAGACCCACTGTTGACAGGAAATCTGGTCCTGAAGCTCAAATTGAGGCTTCCAGAGTAGCGGCCGCATGCTTAGCACAGTCTCCAGAGATGCCCACCTCCCCAACAGCCATCCTCCAGGTTACCATCCCTACCTGCACATTAACAAGAGGCAGCGGGGCTTCATGGTTAGGAGCAAGGACCCTGGTTTGGACATCTGGGTTCAAGTTGCCGCCTATTAGCTATATGACTTTTGGCAAGTTAACCCGTCTGTGCCTCCTATTCCCCATCTGTGAGGTGGGGATGATGATAACAAGAGTTCCTACCTCATAGAGTTAAGCAGATTAAATGAGCTAATATTTGTGAAGTGATAAGCACTCCATACACACTCAACCAGTGATTTTGTCAAATACTTCAAGCTTAATGCACATGGAGACCCCAAAATATTCTAACCCATTCTAGAGCAAAGATTATAGATGCTTGTGATGAAAAATATATATATTTCTACATATGTATGTCATCCAGCTTACCCTTTTCTTATTGTTGATAGTTAAGCCTGACAATTGTCCTTGTGACCTTGTGAATTAAACAATTTCTCTCAATCTTTACTTTCCTTCTTTTGTGCATGTGGACCCATTCTGGAAGGAAAACTCAAAAAAAAAAAAAAAAAGGAAACTGATTGAGATGGCTGAATGGTAGTAAAATTCTTCTTATTTTCCATCAGCAATATAATAACAATGCCAAGTGTTCAGTAAATTATGCCAAACTCACACTTGTCTGGACTTTAGAGTTTTCTAGAAAACCTAGGTGAAAGGAGGTTGCTGACAGCCAGGTTGGCTGGGTCTCCGAGCTGTAGGGAGAAGATGGGTGCAGACTTATTAAGTCACTTACTGGATACAAATCTGCCTAGCAACAGCCTAGAAACTCACCACAACATTTGCAGTAGGCCCTTCACTCCCTGATAAGCTAAACAGCACAAGTTGTACGAAAGCTCAGTCATTTCCCGCTTAAATCAAGGCTGCGGGGAAAGGTGAGGCCTGACCCCCTTTCCCCCAGCATTTATGCTAGACACACACAGACATTTATCCTAGACACACACAGACGTTTATCCTAGACACAGTATGTCTAAAGGTCTGGATTATATGCCCTGAAAGCTACATGGTTGTTCGAAGTCTTCATGGAGGGGTTGCACTGGAGTGTTGAGACAGCCCTGAGAATGCATGCAGCTGTCCAGAAGAGGCCCAAAGGAGAAGGAATCTTCCATCCTTTTTCAGCTCTCTGGAGTCCTACAAAGACCATTTCAAGCAAAGCACTTCACTTTTTCCGGAGAAATTTTTCCTTTGCAGAGGCCTAAGCCAGTGGTTCTGGACTGGGAGTGATTTTTCCCCCAGGAGACATTGGGCAATGTCTAGAGCGATTTTTGGCTGTCACTAATGGAGCAAGTGCTAATGGCATGTAGTGGGTAGAGGCCAGAGATGCTGCTAAGCACCCAAAACGTACAGAACAGGCCCATAGCAAATGATTATCCAGCCCAAAATGTCAGTAGTACTGACGGTGAGAAGCTTCCCGGGCTCTGGAGGAACCCTTCCCTCAGAAGACCTCTCCTGGCTTCCTTAAGCAGAAAGCAAATTGGAACATCAGGAGAGAGCCCAAAAGAACCCTTTCTCAGGCCCCAAACTAAATGGGGAGGTCCTAGCAGCCTCTGGCCTCCTTCTGCTTTGCCTTCAGAACACAAAACCCTGGCATCTGAAAAGATTAAATAAGGCCCCTGACTCCCAGCCCCTCAGGCTGCATAACCCTGCCCCTCATCTCCTATTTCCCTCCTGCACCCCCTCGCTCTTCTAGCACAGTTGGAAATTCAAATTGCAGTCTTTACTGTCCAGCCCTCAAAGCTTGGCCTGCTTCCTCTCCCAGGGACAAAGTCTCCTCAACGTCCTGCCTCCCTTTGAGATGACCCCCCAACCCTGCCTCTTTCACCAACTGTAAGTTTTTCTTCCCCACCTCCTGCCACCCCTCCTTCTCTTTCTAATTAAGCCTCATCCAGAGTGTTGAGAGGGAGGGGGAAAGGATCCTGAAGACTTCCGTGCTCCAGGTTCTGGGGGCCTACAGCCTCATGGTTTTTGTGAGGTGCCAACCACGCTGTGATCATTAAACCCCACAGTGGTGGGGGGGGGGATTTTCTCGTTGCTGTTAACCTGGGAGCCAGCTACATCTTGTTTATCAGACTTGTTTTAATTCAGCTTGGTCAGGTTCCAAGTGTTGAGGTGGAGATTAAAGGCAACTGAGGAATCCAATTAGCCGCCCAGTCTTCTCTAAGCCAAAAAATCAGGTCACAAACTAGATCAAAGTGAAATTATTTCTCGACAGCTCTGTTCATTAAGGGGAGGGTGGGAGCTCACACTGCTAAGCTGGGCTCATTACTGGGATTGGCATTTTAAATACAGTATCTCCCCCAAACTACATGTTTCAGAGGTTGGAGGGAGAAACCGAGATTATCTTACGTGAAGTCTCTATTTGGCTAATAGAAAACAGAGAGCAGAGGAATGAGCATATGACCTTCTAGGAAAAGATTTAAACAAGGCCTCCATTTTCCTGGGCAAGGAAACCAGATCTGGAAACTGGAATTGGCAATAGTCACTCCCAGCCAGAGAGAGAATCCCTTCTCCAGGGGATGGAAGGAGCTAAGAAATCTAGGTCTTCCAGGTGGTCCTCTTCACCCATTTTTGAAAGAGCCCTCAAAAACCCAACTGGGTCCAAATGCCAGGAAGGCCCCCCTCGCTGCTCAGGCAGCACATCCCAGCCTTTCCCCAGCCCCAGGATCCAGACAGCCTTCAAAGGGAAACCACTCGCCATTTCTGGGCTGTGCATCTCAGACAGAATCATTTCCAGCAGCAAGAGACTCCCACTGCGCCTTTCTGCATTTCTGCGGGCTCTTCTGAGAGGGCCTGAGACCAGAAGAGGAGGAAGGCAAGGGAGGCCCTCATCAGGTTCACTTCTGCGGGCTCTTCTGAGAGGGCCTGAGACCAGAAGAGGAGGAAGGCAAGGGAGGCCCTCATCAGGTTCACTTCCCATAGGGAAGATCAAATACTGGATTGCTGCGAGGGCATTTGGAAACCCGCAGTTGTATGTGAGAGAGACAGAAAAGTTACAATCAAGAGCACACATGCCCTCCTTCCTCTCTCAGCATTGAGTGTGAACTCAACCAGGAAATCTACAGAAACGATGACTTTTTTTCCCTATCCCCTTCTGCTGGTGAAATTCTACTCAGCCTCTCAGGCAACCAGGAACCTCCAGGTTAGAAAATGGTATGTATATTTTAGTCTCATCAGGCCACTATCTTGTGCATCACTGAACACAGCTAAACTTTATTTCTCTGGGCTGTGGCTACCTCTGGGGACTTTAAAATCTGAACCATAAGTGAGACCCTTCCTCAAGTCTCCCAATATCCCCATCCTGCCCAGGCCTAGGAGCAAAACCACTTGCACCTGGAGGCCTGATCACCTTAGGTGAGCGGAAGGTGGGAGAGAGAAAAAGAGACGCAGGAGGTGGGAAAGAACAATAGAGGAGAGTAAACATTTTAGTCCATCTCCTGCCAGGAGCTTGCTGTCACCAAATTTTTAGCTACTGCTTAACTAACCAACTCCCCCCTCAAGGTCTGAGGGAGCCAGGGCAACCTCATCATGCAGAGGCACCCCTGAGGCAAGTGGTGTGCTTTGGGGCTACAGCTACTCAGGATCCTCTTAGCGCCTATGCCCTTTCCTCTCCTTTTCATCTCCTTCTGTAGCCAGAGTCTGCACCCTCGAGGGGGGTTTGGCAGCACACATTTCAGGGACTCACCCCCATCAGTGGTGAATCTGAGAACGCCAGGCCCCAAAAAGATTAACTGTAGCTCAGAGGAATTCTTCTTGGATGATGCCTTTGGAGCAGGAACAAATCATATCTGGTGGTTTTTGTTTTTCTCTTTGTGTGAGCATTCCCCTCTCTAGGATTTCTCCATCCTCCCAGATCCTTCCACGCCCTCCTATTCTTCATGCCTTGGGGCTGCAACAGCCCTGCCAGGCCTTAGAAAACAAGCCCTGGATCCCACACAGATTTTCTTACGTGCCCCAAAACACACAACGAGCGCCCCGTGTTCTTGGTTTGTTTTAAGTCACCGGCCTAAAATGAGTTTCAAAATACGATGGTTTTCTAAAGAGAAACGAGAGAACATAGGCCGGGTCGGCAGGTCGCACTAAGGTTCAGCCCGAGTCCAGCAAAGGAGCCCTCGGGTGGGCACCACCCGCAGCTACCGACCCGACCCGCCTCTCGAGGGCCTCCATCGAGGTGCCTAGCACCCTAGTACGCCGAGCCAGAGGCGTACCCCGCCTGGCAAGGGGTGGAGCGCCGCCCCCGAGCACCCCACGGCCTTGCAGTTGTCTTTTTCCTAAAAGCACGAGCTGAAATGGAAATTTGGGAAAGGGAGGGGGGATGATCTTGGCTTGCAAACTCGCACGCCTTTGGTCCTCTGAGGCGGGTCACTGGCCGGAGTGTCCTCCCAGCACTGGTCACTCAGTGGGCGAGGCCTCTGCCCGGCATGCGAGAACCCGAGGTTTGTATGTCATGGCGGGAGGTACCAGCACAAGACCTTACAAGGCTCCTGGCGAGCCCCTGGCGCACGCCTTGACCACTGGAGCGAGGCCTGGGCCTGGCCCAGGGCGCGGACGTGCCCGCCGGGGGGTGGAGGTGGAGGGCCCCCATGCCAGCTGTTCTCCTGGCCCCGCAACACCTGAGACCCTAAATAGCAAGTTCACCCCGGGTCAGCTCTGCGATTGCCGACTCTTCGCCCCACCCCAGCAAGGGGTCGATCTGCGCTTTGAGAGAACTGCGCGCGCGAGCTCAAGGGCCCAGGCCTAGCGGTCGCATTTCCACTCGGAGGACCCTCGCAGTCGAGTTCGTGGGGCGGGTGGAGGACAGCGCGGCGGATGGGGAAGGTGCGCAAGAGTCCTGAACAGCCCAGCTGGGAGTTCCGAACTCTGCCCCGGGTGGGGGCGGTCGGCGGCCGCCAGGGCTCCACGCCACCGATTCCGGCGCCGGGCTGGCCTCCGAGGGCCGCGGCGCCTCTCGGCTGCGCTTTTCCCGGGCTCCGTGTTTCCACTCGCCCTTGAACCTGACACAGAAACCACTCGATAGATATTTCGAACGATCCGGGAAGAGGAAAAAAAAACGTCGTTCGCCCGCGTAAACGCTCAAACGTTTCCCGGCTTCTCGTAAAGGTGGCCGGGGACCTTTACAGTAAGACCAGAATAATGTTCGCGACTGTACGACATAATTATCTCCAGACTCGCCCCTCCCCCGGCCTCAGCTAGAGTTTTCACCAGAGAAAACGGCTAATATATTTGCACACGTTAAACATCTGAACGCATAATTACAGGCTGCAGACAGGCTGGACAATAAAATATCTCGGCTCGATATTTTTGGAAATCTTTTGTGACTGTGCCTGGAATAAATAACCGCTTTCTCTGTCCTCGGCCATCTAACTGCAGCCACCGTAATTTCAGAACACCCCTAGGCCAGTCTTGCGCTTTTGAGAAACGGCTGGGGTAGGGGAAACCTGCAGAAGAGCACAGCGGCGGGGCGAGGGGGAGGTTTCCTGGGCCTCGGGCTCTGGAGCGGGGTACGCGTGGGCGGAGGTGACAATAAGGAGGTGAAACTATGTTCGGAGCCCCGGGGGCGCAGAGGAAACAATGTTCCTCATTAGAGGGGCGCAGATGGAGTCTTCTAGAGCTGGATCTGGATCTCTGCTCACTGAGCCCTCCCTGGTCCTCCCCCTACCCAAAGACTAAAGAATTTGAATAAGGCCCCAGTGGCCCAGTTTCCGAGTCACAAATACACTGGGAGGAGCATCTTCAGATGGAACTATTGCCTGGTGGAAAAGAAAGAGCTGGCTATTTGAAGTAAGGAAACTGGGAGGAGGAAACTGGATATGATTATTTACTCCCTCCGAGGCCTGGGCCCTACAGCTTCCCTTGAGTCTTAGTTGCCTTGTCTGTAAAATGGAGATGACTATAATAATCTTGAGATCTACTTCACAGATCGTTATGAGGAAGCACTTTTTTTTTATTGCAGTGTAACTTACGTATAGCAAAGCATACAAATCTTAAGTGAACAGCTCACTGTATTTTTATATATGTATACACTCATGTAACCAACACTCAGACCAAGATACAGAGCATTACCAGCTCCCAGAAGGCTCCATGAAGAAGCACTTTTTTTTTTTTAATTAACTTTAGTTGTTGATAATGTTATTATCTTTAGTCAAGAGGTCAACACCCAGTAGAGTGTGTGGACTCTCCTGACACTTGGAAACAAGAATTCAGAAACCAAATACACATGTTAAAAAAAAAACTCCATGCTGTAGAGTTGATTCAGACTCATAATGACCCTGTTCTACAGAGTAGAACTGCCCCATAGAGTTTCCAAGGAGTGGCTGGTAGATTCAAACTGCTGGCTTTTGGTTAGCAGCCAAGCTCTTAACCACTGTGCCACCGGGGCTCCAGACACCTGTAAAAGATATCAACAGTTCTCACCCTGGTGAGGGGCTGTACAAATCTCTTGTCTGGGGAGTTGGGTGTGCGGGGGACCTTACCTACAATCCCTTAGACCCTCAGGGGTTAGGGGGAAATTGAAGATCAGACTTTAATTCATTTTGCAAGAACAGAGTTCTCCCGTCACTTTGAATTGCTGGTGCTCTATGTCTGAGGATGGCTTATTTCCAGGTTGGGGTAAGCCCAGTGAGAGCGGCCTGAGAACCTCTCCCAGAGAATGGGAATCTAAGTTGATGCCTAGAAGGCTGAGGTTTAAGCCTTGGGGTGCCTTCTTTCATTGCCTCCCTGAATCCAAAGTCTGGCTTGATGTATGGAGGAAATTCCCCAGAGGAATGTTTGGCCATGAGATAAATATGCCCCCCATTTTCTGAAGAGTGTAGCCCCAATAGCTAACACATGCAATTGGTGCACATTGCAAATACTACAGAAGAATGTACAGCAAAAAAGTGAATCCTCCACCCCAATACTCTGCCATCTGTTTTTCCATGAAAAAGCCACTGTTACTGTCTGTCCCCTCCCCCCCGCCCCGGCCCTTAGCACACACCCGCTTTTTAAAAGCACAGTGGTAGCCCTTACTATACATGCTGCCCTGGACTTGGGTTTTTTCCAAAATACTGCCCAGAACAATTCCCACAAGTGTATTGGGTCAGAAAGTTATGTTCAGCCCCACTGACTCAGCCCAGCTGAAATTCAAGCTAAACTGGCACAGGGGAAGGTCCACCATCATCTGGGTTCCAGATCCCTACCTACTACAAAATAATCGGCTAACTTGGCTTCACCATGATTACAACCTCACCCCATTCTCCGGGCGTGCAGGGCCATGCTCAGGGAAATGATCCAGGCACTGACCCTGACTTTGGACCTTCACTCATTCTCCCCAGTCAGGGGAAACTGGAAGTGCCTCTTGGAATTTTTAACTGTTCTGTCTCATTGCTATAAAAACTGAGCCCACCCTGGGTGCCTGCCTCCGATCCCATTTCCTCAGTCCTCTTTGGACCTCCATGGGGTGGCCCCCCCTTCTGTCCTCGACCCAGACCTGGGCAGAGGCCCGAAGGCGGCTCTGGAGGCCCCCAGGCCTTGGACCCGGCAGTGTCCTCCAGGAGACACGGAGGAAAGGCGTTTACCACCTGGGCGACCTTGACTGCGGCCGATTAAAGTTTAATCCGAGGTGTGTGCTCAGCCTTGCCATGTTATTTAAACACATCAAAGGTCATAAAAAGATTCCAATGGCGTGAGCCGGTTCGACGCGGGCCTGCGAGGAGACAGCGTTTGATTCTGGTGGATTTCCAGAGCCAGGATTTGGAGCATAGGGCGGGGAGGGGAAGTAAGAAAGGAGGAAAAAGTGGGGTAGGGGGAGGAGATTTGCTTTCACAACGGAACAACAGACTTCAAACAACAAAGGGGAAACCGAGTCTCAGGCGCGGGGAGCAGACAGCGCCCTTTCATTTCTATTAACTGGGAAGACATCTAGTGGGAAGAGGTCGCAACTGCACCAGCGTTGTCCGGGGATCCCCTGCGCGCTGCGAACGCGGCCAGCGGGGACTGGGTTGGGAAAAAAAAAAAATTTTTTTTTTTTTTAAATAGGGGGAACGCAAAAAGAAGACACTCTCTTCCTCGGCCGCCGCGACTGTCCCAAAGATCCCAGCTGGGCCTCTGCTCAGGACCGAGACGCCATTTCCACCTTGGACAGAAAAAGTCCAGCTCTCATTTGCTGTCCTCTCTCCAGCTTGGGGTTCCAGTCAGCTGGCCTAGGCCCGCAGGGCCCAGGATCCCCGCATTCCAGTCCAAACGGTCTTGAGGGTCTCTAACCCCTAGAGGATGGGACCCTGGTGCGCCCATATATGGGCCTTGGGTGGCTCAGGGGACCAACAGGTGACCTCCTAGAAGCGAGGTGAGGAGGAAGCCCAATGCCATCCTGCTGAGCCACCAGCATTTTTCTCTCACAAGTTGCAGGTTGGAATCCTCCAGGGGCTTTGGCTGAGCTGCAGGGGTCAAGCTTCCCATGCAAGGCCGGCATTTTAGCTGCATCTCTGCTCCAAGGAACTTGGGTGCCAGACCTTGTCTGGGTGCCTGCTCACGCCCAGGCTGTCAAATTCCTGTGGAGGACTGGTCATCCCCTCACCACCCTGTGGGGGAAATGTTCTCCACAGTGTGGGGCCCTATGCCTTATCCTATCTCTCTCCCCACATACACACCAGAGCCTCCCCAACCTTAAAACCGAAATATAGACACAGCAGAACTCCTAAATCACAGCTTCTCTTTTTTCTATTGGCTCGTGTCACCTGCTTAAGGGGTAAAGGGGGGAGTCCCCTTCCTTGAGCCTGCTGGCTGACCACTTTGGCTATGTCCCAGTGCTCCCTCTTCCCTTGCTGTGGCATTCCATCTCCTAGAATTGTCCAGGAGGAAGAAGAGCATCAGGGTGCCCTTTTCCAGGTGATACAGAAGGCTCAGGCGCACTGCTCAGTGTATCACTGCAGGAATCGCAGGACTTCATGGAGCCACAACTGGGCCCCCAGCAGAGGGCCTGGGCTTCACTGATAGTCTTGCCAGGCCTGCTGGGTTTGGGGACTGCAAGGGGCAGTATGGCAGCTGGAGGTTGCCCTCTGCAAGAGGACCCTGGTCCTGCCGCTGGTAAGGCTCTGAGGAGTGACCTCCTCCCTGCCTGTCCTCCTCGTTTCACCCACCACATAATCATGTTGTCTTCCTCATCCCCTATGCATACTCCTCCAGGGCTTGAACCCTCAGTAATTCTCAAAGGAGAACTGAGGGAACCCAGTTCTTTGGCTTTGTATTAACACCAACCGCCCAAAACTGAAAATAATGGGTTAGACCATTCTAGGCAAATGCCTTGAAGCTGTTTACTGAGACATTACCCAGCCTTTGTCACACCCCAAAGTACATCCCCAAAGAGCTACAAGGGCTGTGGCCCCTTCCGGTCCCCCTTGATCATCCTTTACTAAGATGAACCTTTTCCCCCAAAGGTAGAGAAACTCTCTTTTATTGAATTGGCTACAGATCATTGGAGCAGCAGTGAAAGGTGGGGGGCTATAGTCAATGCAACCAGCGTTAACCTCAGGGAATGAAAAACTGAGACCTGGATGCTGTCTGCAACGAACCTGGGATCCAAGGGTCTTGGAGCAGCCTGGTCTGGTGCTGAGCTCTCAGGAGCTGGTGTGTGTGTTTGGAGCAGAGCTGAACCCTGCCCCGCCCACCTAGACACACAGGACTCCTAAACCCCCCACCAGCCCACCTAGGTAGGCCGATGTTGAACCAGGCTGGATCCCACAGACCCAGCCAACCCGGCTGTGCTCCAAGCTCAGGCCGCGGGGATGTCTATTCCTGGGGTGACAAACGAGGCCACTTGCTCTCAGTGACATCAAATTACTTTGCACCAGCCGAGGGTCCCATGACCCGGCATAACCCCACATTAGATCCTAGAAATATAAAGAAATATGGCCTTCTTAAAGTGGCTGAGAGCGGGTAATTACTAGCAGGTTCCAGGAGTTATCCAAGCTCCGCACACGACCTACACCGGGCAGCCGATACAAGCCGGAATTATCTTGCTTGGACTTGGGATGGGCAGAAGTTCGCGCCTGCATTTAACTCCGGACCCCAAACGGTTCGCAAAGCCCAGATTATTTTTGTGTTGTTTAAGAAATCTCAGGGAAACCTGCAGTCTAAGCCTCCCCGACTCGCGGCGGGGAGAAGGGAAGGAGAGGGCCAGGCTCCAGTGAGGGGACTGACTTTTGCGGCTCTTAAAAAACACAGGCCCTCTTTGGTCTGCTGCAGCTTGTATTTTCGTTGGGAATTAGGGTTTCCTTTTTTTCTCCTTCCTTCCTCTGTGCCTCCAAGTTTGTCTACAGCGTCTCTCCACCCCTCTCCTCTTTCTTCAAATCTTCTCGCTTCTGCGGTCCCAACCCCAACCATGACTGGAGCCCTAACCCCGCAGTGAACTCCAACCTAGGACAAGGAGACCAAGGACCAGCCCGGGTAGGGGTTCATCTTGCTTGTGCCCCACAGGCTGCGGGGAAACTCATTGCCGGCAATGGGGGGGCGGCCTTCTGCTGGTGCAGTCGAAGTTGCCAGAAATGTATATAAAATATGTGCACATAATTTCTCCTCTTGTTTAATTTACGTGCCCCTTATAAGTTTAGCCAAACAGGTCTTTTCTAATGCCTTGAGTGGTTATATTCAGTGTAAAATCATCCCAGATATTTAACAACCTCTCAAAAAAGGTAATTAAGGAACCATAAACAACCCAAACGAAAAATAACCCAACACTGTGACAGGGGACAGGAGAACTATATCCGCTCAGACAAGTAGAATTAGAACTTATTTAGCAGTTAACTGGTGTAGGACTTGTCAAATTAAATGGTTTGCTATTTTCTATTTTTGCCTTTTAAAGTTATCTAGGCTTTTATTCAAATCATTCTTCAGAGTTGGGGGCGGGAAGGATATACACGTTGTCAATTAGAGCACTGAATGAAAACAAAACGAACAAACCACAACGGGGAAGAATGTACCCGTTGTCAATTAGAGCACTGAATGAAAACAAAAAGAACAAACCACAACACCTTTGCTGATTCCTTTTTTTTTTTTTTTTAATCTCCCACTGCTGGGGGAATTTAAAAAAAATACACAAAATTTCATTTCTGTTTGAAAACTCTGGTTGTTGTGATATCAAGGAAAACCCAAACAAACTTTTCTAGTGCAGTCATTAAAAATCTCTTTTGGGTTTCTGTTAGGGGAGGATTGTGTTGAGATGACAAATGATTCTTTTTTTCCACTAACTTAGGGTATAGGAAGGACCAAGGCATGGTTTTTATCTCTCCGAAAGTCCTGATACAGCAGCAGAAATCTTTGATTAAAGGATGACTTGCTCACAGAAAGGGGTAACATAAATTTTGCCCATACATATGTATTTTTGATAAGGAAAAAACATACAAATTTTTAGGCAAGACGCAGCCATACCCCCAAACTCCTGCTTTGTCCAGATTTCTCCTGGATGGAAGCTCAAGTTCTTTCTAGATTGTATTTGGAGCAACTCAAGTACACTGTCCTCTCTACCATCAGACGTCAGGATAATTCCTTTGCACATAAGCTCAACGTTGAAATGCATCCTCAAAACCTTATGTTAGGGGTGGAATGATATGATGTCTAGGATTTACTTTAAAATACTCCAGGGGAGAAAAAAGAGTGAAAGGCATGATGAAACATGAAATACAAAAATGATAACAGTGATTGAAACTAGGAGTTGGTTATATGGGGGTTCATTTGAAAAATTCCAAAATAAAGATTTTTAATTTGTGTGTGTGTATTAGGCAAAGGTAAAAAATTATGTCCACCAGGGTGCTCAAATAAAAACAGGATCCCTTGCAAAGCACCTGGATTTATCCATTTAATCTTCGATTTCCAGGGACAGAAAAGACCTCACTCCCTTTTCATTTCTCCTGAATTACCCGGCCATCCCCGATGCTTTCTTCCCAGCGAACTGCCTTTCCCAAACCATAAACTGAGCATCCAAACCCGAGGCTGGGGGCTGATTAATGGAGCTTCCGTACTCAGCTCTCCTGACCAAAGTGCAAATACCTATAAAAACTAATATTAAAAATTTTTATCAAGCCTCTTCGTTTCCCTGAGCCTTGGGCCGCGGACTGGAGCCGAGCAAGAAAGCAGTCGAGGCTGCTCCATGAGCAGCACCAGGCGCTTCAGATCGGCTCAGCGCGGGTCCCCGGAGATAGCCAGAGGCTCTGGGGAGGACACCCGAACCAGGTAAATGCCAGTGGGGGCTGGCCTTCCACTAAGAACAGGTGTATTTACAAAGCCATTGGGGAGGGAAAGATGAGTGGTCAGAAAAATCAGAATGGGTAAAGGGACAGCAACCACCGGGAAGTATGTGACCAGGCTGGTCCAACAGGGATGGATTTTTTTTTTTTTTTTAACTCAGGACTTGGTATGATGCCTGTATTTCACCCACATGAAGTTTAATGTCCGTGTGTGTGTGTGCACACGTGTTTGATGTGTGAACATGTGTGTGTGGATCAAGGCACACACCTCGTCATGATTACAGCATATAAGGTGGGGAAAAGTCCTGATAACACCTCAGTATGTACATGAAGGGGCTCTGAGTTCCCCTGCCTCGTGGCTGTGCTGCTGAGTTCCCATCCTTTGGTTGCATTGTGCATTTAGAATTCCTAGCAAGGCCAGGAACGGGTGAGTCCTTGTAGTTCTGGGGAGAGATGGATTCCCGCAGGGGTTGGGTTGCCCAGCCTCCTGGCCTCCAGTTCGGGTTTCTCTGCGAGAAGTAAAGCCTGGCTTACGTGCAAACCCCCACTTCCTTCAAACTCTCCGATGTCTTCAGGACATTTGTTGACATAATGAGTCCACAGCTCCAGCACTGGTTTCCTGTTTTGTTGCGGGCGTAAGCATCAAGCTAGGGTGGGGGTGGGGGGTCAGCGGGTAGACTGGGTTAGGGCAGCGACAGGCAGTGTCTGGAACCCAGACCTCTTGCCCTTTTTTTCTCCCTTTTCACGTCGCAGCCGCCTGGAATCCCCTGAGTCGTCTTGCATGCCCCCGGCGCCCTGGCGGAGTGATGGGGAGCTCACCTTCTGGGTGGTGTAGGCTCTATAGTCTTGCAAGCTGGTGCATCTCCTGATTTGGCCATAGACTGCGAGACCGCATTTCCCTTCCACCATCTGGGCCCTTCTCAGAGTTCCCTCTGCTTCTAACACGCAGTCTGGTCCTTTAGGGAAGGCTAAGTTTCCAGGTCTCATCAAGGGCAGAGCAACTGCATGGTCAGGGCAAGAAGTACTCTACCACCAGCACCACTTCTCTGGGCTTCGGAATCAGGTGCTGGACCCAGCCTCCGAAGCATGCCCTTCACTCCCAAGTTTGTGCCAAACGGGTGGAATCCTGCCACCACTGGCTGCACTCCACAGGAGGAAGGTGGCTCCTTATGGGCTAGTTGTTCAAAACCAGCAGGGTCTCCTTTCTCCCTGCCCAAGGACTCTGTGGGCAAACGTGGCAGGGCAGGCTGCACTGGGATCCTACCTGATTTCCCAGGTCCTTTCTGAGGCACCGTACTGTGGTGGCCTTGAAAGTTTAGTGCGGAAAGGACGCCGGCAGCCAGCCAGAGAGCTGCTCCTCCACAAACTCCTCAAAATCCACAGAATGAGATCTTAAAGGTGTGTCCATGGGGGGCTTCCTGGACCTTGAACTTCCTCCCACTCTCTCCTGTAAATAATATTTGGGCACCACAGTGCCCAGTGAGCTCTCACAGTCCAAAACTATCCCCACAGCTTAGGGCCTTATTATTGCTTCAAATGTGAAAAAATTTAGAATAAATCTTGAGCAAGTGACTCAAAACTGTCTTTGCCTGCCCATGGGCTAGCTTGGCCCAGGTTTCAGAACCTATCACTTTTTCTTAAGAAACTGGGTGCAGCTTCAGCCCCCATGGGGGTTGGGATGGGGACACAGCAAAGCCCACAGCAAACAGAGCAGTCCCCCCACCCCAACCAACACTCGCCCTTTTTCCAAATGATCTAGTGGAGTGTGAATTGGGAGGTGCTCCCCTGTTGGAGAGTTTACCCCTTCCCTCTTTCTCCCTCCCTCCTGGCCATCTTTGGTCCCTCAACCAGGTTTTTTCTCTGGATCTTTCTCCCTTTGCCATTATCTCTGCACCACCAGCCTGCCTGTGGTTGGAGGGAGAGGGTTAAGATGTTCTGCAAATGTGGCTCATAAAGCTGCTCGGATACATTAGAAACACATGAATATCCTGAAATACAAAGTGTCTTTAAAACCAACCAAGGAATGTTTATCCTAATGCTGGATGGATGTGGGGAAATAGTGCCAGCAAGCAGTGCTGACAGTCTCCTCCGAGTTAAAGTGAGAGCAGGTAAATTTCATTTGCTAATGAATATCAAACTCGATTAAAACCTGGTTTTTCTTTGTCCTCCTCTCTTCCAAACCTGGGAGCCCAGGGTTCTACGGCCCAGGCAGGCAGCGAGTTCCCGGGCACAGGAAAACCCAGCCACGGTTTCTTTCTACAGCAGGAGGCTTGAGAGCAGCCAGGGCCCTGCTGGGTGCCCCAGCCAGCCCCAGGAGTTGAGAGCCGCGCCTGCCAAGGCATTTTGGAGCAAGAGAAAGGCCTGACAGCCCCTGAAACAAAGGCGCGCCACTGGGACGCAGGATACCACCCTCTAAATCTGCCTGCACTGCCCTCTCAGGGCTCTTTTGGGAAATCATGAGCGCCCAGCAGATCCTGTGAAGTGATCGCAGCTACCATCACCCCCACCCCATGCCCTTAATCTCTTGCTCCTGGGCCCACTGCTCCAGCAGATCCCAGTTGGTGCCCTGGATCTCCCAGCCTGGATTATGAGGGGGTCTGACAATAAAATTGTCATGATTGGGATTCAAGTTGATGGGCACCTCCCTACCATCCCAGAGAAATTCCTATGCCTGGCAGATAAAAAAGCAGAGGGACAGCTCAGGCCCCATGAGCTGTGCAGGCAAACCAGTCTTGACCTTGCCGTTAGGGAAGAGGAAGAGCCCTGTGCTTGCTGACCAGAGCACACTTCAGACTTCTTTGCCCTCCGACCTTTTTTCCCCCCCACAGTGAGCGGGTTGGTGGCTGCCTGGCTGGCTAGGAGTCGAAGCAATCGTATTAAGAATGATTAATGAATCTCTTATCTCCTTCAGCAAAGGATGAGAGATTTTTCTTGTTTCAAAATGGGTAGAAATTCTAGAAACTCAGGCCATATTTATTCAAGAAGCTCATTTAAATTCTATATACCTTCCCCACTGATTGATGGATGGCTACAACTCAATATCTAACAGGATCTGCAGATATTTAAAAACAGTGAAGGCAGCCAGGACACCATTGACATGCCTGGTAGAAAATCACTTCATATATATCGAGATCCAAGAAGGGAACGAGGAGGATGCCTTCCTTTAAGTAACTACGTCTTGAGAGTTTAAAAAACAATGATGAGAAGATGTAGAGAAGTAAGAAAATATTCAGAGAAACTGATCATTAAAGATCTGCCACAAAGCTCAATAATTCAGACTTTAAGCTCTTCCTCCGCGGCGGCCCCAAGTTTATGGAGCAAATCCCAATTCAAGATGCAGCCCAAAGCCTTTCCCCAGCACCATCCCTCCCAGACAAACCTGTTCGTGGCTCCTCAGCGGACAAGATGCAATCTTTTCTCACCATTTTTGGTGAGGAGGCACCCAGCCGACTTTGGCAGGCTCCGGAGCTGGGGCCCTTCCTCTGCATGTGGGGCTCCGGTTGACCGTGAAGTGGGGAGGTGGAGGGAAGATAGTGGAGTTGGCCTTGGCCACGGAGTGCACGGGCAGCTGTGCCCTGGGCCGAGGTGAGCTGGCCTGGGTGCTGGCTGATGGGGGCTTCCTGGGCTGTGTTTTCGTTTTTTTCCAGCTCTGAATGGAGAAGAGACTGGAAGACCCGCCGAGAGCAGGCGGAGACAGAGAAAAGAGTCGGTTAACACCGCCCTAAAACGTTCCCAAAGGCAGCAAAAATGCTGGGTAGCCAAACAGAGCCAGAAAGGAGAATTCCCAAGGAAAAGGGAATCAAGAGTGAGGGGAGGAAAGCAGAGGGTCTTTCAAAGCCGCCTGGGTCTCAAGGCTTGCATGGCAGTTCTCACGCTGGCTAGACTGCAACTTTCAACTTGACCTTGGCCTCCAGCCGTGTCTGATACCTATGTAAAACAGCCCTCAAGGCCAGGAACTGGAGCCTCGAACCCTATTCTGTCTCTTTGTCACCCTGTTTTACTATGCCACTTGGAGGAGGGAAGGGAGGCAATCCGGTGGAAAGTAATGCTAAAATCAGGTCCCTACAGAGGCCAGTTCTTTAGTCTCCAAATGGCCAGTGGGGGAGGAGGTAAACTGGGGGCAAATCAATATTTACCCGGAGCTGCTAAAAAGTCAGGAGGATAAGGGTACACTGGAGGTGGGGGTGGGGAGGGTGGAGTGGAGGGTTTTAATAGACAACACTTACATTGGTCCCAGCAAGCCCCGGGATCAGGGCAGATAAGCACCGAAGCCCAGCCGTTGGTCCAGACCCTGCAGGAGGCCCAGGGGCCTTAGAAGCTCGGGTATAGGGGCCTGCCTGATGCCCTGAACTTAAGGCCGAGTCTGCAAGCTGAGATGAGAGGGCAGGTTCAAGCCTGGCTGCTCACCAGCCCTCCTGGGGTGGAAGGGAGCCCAGCGCCTCTTCCCAATCTCGATGTTCCTGCGGAATACACCCACTTTCACTTTGAACGCATGTTCCCCTTCTGGGCATCTGACCAGTTCAGAGCCGCTGAAATCGGAAATGGAAGTTTGTAGCCTCAAAGCAGCAGGACCCCGGAATCCCTCACTGGAAAAGTGGCGGCTACGAGGGGTCCTGTTTGGCTCTTCCAGCACCACCACCCAACCACGCTTTCAGGGAAGAAAGGATAGCATTTCCCAGGCAGTGGAAAGGTGCCTCGGGCTGGTTCTTGGGTGGAGGAGGGCCGGGGATCCTCTGCGGCTGGAGACAGTGCTCATCCCAGTCCGGCTTGGGAGGAAGGCGGTGAAGTGGCTCCAAAAAGTCCCTTTGCCCTGACCCTAAGCGGAGATAGCGGGTGCCCAGATGCTGGGAGAATCAGCTCTGGCGCAGACTCTGGGAAGCCGTGTTAGGCCCCAAAAGGGAGCTCGAATCTCGCCAGTGACCCAGCTGGGGCCTGTTCTTCTTAAGCCCCTTCTAGGACGGGCTAGCCCTGCTGGAGATGTTGGCGCCAAGGGTGGGGGGGAATCGTGCAAAGGAATCGCTCTCTCCATCTCAAAGCCTCCGGAGGAAGATGAAGAGTTGTTACTGGGTCAGAGTGAGGAACGACAGGCTTTGCGTGAGTGTACGCATGTGAGTGTGCGCGTCAGTGCGGCTGGGATGGGTCGTTCTGAGCCTGTGGTCCTAAGTGCGAGTGCAGAAAATTGTCCTCGAACAGAACATTGTGGACAGGGAAGGGGAGGGGGCACCTAAATACAGTCCAATCTTTCCAGAGCAATGTCCAGGGACCCATGAGAGTGGCGCATTCGCAAGAACCGACAAGCAGCAAGTGCCCCACCACTGTTCTGCTGAAAGACCCAAATCGGGACGCTGTCGAAGTTGATCGTGCCGGTGTCCGCTTTAGAGTCTCGATGCAGAAAGACCTACGGATACCTGGAAAGAAAACAGCCGCGGAGGCCCCAAGAAAAACTCAGCCTGGTCTAGGCTCCGTCCTCGCCACTCTCCCAAGAGCGGCCGCTGGCAGATTTACCTGACCTGTCCCCACCGCTTCGGTTCTCAACCCAACCGCGCGCCCACGTCCCCCACCCCGCCTAGTTGCGCGGCTCCGGGCCCCACTGGGGTGGGGGGGAAGGAGAAGGGGGGCTACGAGGAGGCCGCCCTTCCTTCTCCGCCCCACCCGCCCTCCTCCCCCGCCTCTCCCCTGGGTAAATGTCCCCGGAGCTGGCGCTGGGGACCGCGCGGGCGGCGGCGGGGACGGCGGGTGCACGGCACCGAGCCGGGGTTGGAGCCGCCCGCTTTGCATACGCCGTGGGCGGAGCGGAGGGGGGGCGGGCCAATGGGCGGCCGCCTGGCGCGACCCCGCGGGGCGCGATCCGCCCCCCTCGCTCGGGCCCCGGTCCCGCTCAGCGCGCTCTTCACTTCTTGGGGGCTTTTTAAAACAGCGCCACTGGGGTCTTCTCCATGCGGCTCGGGCTATGACAGCCTCCGTGCTCCTCCACCCCCGCTGGATCGAGCCCACCGTCATGTTTCTCTACGACAACGGCGGCGGCCTGGTGGCCGACGAGCTCAACAAGAACATGGAAGGGGCGGCGGCGGCGGCGGCGGCGGCTGCAGCGGCGGCGGCCGCCGGGGCCGGGGGCGGGGGCTTTCCCCACCCGGCTGCGGCGGCCGCGGGGGGCAACTTCTCGGTGGCGGCGGCGGCCGCGGCGGCTGCGGCGGCCGCAGCTAACCAGTGCCGCAACCTGATGGCACACCCTGCGCCCCTGGCGCCTGGCGCTGCAGCCGCCTACAGCAGCGCGCC
The DNA here is from genome assembly GCF_024166365.1 of Elephas maximus indicus. NCBI lineage: Eukaryota > Metazoa > Chordata > Mammalia > Proboscidea > Elephantidae > Elephas > Elephas maximus. The sequence goes on along the minus strand of NC_064826.1, from coordinate 88,370,096 downwards.
GGGAGAGGCGCCCCCGTCGGCCGCCGCCGCTGCCGCCGCCGCCGCCGCCGCCGCCGCCGCCGCCGCCGCCGCTTCGTCCTCGGGAGGGCCCGGCCCCGCCGGTCCGGCAGGCGCCGAGGCCGCCAAGCAGTGCAGTCCCTGTTCGGCGGCGGCGCAGAGCTCGTCGGGGCCCGCGGCGCTGCCCTACGGCTATTTCGGCAGCGGATACTACCCGTGTGCCCGCATGGGCCCGCACCCAAACGCCATCAAGTCGTGCGCGCAGCCCGCCTCGGCCGCTGCCGCCTTCGCCGACAAGTACATGGATACCGCCGGCCCCGCGGCAGAAGAGTTCAGCTCCCGCGCTAAGGAGTTCGCCTTCTACCACCAGGGCTACGCGGCCGGGCCTTACCACCACCATCAGCCAGTGCCTGGCTACCTGGATATGCCGGTGGTGCCGGGCCTCGGTGCCCCCGGCGAGTCGCGCCACGAGCCCCTGGGTCTTCCTATGGAAAGCTACCAGCCTTGGGCGCTGCCCAACGGCTGGAACGGCCAAATGTACTGCCCCAAAGAGCAGGCGCAGCCTCCCCATCTCTGGAAGTCCACTCTGCCCGGTAAATGGCACCCCTCCCCGCCCCAAGTCCTCCGGTTCAGCTTCAACTTCTCCGCTCGCGCCCGGTTCACCCGGGTGCCCCGCTACGTCTCTCCTTCGCCTGCCCTAGCAGCGCTGCTCGCCTGGAAGCCCGACCCAACAAGCTGGCGCCGCCTACACTGCCCCGGAGTTGGGCTGGCCCCTGGCCTTCCCTGGGTGAGGGGTGGCTGGGAGACGACTTTTGGGACCCCGGCTGGCTTCTTCCTCCCTCTGTCCCCGCCCTCCTAAGCTCTTGACACCAATTTAAAGATGGAAAAAAAGGCTCTCCAAATTGCTCATATGCGTTCTCTCGAAAATGGCTTCAGTCTAGAAACATCAAGTGCTGAGGTTTGGGGTATACAGAGGGAAGGCAGGCATGGAACTTTGTCCCCTGAGACGGCACCAAAGTATGGGCCACTGGGCCAGGCGATCCAGCGCATGTAGGGTGGCCTGGCTGGGTTGGTCATTGGAGCCCTGGGCCATTTGAAAACTAACCCCCCTTGCCACTCACCCTCCAGGCTTTGGAGGAAGGCCGGATTGTACAGCGCGTGGCAAAGGGCAGCCGGGCTTTGCCAGGCGGGTGGCTCAGATCGAGCTGTCGCTAGTATCCCTTGCCTGAGTGTGATCCTTGCATAACTTGGCTTCTCCCCTGTCTTCCAGACGTGGTCTCACATCCCTCAGATGCCAGCTCCTACAGGCGGGGGAGAAAGAAGCGCGTGCCCTACACCAAGGTGCAATTAAAAGAACTTGAACGGGAATATGCTACAAACAAATTCATTACCAAGGACAAACGGAGGCGGATATCAGCCACAACGAATCTGTCGGAGCGGCAGGTCACAATCTGGTTCCAGAACAGAAGGGTCAAAGAGAAAAAAGTCATCAACAAACTGAAGACCACTAGTTAATGGATTAAAAATGGAGCAAGAGGGCAACTTGAAGAAATGCTTCAGAACTCATTGCTTTGCCCAGATAGTGATAATAATGCGTAATAATAATTGAAGAGCCAGAAAGAGAAAGAGAAAGACACTGGCATTTTGCTTTCTTAAGGGGGACCTCTTTCTCTTTGGTGGAATCTACAACTTAAACAAACTTTAAGAAATGGTAAAGACTCCGGCCAACCCCACCAGACCTTAAATGACAAACTGTAGAGTCAAACGTCCATCCCCAAATATGTGATTTCAGATAAGTTACGCATTTACTGAAATCTTGTAAGTATTTATGTGACCGTTACGTTTTAGGGCACTATGTTAGATGGTAATAACCCGAAAGTTGGTTACAAAAGCAAGAGGCTGTTGTAAACATCTGCTTGTCCTTGGGTCGCTATCCCCGTTGCATGTTAAGTGACTGCTCAGGTAAATCTTAGTGAAATCCCTATTTTATTGTATGTTCTACAAAACATTTCCTGTATAGATTCAGAGGGAGAAAGTGAGGAAGGTACTGAAATAATGATTTTGGACTATTTACTATGAAGGGAGAGAAAGTTTTTCCGAGGATCATTTGCCTTGGTAATATATATAACTAGCTGAACTTTTGAGGCTACAGGGGAACCCCCTCTTGAGAATATCCTTCTGAGAATAATTTTTATTTACATGTAACAAGCATAATTTGTGGCATTTGGACCATATTTACTGCCCTGATGTGTTTTATTTTTAAAGGATTTTGTATCTTTTTTAAAATGTTGAAAACATCCGATGAACCACAGAATCTATTTTATGTGAGGTGTCCCTGGAGGTTCTTCTCCAATACGATGGACTCTGGTTTGAATACAATTCATTTAAATTGGCACGTCCCAATATTTGGTAAACATTTTGCTAGAGGAAAAAAACTCTCACCCCATTTTTTTCAGAAAATGGTAATCCATTCCCCCAAAACATTTAGATGCTCCACATTCTATATTTTGATCTCTTACGGGGTTAGTATTTTTTCTTGTTTATCGTGTTATGAGACTGCTTTAGGAAGTTTAGGGATTCATCTTCACAGCACTTTTTTAATCAAGCAGTTATTTCAACCAGCACATTCGTTTTGTTCATATTCACTATAAAATGCTATCTTGTAAATAAAAACATCCAGCACACTGTGAAAATGTATTTGTGCACCTGCTTTTAAAATATTTCTAGTAAAAAAGAAAAGAAAAGAAAAACCCTTAGACCTGTAGATAGTGATATGCTGGTATTACTCTGTTAATAAAATGGTCACTGCCGTTAAAATCAGAAGGAAATACTCATTGCTTTTCCTACGCTGAACGTGCCCTGCCCAGAAAGAAAGGAGCAAGTTTGTCCTATATAAACCAAGGACCCTTCTTTTCTATTATTATTCAGCTTTTTTTTTTTTTTTTGGCTACAATTTTTTTTTAAGGAGAAGTCTCTCATAACTAACATCCCAAAAATGAAAAGTGCCTCAAGAAGGTTAATGTGTCAGGTATTCTGAAAGGGGAAAAAAATAAAGAAGGAAGGGATAGTATAAATTCCCAGGCTCCGTGTGGAAAATGAAAACCAGTTTAGTATCGGCGATACTTAGGCTGTCATATTTTAAGATCTGCTGTTGGGCCTGCATTTGTCTGAGAGGGCAGGTTTTGATATTTGTTGAAATGACAGGACTAGGAAGGGCCTTAAACCTTGACCTTGATGAAAAAAGACAATTTGTGACCTTGACTTTTGACAGCTCATGAATTGGCTGGGCTGGATTAGTAGATCAAGGGCGCCACCTCGCGTTGACAAGCCTCCTGTAATTCTTCAGCTTCAAGGGACCCAAAAGCTCTTACCTCCTTGACTCATTGTTTTAGAGATTTAGTATTCATTTCTTTGGCTCCAGATTGAGCATATTTGAATATATGTAAATTACACATGTGCCTGTATATATGTGAATATATATCATATATGTGTATACATGTATACATTTGCATATCAGTGCTTGTGTGTGCTTGTATATATATTTGTAGAAGCTGTGTACAGATACAATATCATTCATTGCTGATGACCCCAAATATTGTAATTTAAGGTGGTTTCTGGAGTTGAGGTACAAAAGGTACTTTACTTGATGAAATTTTGCTCCTTTTTTTTTAATGGCCAAGTTTGATTTGTCTTCACAGTGGCTTGCTCTGCATCAGATGTCTGAAGATCTACTTTAAAGCCATACATTTTTGTAATAGTCTAAGACGTGTTCTTAAATAACCACTTTCCAAGGTGGTCTGCCACCCTAATTACAGTTATTGGGGTCTTTATGGCAAATAAAAGGTTTCAGATGCCTTGGTAATTCTAGAGTTCTAGAGTTACATTTCAGAAATTCAAAGAAACCCACCTCTTCAGAGGCCAGTATGGAGAGCTTAAAGATCTCAGATCCACAAAATGACCATAATATGGATGTAGAAATGGAGTTATCCTGGATAGCCTGGAGCTGAGTGCTGCTCCAGGGTGGTGTGCAACCTTATATCGGTGCTTGCAAATATGCCATTTGATTTATGGGAGAAATATATGCATTTAGTATTAACAACCACCATCAAAATAATAATAAGTATTATAACTACTGTTGATTGACCTCTAACAACACATCAGGAACTGTGTTCAGAGTCCTAAATATTATATGAGTATACTTACATATTTAATATACACATAGGGTAATATGTTTTTGTCTAATCCATGCTATATACTTATGTATAAAAATGTTCGTGGAACGAGGAGCCTTGGGATGCAAGATTTTGAGATTCGGGTTAATTTTATCTGTATGTTTGAGTCAAGAGGAAAGTGATAGTGAATCAAAGAACCGAATTCGTCATTTTATGGAAAGTATATTGGTTGGTTACAAACCTGGCTGATGGAAACTTGCCTAAAGACTTAGAGTTTCTTTATAAATGGAGAATTATGGACAGAATCTCTAAAGATGTCTCAAAAACAAGATGGTCTTGTAACATACATATTGAATGGCCTGGTGAAATGCAATCCTATTTTACTGCCCTGAGGATCTTCACTCCATTTGTGGAAACAAATGAAAATGGTGCTTCAGAGCCACAGTACATCTCATTCCACCGCACTCCGTTTCTAAATGAGCTACCATGAAGCCAAAGTAACAGCTTTCGTCCCAAATGTTTAAAGTGGTGAAATATCCCCTCAAAGCTGGATCAAACTGTGTGTTTACTGACAGCTCCAAAGGGGACTCTTCTGTTGATGGGGGATATTTTTCTTTAGATGTAAGAAATGTTCTGAGCCTCTGGCCTAGGAAGGAGGCCAAGGGCAGCTCTGCAGCCGGAATACTGCCCCTTTCTCAAGCCATCACCACCACAGGAACCCTGGGTAAAGTAGCCGCCTTCTTTTTTCCTCTCTCCAGTTTTTGAAACTATAACGAAAGAAGATATTTCAGTTTGTTTTTTTTTTTCTGTTGATCATGTTGATCTTGCCTAGCTCCTCTATTTAAAATTCTCATGGATCTCCCAGCTAGCCTGAGTTGAGCAGCGGTTATAATGCCTCCCTAATGCCCAAATATCAATCTAAACCTTAAGGAGACATCAAGGAGGATGCCAGCTACCTCTTGAAAAATAGAATAATAATGTCAGACACTGACCCATATGTAGTGTCCTTAAATTCAAGCATTATTTTTCTAAAAAAGGAAACTCTTCCTGAATAACAAACTACAAATGTGGAACTTAAAAAAAAAAAAAAAAAAAAACTACCTTTTCAGCTCTTAATACTGTAGAATTTATTAAGGTATTTTAAGTGGATGATTGTAAAATGTCACTGTGCATTCCACTGCTGTTTATGCCTGGTGCGGAGCTGAAGCTATTCATTTAAATTGTTCTAAAAAAAAAAAAAGAAAGAAAGAAAAAAGGAAAGGAAAGGAAATTTTTAAAGAAAGAGGAGAAAGAAAATTAGTTATTCTGTTTTAATCCAAGCTAATTGAAATGTTTTCTTAAAAATTCAGGAGGCAGTGAAATTCAGCGGAGGGCGATACATTTGTATGCGTGTGGTTAACGACACCGATTTCACCGTGTAATATATTAATATATGTGCAGATTACGCCCTGCTGTGACTGTTTGGGGGGTTTGGTGAAGATGCGGCGGCTCGCTAGCTACCCTGCCGGCGAATTCCGAACGCAGACGGAGGCAGCCGGGGACTGCTAATCCCCAGGCCCGCTAGGTTCAGAGGCGCCCTTCCGGACTTGCGGACCTCGACCGAGGAGACGCGAGGGGCTTGCTGATTTATGCGCATTCTTCTAAAGTTAATCGAATGAGTGTCAGCAGCCCAAGTCTTGGAGAATCAGACAGAAATGTGCGGCGAGTTGCTCACATCCCATTTTTCATAAGCCAAGATGTAGCCTTATCCAAGTGGCCCGGGGAGATTTATGCATAGGTTTTAGGACAGGCAAGCTCATTATGTTTTCATCTGCTCGACCGCCGGGTAAATAACAGCCAGTTTTTCTTTATGAAAAACCCGCTTTCTGCTCTGCGGCTTCTCTGCTCACGTGTCTATCTAGCGCTCGCGAAGGCCTGCAAGGTGTTTGCTATTTTTAATTTGATCTCAAAGGCAGGAAAAAAGACGCTGGCGCAGAAAAATTCGTCCTCAAAAGCAGCCAAGGCCTCGACACAGTTGATTTCATTTCTGCCGGGCTCTGTCTCGCCGCTGAAAAGCTGGATTTACTTGGCAGAAATAATTACAACAGCGTCTCGGAGATTCCCAAACCTTTCCGAGCGGTTGCGCAGCGGCTCGAGGTCCCGCGTATGTGCGGGGACGTGGACATGTGGGCGAAGCGCTGTTGGACGGTTCAGGGAACCGCCGGATGTCGCACCCTTCGGGGGCAGAGGCACGGTTCAGAATCTTCCACGTTTCTTGTTGAAGCCCCTACTCAAAATGGAGGCTCAAATCCTTGTAGATTTGGCCTCGCTCGGACTGTTGGCAGGCCAGACGGGGTGTGAGGCGAGGACTGTAGGCCGAGGTAAGGGCGATGGATCCCCAAGGTCTGCGCCGGGGACCCTGAAGGGCCGGGGACCCTGGAAGGCCAGGGACCTGGAGAGTCAGGGACTCCTGAGGGCCGAGAGCTCTGGAAGGCCGGGTACCCTGGAGGACTGGGGACCCGCGCGGGCCGAATCACCCTGCAGCTGCAGGCTGACGTCACCTGCCCAAGCGGGCTTTCGCGGGGCCCTCTTGGCGTTATTTGATGAGGACTAGTCGATTCAAACGAATGTTTTGTGCCGGTGCCCCCTTTTCTGCCCCGCCCCTCCCTCCCCAAGAGAATAATCGGGTATTTAATCCCTCCCGGTCTTAATTCTTGGCAGCGTGAAGGTGGTTTGCAACGGGAAATAAAACTTGACAGGAGCATTTTCTCTAAAAGGGATTCTGAGACGGGCTGAAAAGAAACCGTGTTTTTCTCTGCCAAATACTTCCGCTTTCTGAGCCCGGGCCTTAGGGGTGGGATGGCCCCGGAGAGTGAGCTGCGTACGGCAGGGCCAAGTTTCGGACCCAAGCAACCGAATCCAGGCACCCAGGACAGCCCGGGTCTCCGCCTGGGCCGGGAAGCGGCCTCGGGCCTCCCTGAGCCCCTCGCCTTTCCGTCGCTGAACTCGGCTGTAGGCCCTGGCGCCCTCAGCCAGAGCCCAGGGCTGGCGCACGGGAACTTGGCGCGAGCGCAGCCCGACTGGCACCCAGGGTAGAACCCCGGAGCTAGTTGGGGCGGCCAGGGTCAGGCGGGACAAGACGCGCTGGGGAGGCCCTTAGACCGTCTGGCTATACCTTTGAGCCTTCTGGCCTTGGAGGGTTGGGAAGGGTGGCAGAAGCTCACAAGGGAGGTGGTGAGAACAGCGCTGGGGGCTTTGTTCCCCGCCCGAGGACCCTGCACAAAATGGGAGGGGGAATGGGGGCAAGCGTCGCAGCCTGCGTGGGTTGTCCCGGCTGCTATTGGGTGGGAGAAGCTGGATACAGCAGCGTCCCCCTCCCCGCGGCTCAGAGAGCTCCCTCCCTTCGCGCCGCAAAGGTCAAGTCCTCCGCGCCACCGCTGCCTCCACGGTCAGGGCCGCTCGCGGCCGCCGGAAGGCGCAGAACCTACAATTGGCGGGGCCGTCATTCCTGCTGCAAGCGGGTTCTGCTAGTCTGGGCTCGCGGACTGGAGGCAGGGGTTCTTGCTTGGTTTTCAACTCTCCTGCCCCAAACCCTGTTGGAGAAGACAGGGAGTCCCCACAGCTCGGGGTGGCCCAGGCCGTATCCGAAAGGCGAGTGCCGGAAGAGAGGGATCTGCCCCGGCCCAGGAGACTGTGGAGCCCGCGGAGGCCTAGCCGCGCTAGAGGCACCGCCTGCAAGCCCAGGGGAGCGGACGTGGCTGCTTCGGCGTTTTGGGCCCTGGTAGGAACAAGAGGCGGGGCCGGGCCGGAAGCCAGGACCCTGCCGGGGACCGACCGCAGGGGTTGCCGAGTTCAGGCCTGCTCCCTCAGCGCAGGCCAGGCCTTTGTGAGACCCTTGATGCTCTCCTTCTGGTGCCTGAAGTCTGGGCGGGAGATGGGAGGTGCGCTCTGCCGAAGGTAAAGACGCCTGACTGCGGGCCCCAAGAACACCCTCAATGCACTCTGGAGCAAGGGGGCCCCTCCACTCTTCCCATAGCCAGCCTCCACTGTTGAACATCAGGCCCAGCTGTCAGCAGAGCATTTAAACCCTGTCTGTTACTAAGCCCATCGCTCCAGGTGAATCAAAGGGGCCCTACAAATGACTTAGTCTTCTTTTCATAGAGGACAGAAAAGCTGGGCTTTATCTCTAGGGCAGAGCCACAGAACCATCCCATGGCAGAACTGCCTGGCAGAGCAGGTGGGAGGAGGCTCCTGGGGCAAGGCTAGGCAGGAGTGAGGGCTGGTTCTTCTAGGCCTGGAATGTGAGGCGCCAGGGATACTGAGTGAAAACAGCGAGTGCAGGGCACTGCCCTAGGAGGCCTTGGGAGCATGGGGCCTCCTGAGAGCCACAACTTTGGAGCCTAGACCCAGAGACCCAGAGCCAGCCTTCTGGCTGGGCTGCTTTCTTTTGTCCTCTTTATTGCAGGCACACTCAGCTGAGGAAACCCCTTTGGGCCAAAGCTTCCGGGAAAATGGAAGTCAGATACTGAGAATCACGCTTACCCTTCAAAGCACCCCCCCCCCGAAATTTGTTCCCACTCTATGGGGGAAAAATCCTCTCTAGCAGTCCACAACAATAAATTAAAATAGTTCTCCTCAAAGGAGAGACCCTCTCTTCTCCCATCGGTTTGGAACCCACTAAACAATAACCAGATTGCCTGGGTGCCTGAGACCCTTAGCTGAGTTCTGTGCTCACTTCCCGTGGCTGGGGGAAGGATGTGGACTTCTTCAGGTGTTTAGGGGCATTTCAGAATGGGATCGAACCTGTGAGTCATACTAAAATACCATTGAGGTCAAGTTGGAGGCATAACCTGTTCCCATGTTTTAGGGAAGGGTGAGAGAACTTGGAGGAGGGCTAAGTGGTTTGCCAAGAGGACATATTACTCCCTGCCTCCATGTGGTAGGGATAGAGGGGGTCTCCTGATATTTCCTCTTCACGGCCTCAGGACCACCTCCGGGCAGCACTGGGAAATGTGATGGACCATGATTTGTCGCTAGAAGGTTCCTAAGAACAAATGCTGAGCAATCTCTCTGGTCTTCCCAATAACCACCCTCCTAGCTGTCATGCAGGAGAGAGGTACCCTCAGGACACATCTTACTTGGAAGGAGAGATCCTCCAAATGGAGGACTGGCCCCCAACCCCAAGAAAGCGCTCGCTGGTTGCTGCCACCCCAACCCACCAGACAGCTCTTCTATCTGTGTACAGTATAGTTTACTGTGGTTAAAACAGTCTTCTGTATAGCTTTCAAGAAACGGGTGCAGCATTTGCAAGATATGTAGGAGCTAAGGCCAGCATGTAGAAGCAAAAAATTGGTGGTGCACTAAGTGACCAGCCAATCCACCATGAAACAACCGTAAACTTTTGATGTGTGATTCTGGTCCCCTTGGATGGGTCTGATGTCTCCCAGGCCAGATACCAGCCCAGACTGCCCATTCTAGAAAAGCAGGAGCTAGATACCAAGAAGAGAAGGAGGCAGTGTTGATGTGAGAAGAAGAGAGGAAGAATACAGCTGGGTCTTGGGATAGAGGAATATTCCAAGGGAGGAGGAAGAGACCCAGCTCAGGCCCCCGGGTGGAGGTCTGAAATGGGTGACAGTCAGGAACCCATCAGCCCCTTTTCTCTGTGCCTGAGTGCTGAGTGTCCTAGGGTGACACCTCAGCTCTTACCTGGCCTAGGAGGGGAGCAGAAGAGGCAAGAGGCTGCAGAGAAGGGGAGATCGGCTCAAAAGAGGCAGCGTGAAGTTAACCGAGTAGGGGCAGTGAGGGGACTGGACCAGCTGGGGCAGGAATGGTGATGAGCGGCAGCCAGGCACTGGCATTTACACTCTAGGTGACATGCTGAACATTCAAAGGGCTCCAAGTGCTGGCACTGGGGACTTCAGATGCCCAGATTTCAGAGACAGCAGACAGCTGCACTTGCCCAAGTCAGTCCAAAGGAGTTAAGAAGGCAGCCTAGGAGTCCTCCACCGCTAAGCTGGGGTTGGGAACCCTGGAGTTTGGAGGGCTCTACCCTCCCTTGGACTGAGCGATCGGTACGCTGTCTATCGAGTGACGGCCCCTGCAGCTCAGGTCGTTCGAATGACTGTATTGGAAACGCCCCCTGCTCGACAACCGTAGTAACAAGGCCTCACTTTGCACCAGTGCGCACCGGCCGCGTGACGCCGCCGGGTTAGGACTTCGCCCGCCGGGCCCTCCTGCCGCTGCCCCACCCGCCCTTTCCGGGCTGCAAGAAGCTGAGGCAGCAGTGTTGGGCAGAGGCGCCAGTCCACACTTTATTCCGATATCCTGACTGGGAAGGCTGGTGGCACGCGGGGCACACAGATCCTCCACCCCACCAGGGTGCACTCAGCCCGCCGAGGAGGGCCCGGGAGGAGCTGTACGTCTTCTTCCCACCTCCCACCCCCGCCCAGATCGACTTTAGGGCCAAATCAAAAGCCGCCTCGGAAATGCTAGGTCTGTTTTGCTGACCAAATCGCCTCGTTAGTCGTCTCCGCCTGCCAAGGCTGCAGCGGGCGCCGGCCTTCTCTCCGGGTGGCCATCTCCAAACGCAAGGCCGGGAGCGACGCAGCCCAGCCCTGCGAGGATCGCCTAGACCTTGAAGTTTGGAAAAACAACAAGAAGAGATTGAAAGGGCTCCCTCCCTTCTCCGCAGACACACACGCACCGTCAGCCCGCCGCCACTTCCTGCCTTTGTTTTTCTTCCTCCAAAACTTTTTTGGCTTCTTGCATTAGCCTCTGTGGGGCTCCGGGTTGACGATAAAAGGAAATGCGCTGAAGACTGTTTTCTGGAGATGGCCCTGCGCTGTGGGCGCTCCGGAGAAAGAGCGGCTCATGGGAAACCAGTCTCCAGGGCCAATGTCACAGCTGTGCCAACCGCGGCCTCTCCAGAAATGCAAGTCGGACTTGGCCTTCCGGGGCAGCCTAAGCCTCAGTCCAGTCTTCCCCGGAGCTCGGTGCGCTCAGCTCGGTTGTTGGGCCTCCTGCAAAGCTGAAGAGTCAGTTAGGCTAAGAACGAAGTAAAATTCAAAGACCCAAGCTCTGCCTCCCCTTCTTCCCAAAGATTTGGTCTGGTCCTCCGAGCTGCGCCCCTCCCTGTCTCCCTGCCTCGCGAAACATGCACCGCGGTATATTCCGGGAAGAGGGGCAGCAGCGGGCAAAACTGGCAATTTGTTGCGCAGCCTTGGAGATCCGAGCATCCCTCCCCGTCACTCCCGGGGAACTAAAAGCATTCTGCCTCTCCAGGAATTTTCTTTTCTTTCTTTCTTTTTTTTTTTTTTTTTCTGCCATCAAAAGCCTTTTCCTTATTCACCTTCATGGCAGCGCCCCCACCTGCCCCCCTTTCAGGTTGCAAGTCCCTCCGGTACACCGCCCGTGCACAGCATCCGGAATTGCCCTGCCAGCCGCCCCCAGAGCACCTTCCTTCGCCCCAGCCTTTCCTCAGGAATTCGTCTTTGTCTCCTGCAGACACCCATGGGATCCAGACCTGCCGGCACCCTCTCGGCTTGGCCGTGGAGGAGGACATGGGAGGCATAGGTTAGGTGGGGCAGCACACATGCCCATACATACCTTTCTGCGGGGACCCCCACTCCTGGCACCCGGGGAAAATGATTTAATTAGAGAGTGGCTGCAAGCAACCTGGGGAGGCTGCTTGGTGTCCCCGGCTGGCCGACAGGCCACTGGCTGCCTGCTTAGGCACAAGCTGAAGTAGACTGCCAAAACTGCTGTAAAACCACAGGTCTGTCTAGAACTGTTTTGCTTCTCCTAGATGCCCCCGGGTTCAATTATGGTCTTAAAAGCCCTCATACAAATGTAAGAATTTTTTTGCCTTCACCCAGGGGCAGGGCAAGCCCCCTGCAATGGTGGTGCCTTTGTTATGGCAAAGTCACTGAAACCTCTCATGCATTCCTTTTGTCCCAGTGTCCGGGTGGCGGGGACTGGGTGGGCTGTTGGAAGACAGTTTGGGATGGCCAAAATCAAACCAGTGACCAGCCCAAGTTCTGCTGTTAGCAAACCTCTACTTCTCTCTTTTATGTTCTGTCTCTAAGAAAGAGAAGCTGTGGAAAAACAAATGTTTTGCCCTGTTGGTTGCTGCTGGAAATCAAAGTTGGTTTTTTTTTTTTTTCCTTGCTGCAGGACAATCCTGTGATTCCTAGCTTTAGGGGGGTCTCAGCTCCCCTTTCTCCAACAGCCTTCTTACTCACACCACTGCTGCCCTCTGCACAAGCCACAGTGGACAAATATGTCAAGCTGAAGATGCACAAATAATTTCAAGTTCATCTCCCAAGGATTTAAGGGGCGTGAAAGTTCTTGCAACAAATCCCGAATAAAAAGTTCATTAAACTAATGTGTCCGTGTACCTTGATTTGTGATGAACAACCCTTGTAAAGGGGGAGGGGAGCCACATAAACATTAGTGCTAATAAATTAGCTTACTCCACAACAGAGTAATTACCTAATATTATTGATATTTACAGCAGGTATTCAAATGCAATGGTGGGCCATCATTTGGGAAAAATACATAATGAGAATATTTCTTTTCCAGTGCAATATGCGATTAGATTTGTTACTGAGTCAGTTACAGTCAGCTCGGCAATAAATAAATAAATCGATGTTGACACTTAAATACCAAAGATCTTAGAGTTTATACTCTAAATCTCTCCAAGATATGTAAATACCTTCTGCTATTTCCTGGACAGGGAAAGGGAAAAGGTTATCCTTTTTCCTTTTTCAATTTTCCTTCAGGAATAGCCCAGCTCCTTCCAAGAAAAGAGGTGTGGGGAGGCCTCAGGGCTGGGCCCCCTCCCAGCTCTGAGCTATGCCTGGCTGCTCTGTGCCCTTTCGATTCTTTGGCTTCCCCCGGACATTGCTCATTCAATCCTGCAGGTCCATGAGCCTTTTTCTACTTCTCCTTTTCTGTCTGTCTTTCCTCTTCCCGAGAAAGCTATCCTCACACTAGCTGCTATAACCTCTGTCTCTGTCTTCTGCTGGAACCTAGCCTTTTTAAGGGGTCCTTGTCGCCCAAGGTGCAGGAGCTTGGTAATTACTTCTCTCTCCTTTGGCATTGTGTTCATTCTGTGGGATGAGCAGAAGGAAAGGCGCCCAGCGAGCTGTCTGAGTTTCTGCCCGGCACATCCTCGGCTTTCACTCTCAGTCTTTGCACGGAAGGAGATGCGGCTTGTTACCCACTTCTCAGCCACGGCTCCCTAGTCCTCACCCCCTCTTTCCCGCCCCCATTCTCCCCGCAGCTCTGGAGCTCCTCAAGCAACCTGGTGAGCCCCCCGAAAGGTGCAGCATACCCAGGAGAAGGCTCCTCGGATGTCAGCGCCTCTAAAGAAGCCCCAGGCTCGCTTCAACTGCGTGGTTTCCCGAGTCCGAGTCCTCGGCGCCAGCAGACTAGGCGGGCGGGCGAACCGGTGCGCAGCGACGCAGCCCCAACGCCTCTGATCTGCCTAGGGACTCCGAATCCCGGTGGGCAGCGAAAAGGAGGCGGCTGCTCCAAAGGGAGGAGGAAGTGAGGAGAACGGCAGCGAGGATGAAGGGAGAGGGGGATCCCGGGTGAGACGAATGTCCTTCCGGGCCCTGCGGATCCTCGGCAAACCGCGGGGGAAGCCGCCCGGGCTGTTGGCGGTTTAGGGACGGAAGGTACTAAAGCGCTTCGGAAGTGACCGTGAATGCGAGCGTGTAATCAAGTCACCGTGCAAATTGGGCAAGCCACGAGGCCGGCACATCCAAGGCTGCGAACCCTGGCCCCGAAAGAGGTCCGGCCAGGGTCGGAGTCAGAGGTGGTTCCCTGAGCAAGCCTGGGGGGGGGTGGCGAAGAAGGGGCGCAAACGCCAGACTCTAGGAGAATAGGCCCTGAGACCACGGGCTCCACAGGCTCCCACCCGACCACCCCCAGCCCGGGGCATCCCTCACCCGAGGGAGGGGTGGGGGTTGAGCTCTCTCACCGCCCTCGGCGCCACTTGGGGGCCGGGACCAAGCAGCTGAGCGCACCCCATCCTCGCCGTGCGCCGGGAGGCCCCCCAGCCAACATGAGTTACACCGGCGATTACGTGCTTTCGGTGAGAACATCGAGTGATGATCTGTTGCTTCCCCTGAGGTGGCTACAAAGAAAGGAAGCCGGGGAGGGAGGGGGGGAAAAGGAAAGGGAAAAAAAAGGCCCGGACTAGCTCGCAGCTTGTCAATTTCAACATCGGGTCACATGACCAGCACCTCCCTGCTAAGGATGGGGATAGATTTCCACGTCAGCTTACGTCTCCAAATTTCTACTTCACCGATCCGCTTCAAAGAGGCAGCTGCAGTGGAGAATCATGTTAAGCTCGGCTACTGCGGAGAGCCCAAGGTAGCCCAATGATGGATTTTGATGAGCGTGGTCCCTGCTCCTCTAACATGTATTTGCCAAGTTGTACTTACTACGTCTCGGGTCCAGATTTCTCCAGCATCCCTTCTTTTCTGCCCCAGACCCCGTCTTCGCGCCCAGTGACATACTCCTACTCCTCCAACCTGCCCCAGGTCCAACCCGTGCGCGAAGTGACCTTCAGAGAGTACGCCATTGAGCCCGCCACTAAATGGCACCCCCGCGGCAATCTGGCCCACTGCTACTCTGCGGAGGAGCTCGTGCACAGAGACTGCCTGCAGGCGCCCAGCGCGGCCGGCGTGCCTGGCGACGTGCTGGCCAAAAGCTCGGCCAACGTCTACCACCACCCCACCCCCGCCGTCTCGTCCAATTTCTATAGCACCGTGGGTAGGAACGGCGTCCTGCCACAGGCTTTCGACCAGTTTTTCGAGACGGCCTACGGCACCCCGGAAAACCTCGCCTCCTCCGACTACCCTGGGGACAAGAGCGCCGAGAAGGGGCCCCCGGCAGCTGCGGCGATCTCCGGGGCGGCGGCGGCGGCGGCGGCGGCGGCCACCGGCGCGCCGGCAACTTCAAGTTCGGACAGCGGCGGCGGCGGCTGCCGGGAGGCGGCGGCGGCGGAGGAGAAGGAGCGGCGGCGGCGCCCCGAGGGCAGCAGCAGCCCCGAGTCGTCTTCCGGCCACACTGAGGACAAGGCCGGCGGCTCCAGTACGTATAAAGGCAGCGCCCTGCGCTTTATGAAAGGGGAGTTGGAAATCTAGCGCAGCACCGCTGTTAAATTTTTATATGCTGTTTTATAAGCATATAAGGTTTATGAAGGGCCTTTAGGTTTCCCCCAACAAAACTTTGTTATAAAAGGCAGGATCACGTGGCGAGTGCTGAAATTGGCCGTGAAATACCCACGGCCAAGGCATGCCTGCAAAAAAAAAAAAAACAACTCCTTTTTTTTTCGCCTTTTTTCCTTTCTCAGCTCCCAAGCCCGGCAGCTCGACCCCGCTCGGGGCCAGCTCCGGGCTGGGGAGCCGGAGGTGGGCGCCTGTAAATTCCCCCTGCAAGGGTTCCTGGAGCCTTTGAGAGCGAGGTAATCCAGCATTTTTATAAAAGCCATGTGTTGCGCCGGGAACCTAGTGTCGGCCGAGATTCAAAGGCATCGCTGTTTAACGATGGCGCTAGGAGCGTGTTGAACAGATAAAGTAGCCCGCTTAGCTTGAGCAATATATTAAAAGAAACAAATTAACCCAAAGTTGGCCTTTTTGTCCAAAGGAAGCCATTTTCCTCCGGCGCGGTGGCAATTACGTGCCGCCTTCTGTCTAACTGCGTGTTACTCACAATTGTTATTCAATCTGTCAAAAGCGGGTTTTTAAAAAATGTCTTGTGGGGTTTTTCTTGAAAAAAAAGGAACAAGCTGAACCTGCCTGCAGCTTCAGAAGGCCCCCCTTCCCTCCACCATACCTAAAAAAGCACCCCTGCTCAGCCTGGCGGCCAGGGTAGCTGTGTGGCAAACTATCTCAGGGAAGGCCCAGGGTCGGGGCCTTCCGCCACCACCTCCCTACCTCCTGGGAGCCCAGAAGCTGGCCAGAGGAGGCAGGAGCTGGTGGCCTGGGCTCAGGCTCGCCGCTGACAAAGACCCGGCAGCCTCCCCAGATGTTAACCGGAGCCGAGTAGTCATGGCTGCAAGGCGGTTAAGACTGCGCCTGGAGCTGCCTTTACTGCCCGGGAACTGGCCGCCCAGGTGCTAGAAGGTGAAATTTCGGCTAGCGGCTGTTTGTTTAGTCTGGTGGGGCGGGAGGCAGACAGCAACCCCTACACCGCTGCTTTGAAAGGGGCTTCGGTGGAGCAAACTCGCCCGTTGCTGTGAAGAGCCTTCATTTCTGCTCTGGGGGCAGCAGAAGCACCTTCCCTGGGGACCTATCTAGGGAGCTAGCTTTTCTCTAGGGCTGGCTGAGCCTCTGCCTGCAGCCTGTCCCCAGTCGGCAGTAGGAGCCTAAGTGCAGGGGTCTGGGGAGACCTGGAGGGGGCCTGAGCAGGGGGTGCAGTCCCTGGGGCCAGAATCTTCTCCTTAGTCTGGGCTCTGGAATTGCAGCCCCCAAGCCTGGCTCACCCCTGCCTCTTTCTCTGTCCACAGGTAGCCAACGCACCCGCAAAAAGCGCTGCCCCTACACTAAGTACCAGATCCGCGAGCTGGAGCGCGAGTTCTTCTTCAGTGTCTACATCAACAAAGAGAAGCGCCTGCAGCTGTCCCGCATGCTCAACCTCACCGACCGCCAAGTCAAAATCTGGTTTCAGAACCGGAGAATGAAGGAAAAAAAAATTAACAGAGACCGTTTACAGTACTACTCGGCCAACCCTCTCCTCTAAGGTCCCAGCCGCCTGGGAAGGGGTGGGGGGGCTTCGTACACTGAGATTACAGGCAGATTTCCCCCCTTGACAAGGTCAAGCCAGACAGTGACTTTTGAAGAGAGGAGGTGTGCAAAAAAGGGGAGGCTAGACAGAGCTAGGCCCACAGGAGGTGGCCTGGGACTTGCTTGGGCATTCATGATTAGGATTCCTAATAATTATTGGATTGAAAGAGTTGTGCGTCAACTAGAATAAACGGTTTGGGACCCCTGGTGGCTCACTGTTAGAGCTTTCGGAGTTTGGGGCTGGGTGTGGTCTCCACCTGGGACTGGGCCCGCTGTCAGGCCCCCCAAAGGCCGACCCCCACCCAGGACCCTCCACACAGAGCCAGCCCACACCCCAGGACCCCTGCATCAGGAAGCTTTGCACTCCCTGAACCCAGTTCAGCTCCAGGACAGGGGCAGAAGGAAAGGGGGGGGGGATCCTCAATGCCTGGTACTGGGCTGAGGAATGGCAATCAAGACTGTTTTCCAACGCCAATGTGAAAGGCGACTGGACTAAGCAGTGGATATGAGGTGGGGAGAGAGCTGCAGAGCCTCAAAGGAAAAAAAAAATCTACTATTCCAGGTGGTGGTAGTGGCTCTCTGCCCCACCAAGCCACCCACTGTCACAAGCTAGAGCTCCTACCAGCCACCTTTTATGGCCTACCTGGCTTTTCTTCCTACCAATCCAGGGTCTTGTCCTGGCCTGCCATGGAGGCCCGAAACCTGGTGGGTCTCAGGGCAGACCGTTACTGAGGTAGAAGACATCGAAAAGCCAAGAGACTGTGTCCAGGCCGCCGGAGTTTGCTTTCTGCAGGAAATGCCTGTGGAGAGCAGCAGTTTGGCAAAGTCTCCGCCACACTTAATTGAAACTTGGATTTGCTCAGCGTCCGGCAGTGGGGCAGCAGGGCCTGGCCAGGAGTCTCCGGCTATGAGGGGCTCAAGTCCCCCCAAAGACCCTGTTCCAGCACTGCGCTCTGTCCTCCATGAGCCCAGAACTGCACTTGGAAGGTTCCAGTGACCTCCCAAGACCCGAGCGGTTTGGATAATATTTTAAAAGATAAATATTATATTATATATATATATTTCCCTGCAGGAACCAAAGCGAATTTAAAAAGATGCAATGTAGATGGGAAAAAAAAAGATGATGAAAAAAATATTTAAAGGCTTTATCTGTTTACAGTGTTCCATGGTTAAGCTCACTCACTGCTAAGGATATTTGAATGTACGCTTCATACAGGGATGGTGTTCAAAGACTTGTAAATAAAGGAACCCTAACCTATTTTGTTTGAATTTTTTTTAAGCATTCATTGATTTCCTTTGGGATGTTGGTGGGGCAGGAAGAGGGTGGAAAATGGTCTTTTTAATCTCTTGCTACATTTGTAAAGTGTTAGAGGGGTGCTCAGAGGGAGTTGGACCGCCAGGGCTGGGGACCTTGCCGGAAAGCCAGGCAGCCTCCCGTTGAATCTCCTCTGTCTGCCTGGGTTAAGAAATGTCTTGTGGCTCTGTCTGTACGGGAAGTGTTGGCCTGTCCTCCACTTTCGCCCACCATGTACATCGTAGCATGTATACAGGCGACGGAGCACAAGGAAAATAAAGAGGGTGGAAATTTGAGTGTTGGGTTCTGGTGTGACATTTCTCTCCTTGCTCACATTTTACTGCCAAATGTCCGCCTTCCCAGCACCCCTCACCAGTAAAGGGGCAAGTTACCAGGTCTCTGAGAAGTGGGGAGGTGACTGAGGAGGGTTTTAGCTCCAGTAGAAGCCAGACACAAGGACAAGGTGGCTGGCCATGTCTTTGTGGGAGGTGGGGTGTCCCAGGGACAGGATACCTCAGGGCCTGGAATGTGGGGCCTTATTCCCCTCAGACTGACCCCGAGCCCTGGGAGAAGGCCTTGGAGCCTGAGGCAGAGGATGGGTCTGACCCCATGCTGGGCTGGCTTATCTCAGGATGGGAAGGCCTGAAGCAAGTGGAACAGCTCTGGGGTGCCCTTGGGTCCCCTTCAACAAGAGGGAGGCCAGTCTGGGTACCAAGGCAGAGCAGACTCTCAGGAAGGCTTTCTCCCCAGCTCCAAGATAAGCCGGGCTTTTCTCTCTGGGGAAAGAAAGATGCCGGTTTGTCTCTTTGTTTGCTGCCTTTGAACTTCTGCCTTAAATTTGGACATCACCCATAACCTTGAGGAGCAGGGTAGAAAGGCCAGAGCCTTTTGTTGCCCACCCTACCCCACCCTCTCCCTAGCCACCCAGGCAGCGACCAGCGCTGCAGGCAGAGAGAGCTGCATTCGGAGAGAGGCCCCAGACCCCAGGCCCCGTTCTGTTTATTTGTTTGTGTGTTTGTCTAACTGGCGCGACTGGAGAAATCGAGCTGAAAGGGGAGTGGGACAGACCCTGAGATGAATGTCTAGATTGATAGACACACAGAGACCAAACAAGGGCCCTCCTGGGGGGAAGGGAAGGAGCGAGCAGGGAAGACTGGGATTTAAGGAAAGACTTCCTTTGGGATGGTTAAAGATTAACCAATGCCTCATAAGTTGCTAGAGAGAGTCTAGCCAGGAGGACTGCTCGCAGGCGAACGGTGAGAGGGCGCCAGTTTGATTTCCGAGCCCAATAAAAGCCCATCCTCCGATGGCTGTGACAATGTGGTCGTAAACCCGTCTGGGGCCGGCCAATTTGCATATTTGGAATGCGCCGCTATAAACCCGGCTGGGGTTTTGCAGCAATTTCTTAGATGTAAAAATGAGATCTCAACAGCAGCAGGCTGGGCACATTCTCTCCCTCTCTCTCCCTCTCTCTGCCCGGAGCTGGCTTCCCTCGCCGGGCTTGGAGCTGGAGCTCCGGCTGGGCCTAGGCGCGCAGCCGCCACGAGATGGCGCACTTCCGATCAATGTCAAAGCCGCCGGGGAGCCAAGAACCCCAGCGCGATTCTTGGCCTTTGTTCCCTTCTGATACTAAGAGCAGCACGTTACATTATTTCAGTTGTCCCGCTCCCCTTCGTTTCAAAAAAGAGGGGCTCGCCCTCAAGAAGTGGTTGGTGTGGTAATTTAAAGCAACGCGCCTTTACTAGGCCTCGTGGGCGTTGCGGTGCAGAGAAGGCAGCAGCTGTCCCTTGGCAGTGATTTCGGAAATGTGTCAAGGTAAGAGGCCACAAGTTTAGTAATTTCAGTTTGGCTGGGGCGGGGGCGTGGAGGTGGCTGATGTCCGAGCAGGACTAGGCAACGCGGCTGGGTTTGTGCGCTTGGGGGTGACGCAGTAGGCTCCTAAGTTGGGAAAACAGGGGAGGCCTGAGCGGAAAAGTTGACGATTTTAGATCCGTGCGCCAGCACCTCAACCCAAGGTGATCTTCCGATTTTGTAGAAAAATTCAAATGGAATGAGTCCGGATTGGGGGGGGGGGGACGTCAGGTAAAAGGGTCCTGGTTGTGCTGGAAAAGGAGTTTATGGGGGCGAAAAAGGGGGGGGGGAGGAGATGGCGGATTTGGAGAAAACAAAGTTTCTGCCCTTCTATTGGAAACAATAGCTCAAGCGGGCTTACTTCCTGGGTCAGACATCCGGGAGGTGGCTAGTTTGCGACTAGGTGCCTTCCTTAGGTCTGTTGGTCTGCTTGGGGGAAACTTTTGTTTTGAAAAAGGCCAAATCCGAGAAGGCGCGTTTTATTTTTGTCTGAAGCCGCAGTTGGTAAATACCTACGCATTTTCAAGAGCTTGCACCGAGGATAACCTCTGATCGAGCTATCAAGCCATCAGTGTTTTCATAAACGAAGTTTTAAATCATCATAGTTCACTTATATATTTGGGGGACTGTATTCCAATTCCCTTTCTTCCATATTTAATTTTTTGTCCTAAACTTTTCTTCTTTCCTTTCATTGAAATATTCTTTTCCCCATATATGCAATGTATGGGTGAGTGGGGGCAATCCAGAGAAAGTAGGTATTGCCTTGTGTGTGTGTGTGTGTGTGTGTGTGTGCACACGCGCGCAAATTTTGCCTATCAAAAGCCGTTGGCCTTTGTTCACCGCGGGCTCCCGAACTATGTCAGGATAAAGGCAACACGGGCAAGAGTGGGTGCCACAAGGTAAGCTGCTCTCTGCAGCCCAAGCCTTCCCTAAATTTCCAGACAGATGCCTCCAGTTTCAAAGCTAGCCCCGGTTTACTGTAGATAGGACTAAGGATATTGCAATTCAGGGAGTGTGTGAAAAGACACCCCAGGAGGAAAGGGCCAGCTCAGTCGTTTGATTTAGAAAAAAAAAATTTTTTTTTAATGTGTCGTTTAGGTATAGATTGCACCCGATCAATTCAAAGTAGACAGGCACATCAAATTTCCCTGGAAATGTCAATGTTCTTATAGATGAACAAGAAAAGAATGTCATTGCTTAGGAAAATTTGTCTAACTACAGGGAAATTCTGCTGCTTGAATCGCAGAAGCCCTGAAATTTGGTTAAAGCCGGATATGTAGAAAGTGTTTATTTTTCCTCTGTGGGCCGCAGCGTATCATCACAGTCCACAGAATCACCCGGAGCCCCGAAAGCTTTCAGAGCAGCCTCCAGATACAAACTGTTTACTGGCTATCTCAAACTCAGGGCCTAGTATTTAAAAAAAAAAAAAAAACCTGTTTCCTTTAATAACAGTTTATTATTTCTCGTCGTTTGCAAGGGCCTACTCAGGAAGAGGAGTTCACTATCAATGAACTGCAGCGTCATCCTCACCAAAGGGCTTTTTCCAGGGGCCTGGCCTTTACTTGGCTCCATGGTCTTGATGGGGTGAGGGTGTGGGAGAGTTGCCACCCAGGTAGAAATGGGCGATATTTAACCCAAAATAAAAAATAGGCTCTAGCAGCTGCGGGGTAACCACTACACAGGCCTGGTTGAGGCAAGCAGGCACCGAGGGTTTTGGTCAAAGGCATTTGAGGACTAAGAAGAAATTCAGCAGTTGGGAGGGAGGGAGAGGGGAAAGGAGGCAAACGGCAAGAAGGAGAGAGACAGAGTGGGCAGAAGCCGACTCAGGATGCAATTGAATCCTTTTTCTTAATTTGGGGGGGGGTCAGGAAAGAGGAGGCAATCGATAAATGGAATATTTTATTGAGGAAGCTCACACCTCGGTGTTACAGTCTAGGGAGCTTGGAGTCTTGGGACCGTTCTGGGATGCTGGTGACTCCGAGACCGCCGGGGAGCGCAGCGGCGTTTAACTTGAGCTTCTGCTGCATCGGTATCCTCTTTCCTGAACCAGCGGCTGCCGGCCAGTCCGCGCCGGGGCCCCCCAGCAGCCTCTCACTGTGCTCCCCTCTCTGGAAGTGGGGGTGGGGTGGGGCTGCGGTCCTTGGCCCGAGATGCACCCCCCCGCCCCCGCTTACACATTCTTGTCTTTAGTAATGGAAGAAACAGCTCAAATCCAGCATCTCCGTTTGGTTTATTACACGGGGGGAAAAAGTCACGCTGGAGAAAAACATCTGGCTCTCCCCAAAGGCGGGTGAGGACCCAAGTGCCAATGCCACGGTCTGCAGCAGGCCTTCCAGTTCTTCCACTCCTCAGCTGGGGGAGCCTTCTCGTGGCACATGCAGTACCAAGCTGACATTTGTAACCTTGGTTGGCACGTGTGCACTCTTGGTCCTGGATCCCTTTCAACCTAGAAGCCCATTTGGCTGCCCTGCAGGGCCCTAACGGGACCAGGCCTGAGCGGCCTACAGCGGAGCACTAAGCTTGTCCTACCAGCCAATTTGGTAGGGTGGCTGAATCTCAGGAAAGTATGAGTTCAAGGGCATCTGGCACGCCCAAGGGGAAAGATTTGAGGGGTGTGCAAACCCCTTGAAAATGATGAATTCTATTGTGTGAATGTGCAGATGGCATTTTTCACAGTATAGGAGTAAGAAATTGTCTTATATTTTCTAAAAGGGCCCCAACTTCCAAAAAAGATTATGAAAGACAGGTTTAAGTCGTTGTCCTTCATTTTAATTTCGCAGGCCCCACCACCTCAAACGTAATCCCTGACGGCCATTGGCTTTTCTGGAGAAACCTGAGGCCTGGGGTGCTGCTTTCTGTGTTTAGCTCCGAGGAGAATGGGCTCTAGGCCCCAAGTTCCCGCCAATTGGCCAGCCAGGGGCTCATTTTCCTCAAAGAACCATCTCCACTCTAGGGACCCACTTCCCACTCTCCAGAGTTTTTCCGAGAGGAATGGGCGATGTTGAGGGGCAAAGCCTCCTTCTCAGTCTGTGACTTTGTGGCATTTCTCGTTGAAACTGCTAAGCGCAGCACTCTCAGCCAGTTCCACCCGCTTGGTGAACTAGATAAGGACGGGTAAGGGTGCTCCAAGCATTTTTGAACTCAGGTTAGCGCACCTCATGGACCTAGCCGCGTAAGAATTTGCCTTGGCCTGGTGCGCGGGAGCGATGTGAAAGAGAAGGCGAGTTCACGATCTCTCCGCGCAGACCCGATGACTTGACCCTCGGCGGCCTCGGCTGCGCGACTGCTGTGGCCTCAGGACCCTGTCTGGTTGGAGAGAACTGGCTATCTCCCGTGCTCTTCTCATTTCTCTCTTTCTCTCTCTCCTTCTGTCCCTCTCTCCTTTTTCTCTCCATCCTCCTCTTCACCCTGAGGCTCAGTCGGTAGAGCGTGTCGTGGGCGCAGAGGTGGAGGTGGCAGGAGCGCAGAGAGCGGTGGGTGGCACAGCCTCCAGGACGACTCGCGCCGAGCAGCCGGGGTCGGCAGCGATCCCAGCTGCTTGAATCTCAGAAGCCAGAGCCCGGATCTGCGGCCAGCTCTCCTGTGCGCTCTCGGGGTTCTCTTAGGCTCCTCTTCCTCCCTTCCTCCTCAGGTGAAACTCATACAGCTAGCGACCAGGCCAAGTGCCGGACTGATCTCCCGGGATACCCGGGTCTTTTCCTGCAGCGCTGAGGCCAGAGCGTTCTGCTTCCTGGGATCCTGGCGTTCAGCAACTCCAGTCAAGGCCTCTGCAGAGGCTGGAGCTGGCGGGCGAGCAGGCCTCAGGGTACTCCGGAGAGATATAGCCCACAGTCCAGGGGCAAGGCAGCGACCTCCCGGGCTCCACTGGATCCGGCCGGAAAACGTCCTATTTCCTGAGACATGTATGGGGCCCACACTTGCGGGTTAGCCCCCGGCCTGGTCGGCCGCTTTCAGTTGACCAAGTGGACGCCTCCCGGCAGGGCCAGAGAAAAAGGAGGTCCGGTGTCCGCTGAGCAAAAGGGCCTGGGCGCAGAGCTCTCCTATATCTGGGCCATGAGCCCAGCCAGACCTCACAGGGAATGGATTTCCTCGCCGCGGGCCTCGTTAAAGTGCGCGCACTGCGGGAGTGAGGGCTGTCCCAGCCGCCGATTTGGAGGGGAGGGGGGAAGAGGGGAGGGGACAGAGAGGCAGGAGTGTGGTGACACTGGTTCTTGTCATAGCCTCCGGGAGTGTGCAAATGCCAAGGCTAAAGGCGGAAAGCCTGAGAACAATGTGACAGAGGTGGCCGCCAAATACCCCCTTTAAAGTTCTCCCCTCTGTATCCCCCCTCCGGACAAGTTAAAGACCTAAAGGGTCAACGTTTCACTTCCCTGAAATGGCCTGTGAGCACGCCAGGGGAATGCGGCTAGCGGGGTGCCTGAACCTGGCTCTGGCATAGGGCGTGGGGTGGGGGAGTCTTTTCGCTCAATGCTGCCCAGTTGCTTCCCACTGCTGACAGGAGTTGCAGGGAAAACAATCCAGGTGAGCAAACCAGAGGCTAAGACCCTAACTGAATCAATCGTTTTAGGAAGGATAGCGTTGGGGGCTGAGGGACCAGGGCCCAGTGATTGTACTGGGGAGGAACTCCTGATGCGATGCGGAAAAATTAGAAGTGGTGTGAGCCAGCTCTCAGTTCTCTCTGGATTCCCGACATTCTGAGGGTCTAGGAGGCCTTGGAACCGGGTCGAACACATTGGGAGCCGGAATCCAGACCTGGGGCAAGCTGCAGGTCCAGGCTGAAGGGGAAGAGCTTGAAGCCCCGACGAGGCTTCTCAGTGGTCAGAGCGCCCCAGGGGCTAGTGGTCTGTTCTGTTTCAGGGATGAGGGGCACCCAAGGCGGACAGGGTGTGCACGATAAACACGCCACTTGTTAACTGCGCGGGGGCCCAAGGGCGCGTCAAATAGACCCCTGCCTGGGGACATAAGTCCAGGAAGGGGCGGGGCCAAGCCAGGGGCCAGGCCCCCACCATCCAAGTTTGGGCAGCCCCCAGAGCTCCCGGCCTTCGGGCCGAGGTGTCCGGCGTGCATCTCTTGGCGGCTCAATACAGATTACATATTTATATCAATCGCGGGCTCTGAGGGCGCCCTCTGAGAGCGGCTCTGCGCCTACGAAACCAAACTGGGAGTGGTCGCGCGGAAACTCTGGCTCGGGATTGGCTGCGGGCGCCCGCCGTGGTGCGGGGGGATTGCTAATCGTATTCAGCATGTTTTGCACAAGAAATGTCAGCCAGAAAGGGCTATCTGCTCCCTTCGCCAAATTATCCCACAACAATGTCATGCTCGGAGAGCCCTGCCGCGAACTCTTTTTTGGTCGACTCGCTCATCAGCTCCGGCAGAGGCGAAGCGGGAGGCGGTGGCGGCGGCGCGGGGGGCGGCGGCGGCGGCGGCTACTACGCCCACGGCGGGGTCTACCTGCAGCCTGCCGCCGACCTGCCCTACGGGCTGCAGAGCTGCGGACTCTTCCCGGCGCTGGGCGGCAAGCGCAATGAGGCGGCGTCGCCGGGTAACAGTGGCGGTGGCGGCAGCGGGGGCCTGGGTCCCGGGGCGCACGGCTACGCACCCGCGCCCATAGACCTGTGGCTGGACGGGCCGCGGTCGTGCCGGATGGAGCTGCCCGAGGGCCCACCGCCCCCGCAGCCCCAGCAGCAGCCGCCGCCCCCGCCGCAGCCACCCCAACCCCCGCCGCAGGCCACCTCCTGCTCTTTCGCACAGAACATCAAAGAGGAGAGCTCCTACTGCCTCTACGACTCCGCGGACAAATGCCCCAAAGGCTCGGCCGCCGCTGCCGATCTGGCCCCCTTCCCGCGGGGCCCGCCGCCCGACGGCTGCTCTCTGGGCGCCTCTAGCGGGGTGCCAGTGCCGGGCTACTTCCGTCTCTCGCAGGCCTATGGCACCGCCAAGGGTTACGGCAGCGGCGGCGGAGCGCAGCAGCTCGGCGCCGGCCCGTTCCCCGCGCAGCCCCCGGGACGTGGCTTCGACCCGCCGCCCGCTCTAGCCTCGGGCTCTGCGGACGCGGCCGGGAAGGAGCGAGCCCTCGAGTCGCCACCTCCCCCTACGCTGGCTTGCGGCGGCAGTAGCGGCGGGGGCTCGCAGGGCGATGACGAGGCTCATGCGTCGTCCTCAGCCGCGGAGGAGCTCTCCCCTGCCCCTTCCGAGAGCAGCAAAGCCTCGCCCGAGAAGGACTCCCTGGGTAAGCAGGGCGCGCCAGAGGGCTGCAGTCAGGCGGGCAGACAGACAGGCAGACCCAAGAAAGGGAAGGAGCAGAGAGCCAGGAGTCCGTGCAGCAGCCGGTTGGCCTTGGCCCGAGCTGCAGGCAGGCTGACCTTGTGAACTTGCTTTTTAATATTTGGGCGTGGGGACACAGTAAAAATTCATGTCAGGCTTAGCGCCCCACACCACGAAGTCCTCCGCGCTGGTCTGAGTTCGCCCAGGCTGAGGGTTAGGACACATGTGAGTTAGCCCCCTCTTGTGCATGCCCTTCCCTATGACCCGGAGGACACCAAGCGGTGGTCCAGTCCCACCCTGCGCGGCGCGGCCCACGCGGGGGGAGGGGGAGGGAGGGAAAGTGGCTAACCCGCAGATAGCGCGGCTGTTTGTAAGGCATCCAAAATAAGCAGCCGCCAGCGCCAATAAATAAGCCCATTAACCCGCGAAGTTCGAGTTTACGATTCCCCATGCTTTTTTCAAAGTTGCTGGAGGGGCGGGAATCCTAGTGGTGGGGAGAAGAAAAGGCAAATCCAGCCCGGACACCCGGCCCAAGCTGAGAGCCAGAGAGGGGCCATTTCGCTTCCTCGCTTCCGGCTTCCCCTGGAACTCGGCATCGCCCCGACTGCATGCCCCTGGCTCCTGGAGAGATGTGAAGGAGGGTCCTTGATCCCAAATCTGATTTTGGTGTCTTCTCCCTTGGCCCAACTACGCCCTTCTTCCCCTCCTCACCATGCCTTGGGCAGCCAGGGAAATAGGGTGAGACACAGCCACGCTGCCAGCTCCCATTCCAAGTAAGCACCCTGCGCCCCCAACCCGAGGGCTGCAGGAAATGCTGTCTGCCTGCCTTAGGGCGAGAAGCAAAGGATGCCCTTAAGTTCAAGATATGCAGCCAGCCCTCCTGGGCGTTTGTTCTGCAAGCGCCGGCAGCTTTGTGCTGAAACAGGTGTTTGGGGAAAAAAAAAAAAAAGTGGAGGAAAATGTAACTGGGGAGGTGGGAGTAGGCTGGAGGCCCACTCGTTTTTTCACTTGCTTTTTGGAGGAACTGCTTGTCCTCTGCAAGCCAAAGAGGGCATGACCCTCTCTCTGTGACTTAGGGCATCCCTCTTATGGGAGAGACATCCCGAATTCACTCCCACGAGCAGCCTGCATAGCCTCAACCTAACCTTCCCCTCTTTATTCTCTTAAACTCCAGGTAATTCCAAAGGCGAAAATGCAGCCAACTGGCTGACGGCAAAGAGCGGCCGGAAGAAGCGCTGCCCCTACACCAAGCACCAGACGCTGGAGCTGGAGAAGGAGTTTCTGTTCAACATGTACCTTACTCGAGAGCGGCGCCTAGAGATCAGCCGCAGCGTCCACCTCACGGACAGACAAGTGAAAATCTGGTTTCAGAACCGCAGGATGAAACTGAAGAAAATGAACCGAGAAAACCGGATCCGGGAGCTCACAGCCAACTTTAATTTTTCCTGATGAAGCTCCAGGCATCGCCGTTTTTTTGTTTTGTTTTGTTTTGTTTTTTCGCTTCCAGAAAGCCGGTCCCCTCCCTCTGTCTTCGGCCTCTGTGCTTGGAACTCGCACCTGTGCCGGAGCCCATGTCCTCCCTCCCAGACTCGCCATCTCGCCTGCCGTTACAGCTGTGCAGGGCTGGTTTGTTCTGAGTTTTTGTTTCTTTGTCTGATCGCTTGGTGCTGTTTTACTTGTTTTCTGGGGGAAAAAGCCATATCGCGCTCAAATTCTATAGAGATAGGTATTGTCCTAATTGTCAAGTGCTGACTGCGCTGGGTTGGCTGCCTTGGAGGCCCACTACTCAGAAGTGGTCCCTGTCCTCCTGGCCAAGCTGGTTTTCTGGCCAGCCACTAGGCAAACCTAGTAGGAAGGCCGAGGTCCCATTCTCGGAGGTGAGGTGTCTGGCCTGAGGTCAATGGTGCGAGAAGTCACCAGGCTGGTCTGCCGGGAGTGCTGGGTTGTGTTTAATCAGGGGATACAGGCACCTGGGTTTCTTTTTTCTTTCTTCTTTTCTTCCTTGGCAAAGACAAGGGTTTACAGGCATGGACATGCAGGTTGGCAAAAGGGTTTGACTTTGGCTGATTGGGAAATCGAGAAAGAAAGATTCAGAAAGATTAAATTTTCCTTCCTCTGTAAGATATCGTAGCTTTAAAAGAAAGAAACAAACAAGACCAGGAGAAGAAAACTTCTCTTCCAGTTTCTTCAAGGTCCTGCATTACTTAACTAAATTATTTCACTTACCTCTGAATTTCCATATCTTTCTAGCTGTAGATTAATAATCTAATGTAGTTTTCTTTATACATGTGGAATTCGTGGGGGGGTTTGTCCTGAAATAATCGTTACCACTGGTAACACAAGACAAGCACACCACAACTCTCCCTATCTTGTGGAGTTTTTTTTTTTTAATTATTATTCACCTTTTTTTTTCCTGATATTCATAGAAGCCAAGCAGGGCTGGGGCAATCGGAATAGACCAGAGAAAGGGAGACATTGTTTGAATTTCCTTTATACTGTGAAGTTACATGCATAAAAGGGTCAAACCTGTAGGTGCAGAAAAAGAAAAACTATAAATACAAATCTGTATAAATGTCTATTATTATGAAAAATTGCCAATCTTGTTTTAAGCAAATGCATTCTATCATTATTATAAATGTTAGTTCTAGCTCTATTCTAATCTTAAATCAGAATAAATTAATATTGTAATGCTGCTGTTCGTGGAAAAAAAGATGATGTTTATGTTCTTATAGAAGAATAAAAGCTGTGGAATGAAGCTTTTTAATTTTACCTCTTTTTTTACTTCTTATCTTCATCTTCCACTTTATCCCGTCCACCACTTTTACAACAGGAGGACTAGCCTGCGCCCCCTGCAATTACTTTAGGCATCTATTTAAATATTACCTAGACGGTCGTAATTTGTCTGGGCCCTATAGCCCTGGTGCCCTAAGGTTTGTCGGCTTTTGTTCAGTTTTATGACTTGCTAGTATATCTGGATTGTGGCTGTCTTGGACCAGTGATCTCAGTTGAGAGAAGGGCTGCATAGACAGAGGAAGTCAAACAGGATCTTTCGGGAGCCCGGAGGAGACTTGCACAGGCTGGTTGTTTTGCGGGTCCCCCGGTCCCAGATGACCCCCAGCCTAGGGACCCGGGGAGCAGGCCGGGCCCACAGGGCGTCACTAGCGTCCGCCGCAGGGAGAAGGTGGACCCCGGCCGGGCCGCTGGGGCCGCCCCCTCCCCCATCTCGGCCTCCCCCACCTGGCGGCTCTCGGCGGGGCCACGCGTTTCCTGCTTGCCGGAGGGGGGGCCCCCCGACGAAGGGGGACGGGGGAGGGGGCTCGGGAGCGCGCGCCCCAGCGGGAGAGCAGGCGGAGAGCGAGCGGCGGGCGGGGAGTGAGCGCCGGAGGCCGTGGCCAGGCAGGGATCCCGGCTCCGGGCAGTCCCTGCGGTTTCGAGTCGCCTACGTCTGCCGCCGCCCAGCGCCAGCTCGCTCAGCTGCAAGATTTGGGAACCAGTGCGCATAACTGCTCATTCTCTGCTCTCTTCTCGCCTTCTCCCCTCCTTCCTTTTCCCTCTCTCCTCTTGCCTTTCTTCCCTCTCTCTCCCTGGCTTACCCTCTGGTTGCCGGTAGCTTCTCCCTCTGGGATGCATTGTACGGCAGCCGGGGCACGCGGTGGCGGCGGCGACGCAGTTTGGCTAAGGGCCGGGCCGGGCACGATCGCTGGGTTTCTTTCCTCGGAGGCGGCGGTGGCGACAGCGGCGGGCGAGGCAGCCCCGCACGGGCAGCACCAGAACTGGTCGGTGATTTAGGTAGTTTCCTGTTGTTGGGATCCACCTTTCTCTCTCGACAGCACGACACTGCCTTCATTACTTCAGTTGAAATCGTCTCCAGGTATCGGTGTGCGCGGGGGCCGGGCCAGGCAGGGCATCCAGGCCCAGACAGTGCCAGGGCTGCGGTGGCAACCTCGGCTTTCCCGGCGCAGGAGCCTCGTGACTGCCGCCTTCTCAGCGCTGTGCCAGCGGGCCGGCCTCCCCCACTCCACCCCCACCTGGCCGGGAGAAGGTATGATCAGGTTAGCTGCTCCTTCGCGGACGCCGTGGGCGTGGTAGGAATTCTGGGCCCCGGGCCATTCAAGGTCAGGGGCGCACGCTTCCATCTGGGGCCTCCCGGGCTCCCAGTCTGGGCCTGGCGCCTGGAACCCCGGCTATTTCCCTGGGAGGCTGAGACCCTCCAATCCTGGGTATGAGCTCAGGGAAGATCCCTTTGCTAGTGGAGACCCAGGCCCAACCAGGAGACAACGGGAGGACCGGGGCTGGGATCCCGGCCTTGTCACTTACCCTTCTCTCTGTAGGCGTACCCTCTGCTCTCAGGAATCACCTCTGACGCTTTTTCTTCTTTCCTTCTCTCCCTCCCTCCTCCTTCCTTCATCTTTTTCCCTTCCTTCTTTTTTCTTCTTTTCTTTGCACCTTCCTCTTTCCTTATTTTTCTTTCATTTTCGGTCTGTCTCTCATTCTCTTCTCTCAGCCTCCTCTCCTTCCCAAGTCGGTCTTCTGGAGGGGCCGGGGCTGGCTTGGGAGAGCCTGAGGGCGGAGTCTCATCTTTCTCTGAGCTCTCAAATTGTGGATGGGGTCTGCTAAGGAAGAGCTCCGGCGAGGCGTCTGTCGAGGGCCGTGGGCCTGGGCCTGCAGTGCCGCTGAGCTGACAAGGCCTCGGTTACGATCACGACCGAGTGGCGGCGGCCTTGCGTTCCTTCTCCGCGGTCGGCAACCGCAGCCCAGAAGACCCGATTGGGTGGCGCCCACGCTCCTAGGCGCCTTTGTCTGTCCACACCGGGGGCAGGGAGGCCTGCTTTAGCTCACTGGGGACTCGGCCCGGACCGGGACTGAGGCCCAGCTGGGCTCGGTGGAGTCTGTTCTTCCTCTGCTTGGAGCCGGGTGGGGAAGCTCCTCGGGCTCTCCAGGCCTGCCAAGAAGAGCTGGGGCCTGACAGAAATAAGGGAGCCCCGCTAGGGCAAAGGCTTAGCTGCTTGCTTGCCAGTGGCTTCTATCAGGTTCAAAATATATTAGATAAGGCACCCTTGTGTGGCCAGGTGCTGGGGAAGAGAGATAAGGGGACCCTTTCCAAGCATCAGTCTATTTAAAAAAATAGGGAAATAGGAATCCCAAATTCCAGGGCCATTCACATGCAAACTTGAGTCCTTGTTCCAAGTTGTAGTCTATGGCCAGATGGGCCATTCTCACTATCAGAAACTGAAAAGAACCATCTCTTCCCCTTCCCCCTGCCTCACACAGCCATACATGCCTTCAGACTCCTGTCCACAGAGCTGTGCTTCCCTTCCCAGGTCAGGGTGGAGGCCCAGGAACTGTTTTCATTGCACAGCCCATGGTCCTGTTATCTGAAAGGCCCACCTCGTGCTCCCCTCAACTGTCCTCTGCCATTTGCCAGGCCTGGGTATTGGGTTCATTTTCCAGGCCAAGGTTTTAGAACTCTTGGACAAGAAGGTGGCTTGTAATTATCCTCACTTTTTATTTCTTTATGTACACGCAATCCCTTCTCACTTCCAAAATAAAAGCAGACACAAAAGCCTGAATATTTTCCTCCCAAACCTCTGGGCTGAGAAACAAATATTTGGTTTTGTGTTTTTGCCTTTTTTTTTTTTTCCTTCTGAGCTTCTGTAAGGCTGTTTAACACACCACGCCTACTTATTGTTCAGTAATCGTACCATTTTAGGGTTAAAACCATTTGAAGGAACAGCCTTTTTTATTTGAAAAAGAAAATACTACTAACAATCGAAGTCTTCTTTGGGTGCAAAAAATGGAAAAGGGAGCCGGGCACGCCAATCTGTTTGCAGACAATTACAGTTAGGAGCGAGGGTTTGCTCCACGATCGATTTTCCTTAACAGAAATCTCAGAGGCCCTGAGGACTGCCGCTATTTGGGACACCTTGGGCTGCGGTGGGGGTGGGGTGGGGATGACGCGGAGGAATTTCCAGGGAAAGGAACATATTAGGGGGGAGGGGTCTGAGGCCGGCCAGGGCTGGCCACGTCGGAGTTCATTGTGTCGGCCACTTCCCTCTTCCCGGCACGGGCTGAGGAAGGGGCAACCGGTGGGTCTCCGCGCAGTCTCACCGCCTTGCTCCCGGGGAGAGCTTGTTATTTGGGGGTCCCCACTGGGAAAGGGATGTGTCTGTGTTTTTGCGGGATTACTGGGGCCGTTGGAAAAATGAAGGCAAAAAAAGGAGCTGGAAGCGCGCCTTTGCCGCGGGCCCTCGCAGCCAGGGGTGTGGGCTAATGAGAAACACACTCTTGCAGGCACAGTATTCACACGTGAATTTAATTACCTCATTTCTAGGAGTCGCTGCTTTCTGTTTGGAATTGGGATTTTTGTTCCTCATTCCAATTAACAGAGAGGCTGCGGCCTTTGTATTTAACCTGAAAGGCTCTAAGGGGAGAAAAATAAACTTCCCAACGTGGCCAGGCCAAGGGAAGGGATTAAAGTCAATGCCTTGTGTCCCTCCCCGTTTTAATTTCTAGCCCTGGACTTGAGCGGGAACCCCTCGTTTTAGGCCTTGAAACTCCCTGGGCCTGGTGGGTAACCTAGACCAAGGCGGGGGCCGGAAAGGAAGGAACAAGCCTCCCTTCCCTGAAGGGGTCATTCTGGGCCCTGGGGCCGGCCCCTGCGATCCTCCTAGTCACCGGAGCCTAAGGGGTCTCTTAGATGGGGCTGCCTTGTCGCAAACCCAACTCCAGTTCTATTGATGCTGCCAGGCGTTTCTCCCAACTCTGGTTCGGGGAGAGTGACGAGGCTTGCAGAACTCAGTGTTTGGGCCCTCGATGCTGGAGCACAGGGCTAGGTCGCTAGCCACGGCCGGCAGCGCAGGGCTCTTGATTCCAGGCTGACAAGAAGCTGGACGCACGTGTGTGCTGGGCCCCGGCCCCAGGCCCGCCAAACGCGCGGTACAACCAGACCCTCAAACCTCTCGCCCCAGTGCAGCTGGCCTTTCCCGCCCAGCTTGTTCCTCGGTGGGGTGCTTCGCTGGAGGCACAGCCCTGAATTTGGGGGCTGCCCGGATGCCCCGCGCTCCAGGCGGGCAGGTTTAAGAGCCGCACCAGGCGGTGCCCTCCTTGGAGGTCTGTCTCTGCCCAGCGCGCTTGGGCAGGGGTGGCGGTAACTCTGTTTGGGACCGTGGCTGTGTTGAATTTGACTTTTCTTGGCCGGCTGGGGGTAAACTAGCATCTCCTGGGGGACCGCAGGGATTATTTACAGGGAGCTCACCAACCAAACACAACAGTCTAATTTAACCTTTCCAAGTCCTCGTAAATTTTTGCAGCTGGGAGCCACGGCGAGGCAAACGAATCTGTTGGTCGTTCCCGACTTCCCACCAGCCTGCGTGGCTTCTGAAACAATAACTCCTTATGAAATATCATAAATATAGATTTAAATACAGTAGAGCGAGAATGCGATTTGGCTGCTTTTTTATGGCTTCAATTATTGTCTAATTTTATGTGAGGGGCTCCGCTGGCCGCACTCGCGGGGGGGACCAGCGCCTGCCTGATGGCGTGATTAATTGTGATATAAAATAGTCCTCTTAAGAAGTGTGTGTGTGTCTGGTGGGGGGGGGTGTACAGAGGCAAGGCCAGATTTGATCTTTTAATCTTCGTTGGCCACAATTAAAACAAACCTGATCGTGGAGCAGCGCGATCCCTTTGCATAAAAACATATGGCTTTTGCTATAAAAATTATGACTGCAAAACACCGGGCCATTAATAGCGTGCGGAGTGATTTACGCGTTATTGTTCTGCCGGAGGGCACGTGACCAGCGTGGCCAATGGGGGCGCGGGCGTCGGCAACTTATTAGGTGACTGTACTTCCCCCCTGGTGCCACCAAGTTGTTACATGAAATCTGCAGTTTCATAATTTCCGCGGGTCAGGCCGGGCCGGCCAGGCGCGGGGCAAGGCGATGGCCACCACCGGGGCCCTGGGCAACTACTACGTGGACTCGTTCTTGCTGGGCGCCGACGCCGCCGACGAGCTGGGTGCTGGCCGCTACGCGCCGGGGGCCCTGGGCCAGCCCCCCCGGCAGGCAGCGGCGCTGGCCGAGCACCCTGACTTCAGCCCTTGCAGCTTCCAGTCCAAGGCGGCGGTATTCGGCGCCTCGTGGAACCCGGTGCACGCGGCGGGGGCCAACACCGTGCCCGCCGCGGTCTATCATCACCACCACCACCCCTACGTGCACCCCCAGGCGCCCGTGGCCGCGGCGGCGCCGGACGGCAGGTACATGCGCTCCTGGCTGGAGCCCACGCCCGGCGCGCTCTCCTTCGCGGGCTTGCCCTCCAGCCGGCCTTATGGCATTAAACCTGAACCGCTGTCGGCCAGAAGGGGTGACTGTCCCACGCTTGACACTCACACTTTGTCCCTGACTGACTATGCTTGTGGTTCTCCTCCAGTTGATAGAGAAAAACAGCCCAGCGAAGGCGCCTTCACCGAAAACAATGCTGAGAATGAGAGCGGCGGAGACAAGCCCCCCATCGATCCCAGTAAGTGCCTCCTCTCTCCAGACCCGCCACCGCCTCCACGCCGGCCACCCGGATCTGTCGGCCGGCCAGCTTTCTCTCGAGCCTGCCTTCGCTCGCGCTGGGGGCCTCCTGAGCGGGGGCCGGGAGCCAGAAGTTGCAGTTTGGGACGTCTCGGACGGGACCCCAAGTCCGGGGAGCAGTTACGATACGGCCCCCAAGGGGCTGGGGGGGAGGGGAGGCTGCTGCTGCCGCCGCGAGAGGGGGCGGGGCAGGGCGCTGCTGGAGGATCCGAGACCCACCGCCCCTCTTCTTGCTGCCCCGGTCCAGGACAGAGATACTTTGGGTCATTCTTCGAAAGCAGCGCGGCGGAGAGAGTCTTTGTGCGGCTAGATTGTCCCGGAGCAGCGGCAGCAACGGCGGCTGGGGCAGCGTGGCCAGGGGAGCTGGGGGGAGATGGCCGATTCCCTCCTTCCCTTGCCTTCAGTCGGTGGCGGCGTAAATCCTGCCTAAGATCAGGCTACCCGCGACCGCGCTAAGAGGGTTCCCATCCCAGATTATGCAAATAAGTTGGAGAAGTGATCAACGCCCTTGCCCTTGAGGCGCCCAGTGGCGCGGGTCCCGCCTGCCCACCTCCCACGGGCTTCCAGGGAGGTCAAATAAGGAGTAGGAAGAGTAGAAGCAAAGACCAGGAAAGAGAGAGAGAGAAATTCAGAGAGAGAAAAGAAATACAGATCTTGCTACACCAATTCAGAGCAGCGTGGTTGGTTTCCCTCTAGACGGCAAGAAAGAGATCTGTTTCCAAATTTCATTCTTTACACAACGTGAGGAGAGTGGAGGAAAGAGAGGAGGGGACAGGAGGACGGAGGAGAGCCACGGAGGGGAGGGGGTAGCCGAGGTTTTACAGCGGGCGTGCAATTGTAAGTGACCATCCCTGTGTCTGTCTGCCAGGGTTCCATTGTGTCCTAGGCTCCTTCGCCTTCCCTAACCTATTCAGCGGAGTCCAGCACTTCAGCCGGAGTCCCCAGGAGGCTCCCTGGTCCCCAGCCTGGGGCGCTTCTCCCCCTCCTAACACTGTGTCTCTCTCCCCGGCAGATAACCCGGCGGCCAACTGGCTTCACGCGCGCTCCACGAGGAAGAAGCGCTGCCCCTATACCAAACACCAGACGCTGGAACTGGAGAAAGAGTTTCTATTCAACATGTACCTCACCAGGGACCGCAGGTACGAGGTGGCCCGGCTGCTCAACCTCACCGAGAGGCAGGTCAAGATCTGGTTCCAGAATCGCAGGATGAAAATGAAGAAAATCAACAAGGACCGCGCAAAAGACGAATGATGCAACGGGGGTTCATTTAGAAAAGCGAGCGAGCTAGAGAGAAGGGACTGCCTCCCCTTTCCCTTCTCCCACCCCCGCCCCAGCCTCCACCACCCCTCACAAAGCGGCTGTAAACCCCAGGCCTCATCTCCCCCCTGGCAAACCCTGCTCAGGCTGGCTCCTAGGCCTGCTGCTTTGATGGAGGAGGTATTGTAAGCTTTCCATTTTCTACAAGACGACAAAAAGGGGGCATTAGCGCTGATGGCTGTGTGTGGTAGCTTGTATATATTAAAAAAAAAAAAAAATCTACCTGTTCCAGACTTAAAGCAAAAGAAAAATAACTACCTTTTTGTAATGCACAACTGTTGACGGCAGGCTGTATAGTTTTTAGTCTGTGTAGTTAATTTAATTTGCTCTTTGTGCAGCGGAGCGATCTGCTGAGATACTTGAACACTGTGTTTTATTGTGGTAATTATGTTTTGTGACTCAAACTTCTGTGCTGGATGACGTACCGGTTGTGATTGTGGAAGCTAGAATTCAATTTGAACTCAGGTTGTTTATGAGGAAAAAAACAGTTTCATAGAGTATAGCTCTGTAGTAGAATACGTCTTTTGTATAACTAGGCTGTTAACCTTTGATTGTAAACTAGCCGTGAGGATTTCCCAGTAAAATTAAAAAAAAAAATTTTTAATAAAGGATTCTCCGGAATGCAAAGATTCATGATTCTCTCCACTTTTGAAATGCAGGCATTTTGGTCTCTACACCCTCTATTGTCCTGTCTTATCTCTTGTCTATATCATCTGTGTATTAAAGAAAAAGTACACAATCAGACAAGCTTGAACATTATTTTTACACCAGAGAAACAGTGAGTAAATGCGGAGCTGTAAGTATGTGCAGAAGGTTACTACCTATGGTTTACGTTTAACTTTAATGGGGAAAAATGAATGCTTATTGTAACGGAGTTAATTTTATTGATAATAAATTATACTCTCTGAAACCGCCATTGGGCTACTGTAGATTTCTATCCTTGATGAATCGGGGGTTTCCATCGGGCTGAACAGACACTGTATATTTTGCAATAGTTACCTCAAAGCCTACTGACCAAATTGTTGTGTTGAGATGATATTTAACTTTTTGCCAAATAAAATATATTGATTCTTTTCTATTTTTTGCGGGTCGGCTCTTCACACCTTCTTCTCCAGGACAGGGGAGCCTGGGTAGTCTCTGGGCGGGGGGCCGGGCTAGGGTGGCTGGGGACCGAGCCCAATTTTGTCTCTGGCGGACTTTTCGGAGTCCGGACCTGCTCAAGCCAGCCCAGGCGGGCCTACGGGCTCCAGGCCGGTCCGGCTGCAGCGGCTGCGAGAGCAGCCGAGGAAGGATACGAATCCCGGCGGAGAGGCCGGCCTCCCAGCTTTGTGCC
Source organism: Elephas maximus indicus (assembly GCF_024166365.1). NCBI lineage: Eukaryota > Metazoa > Chordata > Mammalia > Proboscidea > Elephantidae > Elephas > Elephas maximus. The sequence continues at coordinate 88,332,516 of NC_064826.1, read as the reverse complement.
TATTGGGAGGGCGCAGAGGAGCTGGGCTGGGGACCCGGGCATCGCTGGTCAGTAGAGGCGGAAAGGCCACTCTTTCATCTTGGTGCCCTAAGAAAGTCTCCAAATCCGGGCCGCAGGAGACTTCTGGAGGCCTTTCCTGGCCTGGAGAGGGAAGGTGGGGCGGCAGACCGAGAGCTGAGGGTCAGCCTCCTAAGGAGGCTCAGAGGAGGGAAACAGGAGCCCGGCAGCCCAGAGGCCTAACGTGGCCGCCCAGACAGAAATTTAGGGGTACCCAGGGGACCACAGGCCTGCGCCCCCGCACCCCTTGCATCCTGCCAGCGTGGCCCGGGGGATTCTGGACCCTGCACCGCGTGCCCCTCCCAAGCGACAAGTCCTGGCAGAGGCAGGGCCCAGGCAACCGACAAGCCCCGAAGCGCAATAAAAGAAAATGAGGGCTGTTACCCTTTATGGGGTGTAAAGGGCTGCGGGGGAACCGCCACGACTTCGGAGGCCTGAGCGCTTTCCAGATGTGGCAGGGGCGGCCAGAGGGCTCAGCCTTGCCTCCCCCTTTTCTTGTATCGCCCTCTGACCCCCGCCCCCCGAGACTTCTGTAAAGTTGGCGGTGTTTAGACGCGATGCGTAAAAGGGGAACCAGGACGCTGGAGAAGGAGCATCCCCTCACCCACCACCCCCACCCCGCCGCCGGGCTGGGACGCCCTCTGTTGTTGCAGACAGAAGGAACTTCAAAGAATGGGCAGTAAGGGTGTGCCATAAAGGCCGGGTCTGCGAACTGTCTGGAATTCGGCCCTTAATGAGTTTACAACTGTCCAGCCCCAATTAGGATTTTCCACCAAAGCCTTTTCATTTGTTTGCTCTGTCTGCTGCCGATAAAGAGGCTGCGGAAACAGCTCTCTTTTATAGGCACTGCCCCTCGGTAGCGTAGATTCCGGACTCCACGAGGCCACCCGGGGACTGGGCCCCAGCCGCCCATCGGGAGTGGGGTGCAAGGCCCAGAGGCCACGACGGCGGTAGACGAAGTTCAGGCCGACCTGGCTGCAGTGCCTCAGTGCGGCCAGCAGATGGCAGTGTGGCTCCACGCAAGAGGTGTCGGCGCCGCCATCTCCCGCAGCCGCGAGCCTGGGAAGTTCCTAAGATGTCGACTTGACGCGAGCCTTTCTGGAATGGGAGCCCCAGATTTGAGTGAACGGCAGCCGTATATTTTCGGTGTTGCTCACACCGGGCGGGAAGCTGCTCTGGCAAGTTGCGGGGCTCGGCTGGCCCGCATCGCCCCCACCTCCGTGCCCCCGAAGGCTCCGCGCTGCGGCGCTGCAGCGGTCCGGGTGACTGCGGGGCTGTAGCTCGTTGGCGGGGACGCCGCCGGGGTCACCGTGCCCAGCCCGGGACAGGCCTCGGGGCAGCAGAGAGCGCGGGGACCCCAGGTGGCCGGCGCACGGACTCAGGGACGGACGCCTACAGCCCAGGGACCTGGTGCCCCCGCCCCAGGGCGTGCAGAGGACACACACGGAGGCAACCGGGCCGTGGCGGAGCCGGCGGCCCCGAAACCCGCGCCCCGGCACAGGCCCGGAGAGCAAGGAACCCGTGGGCGAGCCAGGACCCGGGACTCCGCCGGCTTGAATTCGTGACTGTAAAATTGGGCGTAAAGACATTCTTGGTGACTGTCCGGTGTGGGTCCTGCGACCGAGTTGGCCGGGATGGGGAGTCCCGGGGGCCGGATCGGGAGCTGCTTTGGTTATTCTAAAATAAATGTGACGTTCAAAATAACACTGAAAATAACTACCCCACGCACGCTCCAGGATTGGAGCGCACGTCGTGGGAGCCGCCCGTACTTTCTCTCGCGTCTTATTATTTCGGCAGTGGAGGTACCGAGGCTGCTCCTGTGTCCCCGGTTTCAGGGACCGGAAGGGAGGAGACCCCAATCCTGGCCTGCCGCTTCCCGACCCCGGGAGGGTAAGACGCTCCGAGCCTCCCTGAGGCGGACCTGAGCCTGTCCACAGATCAGCCCCGGCCTGCGGCGGAGAGGTTTCCCAGGGAAAACGGAAAAGCAAATAGAGAACCCTTCGGAGCACCTCCAGAGCCATGTGAACACGCTGCGCGCTGCATTTATTTGGGTCGTAATAGTCTCCGCCAAGCCCACAAAATGTTTATGACCCACATCTCAGCGCTGTACACGTCGTAAAGCTGGGGACTGAATTTTGGCTGACATCTCTCCTGGTGTCTGTGTGTGTCTGTGTGTGTGTGTTCTCTCCTTTTCTCAGTCTGTATACCCTGGCAGGTATTACAGACACACGTCTTCATTATATTTTTATATAATACACAATATTTCTCAACATCTGAGTGTGCGAAGGGTTTTATAGCTTCCCGGAAAGTCACGCGTGGTTGTGTATCCAATTCACAGATTTTGTAAAGCTCGGTTTATGTAACTCCAAATAAATGGAGAAGGAGCAGATAGGTGGCGACCACTTCTCTCCACCGATCACGGAGGCTCCAGGTATGTGTAGGCCTCTCTGGGTGTCAAAGGCTTCATGACCACCTAGCTGGCCTCCCTTGCCCTTGGCCGGCCGGTGGCTGCTTGGCGGCTTTCTCTGCCCAGACCGCAGGGGAACGGCTTCCCAGCAGCGGCCCGTGATCTTTTGCTAGTGTCAGGATCCGACTGTCACTGCGCCCAGGCCGCGACCTCTCCGTGGGTGGAGAATAGACGCTCAGCCCGCGTGAGGGGTGAGGGTAGAAACGTTCGGAGATGCGAAACTCGAATCGAATCGTAGGGCTTCCAGGCAGGAACCATTCGCTGCGGAGAGCTGGGTTTACATATCTAGCTGGATTTAAATATTGAAGACTATTTGTGTAGCAAGAAGCAGGGGAAACACACTCTCCAAATACGTAGGAACCCAGCCCTGGTAGAGCAGTGAACGGTGTCTTTATTTAAGATTGGAAACCGGCCTACATGTGCCTGCGCCGGGTCGAGCGTCAACGAGCATTTCTGTGAATGTTATCACACATAACCAAGTGCATTTCTGTCTTTCAGCTAAATTACTAAGGAACCAATGGTTCTATGACATGCGGTTAAAGAAGCCTTATTGAAAGCCTGACTTTGTCCTGCCTTTTCGTTTTAAAACCCGGCCACAGAAGACGGGAGGGAAGAAGCCCAGGAACGAAAAGGAGGTTTCAGTGCCCGTGGGACTCGGCCTAGATGGCTGACTTCGGCCTAGAGGGACCAAGGCCTTGAGGGCAGGATCCAGATCCACCTTGGCCGGGATGGAAGGGCAGCGCGTCCTGCCAGGGCAGCATGGATGCGCGCGGGGCAAAACCCGTGCAACGATGAGCATGAGGCGTGGGCGGCCAGCCCTGCCTCCGTGAGGACGTTTGTTCCTTCCTTCCCCAGTTCCCTGAAATCTCTCCCCACTCGGGCTGTCAGTTCGCCTCGCTCAAGGCAGGAGCTACTTTAAACACCTTTGCTATAGGCAGCTTGGCCGCCCGAGTCTAGACAGAAGGCGGCGGCGGCGGCGGGGCAGTGGTCTTCCCCTTTGCGTCTTGCTCTGTGTCACCCAAGGAACAATTTATTGGTCTAAAGCCGCCTAATTCCGCCTCTTTGATCTCCTAGCTTTCTTCTTGTTTTCTTGTCTCCCTTTAATTTTCTTAGGTTTTTATTTCTTCCCGGAAAACGATGCAATTTGAAATATTTCTTTTCGTCCGACCCCCTCCATTTCCCATACAAGCTATCCTCCTGAACCACTATAAAGGGACATCCTTGGATACTGCCCCCCAGGGCCTGGTACCCCCTCCCCCCCCCACGCCACCGGTCTCCCACCTGTCTCGGCAGCCCCGGCCTCCCCACCCACCCCCAGCTCGTCCCCTCTACAGGAGCTGGGACTCATGCGCTTTCTGGTCTAAATCCTCCCGCCACCTTTTGTGCTCCCAGGACCCCCTGATAGGGTGCGGTGAACTAGGGGCAGCCGGGACCCTCTTAAAGTGATGGAAAGCGCTTTGTACACAAGGACCAAACTCTATAATTTAAAGAATTTCCGGGGCAATTCCATTGTGAGGTAGGGTTTATGGTGTGCAATCGAGCTGGGCAGTAAAAGGCGTCCTGACCCGGCAGTGGGGCTCCCAGCGTGGCCTGGGCAGTTTATGAGGCGTTTAGAGGAAGGGTTCACCCCACCACCCTCTCCGGAGCAGTGGGCCGCAGGGGCTTTGGGGCCCAACCCTGCCTGTGCAAGGGTGAGAGGCTGGGAAGGTAAGCGCCGGGAGTTGGGGGCCAAGTTGGGAGGGAGTGAGATTACTCTGCACTCCCTCTATCAGGGAGCTGGCTTTTGGAAAGGTGAAGCCTGACAAAGCTAGGTGGCTCCTCTGGAGGGTCTCCCTTTTATTTTTGGCGTCTTCAAAATAAACGAAGGTCCGCAGTGGGCTGTAACCCTCAGGCCCTGGGCCTCCTCTCTTCTCTCCCAACCGGGCTCTAAAAAATGCATTGCCTCGAGGCACCCAAGTCCACGAGGGAGAGCTGGGGTGGAGGTCCAGAGGTGGCTGGGTTGAAGGCTGCCAAAAACCTCAAGTGGCTAGAGGTGCCCCAGAAGTGTGCGGGGTCTGGAGTTCTTTCAAGCTGGGGAAAGGAGACCCGGCTCCCAGTGAGCCAGGGGTTGCGGGAAGGACAAAGGAGCGTGCAGCCATTTCTGCGGCTGCCGCAGCCAGCCAGGTGCCCAGGAGCAAACGCACCGAGCCTGCAGGGCCGCGGTGTCCGGGAGAAAGGGTGAGGGACTCCAGTTAATAAATCTGTTTGCAAATGAGGCTCATTAATAGATAAATACTTCACTGTTGCCTTTAGGAAGGAAAACAGTCCGCTACCGATTAAGGAAAGGAAGCTGGAAGATGTTGACTTTATTTGAACCACATGGTTCTAGCTTGTGGTGGAGTTCTCGCTGCAGCTGGAAGTGATGCTGCACCTTCCCTGTCCGGATCCGAGTCCAAGTCCGGCCTGTCGCCCACTGGACCTGGGTGGGGGGGGACACATAAGAAGAGTCAATTTGCCCAAAGCAAGACCTGCCCGCAGGACCACTGTGGGGCGGGCGGGGGCGTGTGCTGCAGAGACCCTCCCGGGACTGGGTCAGCAGGCTGAAAGAGGGACAGAGAGAACTGGCCGGCTTGGTCCGGGGTTCCATCCCCTCTGGGTCCCCACACTCCGCAGAACAGGCAGGAGGGGGCTAAGTCGGCCAGCCTCGCGTGGCGTCCGCAGTCCCCAGCGCCCGGGTTGGCGGCCGCTGGGCGCTGTCGCGGGGCCCATGGGCCCTTTTCCCGCAGGACACTGCCTGGCCTACCCCGCGCGGGCAGGTTCGTTGGCCACATATTTGAGCCTCTTCCCCTTCCATTCTAGGCGGCCGCGGGCCCGGCGGAGCGAGACCACCTGTGAGGGCGGCCGAGATTGGCGGAGGCGGTCATGTGGGCGGTCACGTGCTGCAGCAAGCTCCGTCCAAAAGAAAATGGGGTTTGGTGTAAATCTGGGGGTGTAATGTTATCATATATCACGCTACCTCGTAAAACCGACACTGAAAGCTGCCGGACAACAAATCACAGGTCAAAATTATGAGTTCTTCGTATTATGTGAACGCGCTTTTTAGCAAATATACGGCGGGGGCTTCTCTGTTCCAAAATGCTGAGCCGACTTCTTGCTCCTTTGCGCCCAACTCGCAGAGAAGCGGCTACGGGGCGGGCGCCGGCGCCTTCACCTCATCCGTGCCGGGCTTGTACAATGTCAACAGCCCCCTCTATCAGAATCCCTTCGCGTCTGGCTATGGCCTGGGCGCCGACGCCTACGGCAACCTGCCCTGCGCCTCCTACGACCAAAACATCCCCGGGCTCTGCAGTGACCTCGCCAAAGGCGCCTGCGACAAGGCGGACGAGGGCGCGCTGCACGGCCCGGCCGAGGCCAATTTCCGCATCTACCCCTGGATGCGATCTTCAGGTAGGCGCAGCCGCTAGGCGGCCGGGACAGGCGGGCGGGTGGCCGGGAGCTGGGAGCCGGAGCGGGGAGTGCGGGGCCCGGGAGCGCAGAGCGCGGAGCTAGGCGGCTGTGCGGCGGCCGCCCTGTGACTCCTGGCGGCGCTGCTTTTCTGGTTTTAATTAAAGCCGAGGCGCCATTGCGTGGAGAGCCCGTAGCATTGTATGTAAATGAGGCTCATAAAACTTTTTATGGTCCAATTAATGGGTTCGATCCTCGTAAATTTATTTAACTCCATTTGCCTTGGAATTTTAGCATCAAGTTTGTTCGCTATTCTCTCTCCCCCTCTCTCTTTCTTCACTCTCTTTAGTCCTCTCTTCTTTCCTCCTCCTCTCCCTTTCAGCCTGGCTTTTCTTTCTCAAAAGCTAGGAGAGCCCATCTCTCCAGGGCTCCTCACACGCCTTGGTGCCAGGGGCCATTTCAAGGCGGGGGGCCCGGAGGAAGTGGGAGACAGACGGTCGGAGCTCCCTAGGAAGAGAAGGGGGCGCGGGCTGCCTGGGAAGGAGGGCGCCCCAGGAGTGCAGGCTGCTCAGGGGTCGCCCACTTGCCCACAAGGCAGGGAGGCGACCGGCTCGTCTTTGAATGGCCAAAGCGCAGTGTCTCCCACTTGCCCACTCTCTATATTTACAATTTCCCTTTGTCAGGGGGAAGCAGGACATTGTGGAAGCGTAGCCGGCTGGAAAGAGTGGTTGTAAAGTTGAGAGTGCGCTTTCCCTCCTTACAGAGCTGCCTGAGCTTCCGGCACAGCAGTTGGGTCTGGTGAAAACACCCGCCCGCCCTCCTCCCCTAGCTCAGTCCTGGGGCACGGGGTGGAGCGGAGGAGCATCTGGGTCAGGGCGGGGAGGAAGGTGCAGGCTCTGGGAGTGCAGGCTGGCTAATGCCCTGTCCTATCCGTGTCTCTGTCGGCATGTCTATCCATGTGTGCGTCTGTCCCCACGTCTGCTCCAGGGCCAGACAGGAAGCGGGGCCGCCAGACCTACACGCGCTACCAGACGCTGGAGCTGGAGAAGGAATTCCACTTCAACCGCTACCTGACGCGGCGGCGCCGCATAGAGATCGCCCACGCGCTCTGCCTCACCGAGCGCCAGATCAAGATCTGGTTCCAAAACCGCCGTATGAAGTGGAAGAAAGAGCATAAAGACGAGGGGCCCACCACTGTCGCAGCCCCCGAGGGCGCTGTGCCCGCTGCCGCCACCGCCGCTGACGCCGCCACTGCCGCCGCTGACAAGGCCGACGACGAGGACGAGGAGGAGGAGGACGAAGATGAGGAGGAAGAATGAAGGGCCAAGGCAGGGCCCTGGCTGCACCGGACAGTCGGGAAAGCATCTTTAAGAGACTAACTGGTTTTATTTCCAAACATGAAAGAAAAAAAAATGTTTTAAAAAAAAAAAAACAGCAAAACACCCAGCTCCCCTAACCCCAGCCCTACCCGCCCCATCACCGACTCCAGCTCCCAACTCTTCTGAACTGAGCGGCCACAGAGACTGGGTCCCCTTGGGGACCTCCTCTGGCTCCAAGGACCCCCCAACAGGTACCCCCCTCAACCCCAGGCCGATGGCCAGGCGCTGGCCCGGCCAAAATACTACCTAGCACAGGCCTTGGCATGAGGCACTCCCAAACTACCTATGGGCTCAGCCCTAGCGGGCCTCCACTCCCAGGAAGCCCCAACTGTGTCCCAACACTGGCAGACACTCAGCACCACTCCCCATGCCCCCCAAGGACCTGACTCTTTCAGTACTACCTATTTGCCCCAAACTACCTATTTCGTGCTTGCTGGCTCGCCTGCTACCTAGTGCTGGCCCCACCCCGGGCCAGGCCCTTGCTGCTTCTTGCAGGCAGCCTTTGGGGTCCCTGAAGGCTGCACTGGGATCCGGGGAACAGGGCTTTGGCTTCTATTTAAATTGAAAAATAATATATTTATTCCAAAGCATTCTAAGTGCTGCAACCTAGAGTCCCTCCTTCTCTGGCCTGGGTACCCCAAGTTCAGGCCCATTACTCTGCTTCTTGAAGGGAGCATTCCTGAGCTGGCTGCACACCTCTGGGTTAGCTTCAGCTTAGTAGGACTATGGAGATGCTGCCAGCTATACTGCCCCTTTCCCTGGCCCCTGTGTTCTACTGTCCAGCCGTGTTGAATATGTACACCCTGACTTTTCCTACAATAACAAATCCTGTATATTTGAACAATTTTTTTTTTGGTCATTTATATAGTCTTGGAGCTCATTTGTAAAGCAATGTCTTGACTCCGGAAAGATATGTTAATGGGGTGACTTTGTAGCATGGTGTGTTGTCTTGACCTAACTGTAGCGGGTAGGGGGGCCAAAGCCCTCCCAGCATCCTTCATCATCTCCTAGTTGTCCTGCATCCCCCTGGGCTCCACTCCGAGGTTCAGGGAAGGCACGCTTCCCATTTTACCCAGCTAATGGTGTTTTATGTATCAGAATAATAAAGATGCTTGGTAACAAAGAAACACAGACTGCTTGATCCAGAAGGGACCTGGGGGAGGCAAGAGGTGAGCATGGCTGGATGACAAGCCCTTGTTGTGTCTGTGCACCCAAAGGGGCAGTGGGAAAGCAAAGGTGGAGTGACTTCCCTTGAGTCCAAGTGTTGGGTGTCATGTCCTTTTGTGTGTGTGTGTTTATGTGTGAATATGTGTGGGTATGCAAGTACCTATATTTATATTTGTTTTCATGTATGCATATATTTTTACATGAGTCCATAATTATGTGTATTTCTGTGTCCATAATTGAGAGTGTGTTTCTGTGCCTATAATTGTATCTATTTCTCTGTCTATAATTAAGTGAATGAGTTTCTGTGTCCATAATTGTATGTATTTCTGTGATCAATATTGTATGTATTTTTATATCCATAATTGAGTGTATGTGTTTCCATGTGTCTGTAACTGTATGTGTGCATTTCTCTGTGTGGAGATGTTTGTCTGGTTTTTGTATGTGTGCAAAAACATCTTCCAGATCCCTTGAAAACAGTCTTCGATGGATATATCCTCGAACCTCCCTAGAAACCTCCATAAATTCTGTGAGCCGATCCCAAATCTGCCCTTTCTTCTAAGGCTGTGTGAGGTGGGTTTGAAAAGGGGGACTACCCTGCCATTCATCCCTGATCCCCCATGTGCCCTGAACCCAGCCCTAGACTAAAAGGTGGAATTCGGGGCATCTGCTGCAGCGGGCCACACTGCGGCAGAGGAATGCCGGGAGGGGCAGGGGTGCAGATCTCCGGCTGCGCAGCCTGGCCGGGGTGTCAGGGTTCCGGCAAGGACCAGGGACTGGGGAAAGGACGACGGGTGGTGGCGGCAGAGCAAAGTAGCCTCAGCTGGGCTGCCAAAGACCTGTACTCCGGTATCCTTACCTGGGCAGGGCCCGCCTCTTACGGTTTTTTAAAATAAAACCGGGCCCAGCCAGGTCTGTTAAATTCGCTGCCCCAAGTCGGGGCGGCCTGCGTGGTAAGATGGCGCCGGTGGAAGAGCTGCCTCCTCTTAGGGATGGGGAAAGGGTCATAAATCCGTTGTTGTTTATGAAAATTTACAACTTTGCAATACAACTTTATGAGTTGTTCGGCCCTTCCATTGGCCGCTGTCGGTCATGTGGATGGGAACCGTGAACATGAACTTTTTTATAATTTCCCTTGCGAGAATAGAGCCGCATTCTTTTGCTCGCCTCCGTCCTGCCTACTTCGGAGCTCTGCCTTCCAGCCGGGCTCGACAGCGCTTTGTCCGGCGATGGCGAGCGAGGGGAGGCCCAGGCCGGGCCCAGCCTGGCCGCTCCCGCCGGAGGTGGGGCGTGTTCAGCTCCCATCGCCGCAGCGGCCGCTTTGCAACTCGCAACCTGGCTAATTTCTGCGTCCTCTGGCACCAGGAAAGTGGACAGTTCGCTTCCCCGGCTGCTCAAGCGACAGCTGTCAGAGGGGCAGGAGCTTCTGGGAGCCGCCATCTGAAGGTGAGACATGCGAGGAGGAGACAGGAGCAAAGGTAGTGAGATGCAGCCTGTGGCGGCAGCAGTGGGAGAGGGCACCCAGGGCGGCTTTGGAGAGGGGCGCTTCACCCTCAGCCACATACAACAGCCCACATTGGCCCCCCCACACACACACTACGGCCCCCACACATCACTCACTCACACGCACGCTCCCCTCCCTGGCTTATTATGGAGTAAATGCCCTCCTTCCCTCCGTGGCACAGGGCCCGGGCACAGGGCGGCAGCACTGGGGTCTTCTCCCTCGCTCCCCAGCGACCCCACGGAGCCCAAAGGGAAGTGGCCCGTTTCCTCCGTCCCCCATCGGCCTCTTGGGTTTGGATTTTTATTTTTTCATTCACTACTCAATTGGTTCGATTGAATTCTCTAACAGCAGGAGACAGTTTCCGACCTGGGAAGGTGAGATGAGGTAGGGGGAAAGTGAAATAATCGACAGGCATCTTCCCAGCTCCAGCACGGGGGGACCTTCTACTTTCTGTGAGAGCTGGTTTCTGTAGAGAAAGATCGAACGGCGGGGAGGAGGGGAACTTACTAATTGGGCCAGAGACCGCCGCTGATTGCTTTCTTCCCTCCGCGCCGTTTTCTGATGAGAGAGGTCTGAAACGTTGGGAGGGGGAATAGGTGCGTAGATGGGATTCTGTATCGGAGGAGAAGATGGGGTTAATTGGTTGAATGTTGTTTGGCGGGAAGCTTCTGTGCAGAGAACGCTGTGGGGTTAGTGCGGGTGGCAGGGGCCCGCAGCTAAGGTTGAAGGAAAGGCGCGAACCGGGTCTGGGCGATACAGGGACCTCCACCCACCCACCCATCCCAGCGCGGCGAGCTGGAGACAGCGCGCCCCACCCTCGCGAGCCGAGAGAGGACTGTGCGGCTGCCTGGAGGAGGCGCAGAGGGCACCGCAGGCGCTGACTCTACTAGCAAGGGGGGCACGGACCCGACCGTAGGTCGGTTTGGGTGTGCGTGGTGCCAGATTTGTTCTGGGAGTTCCCGAGACAGCTACAAGGAAGGAGCCCGAGGTTCTGGAGTCGAATTCTTGTTTTGTTTGTTTGTTTTTCGTTTTTGGTTGTTGTTGTTGTTTTCCCGTCTTGAGACGTTATCTTGGTATTCATTCGATTATGAAGAAGGGATGTTTGGGACGTTCGCCCGCGCTGTGGGTGCGCTCCCGCGGAATAAAGAGGCGTACTGGCATCGCAGGGCGGCCCGCCGCCTGACTGCGGCTGCCGGGGGCGGATTATTTATTACTGCCACGCAGGGCGCTCGCTGCTGCCACGCTGTGGCCGTCGCCGGGACCGACGCCAGCCGCAGCCCAGCATCGTACAGCCTGGCGCGATTGCTGTGCGGGCCCCTCGGAGATTCCCCAGCAGGCCGGGGAGAGAGGGGTGAGGTGGAGGTGTAGGGGGCGGCATCCGGGGGCCCGATTGGCCGGGAACTCTCCCCCCGCCTCGGCCACCCCACTGGAGCTGGATGCCGGACTAGACTCGGTGCCCCCTCCCGCAGGGAGACCGGTTGCACAGGCGTCACGTCATGGCTGCTTCTGTCCAAACTGCGCGTCCCAAGGCGCCCCAAGGGTGCACGCTGGTTCGGTTCGGGGAGCTCGCCTATTTTGGGATTCTGAAATCGGAGACAGCACTTGTAGTCCTGAGGCCTGTGAGCCTGGCTGGCCCTGAGGAGAACTGGCAATGGCAAGAAAGGCGGGCTTTAGCTCCAGGCGAGGGCCTGCGACGGGCAGAGGCCGCACCTGTGTGCGACGGGCTCTGGACTGGGCTAGAGATCTGAGCAAGATGGCCTTCCAGCCCCTTCACACACACCTGCCCGGTCACCTGCCCCCGGCCAGTGGAGGTCGAGGAGCTCAATGGGCAGCTCCGCGAAAGGGCGGGCGGTGAAGCCCTACTCGCCATCCTGTCCCGCCCCCCCTTGGAGAGCAGCTGAAAGGTAAGTGGACTTTCTGTGTGGCTTTGACAGAGGAGAGCTCTAGGTGGCCATTCTCACCATCCCAGAGAGACTCCGGTGGGTGTCTGGGGCTCTTGTTTGCCTGAGTGGATCTTGGCATATATACACGTATATGTATGCATGTGTATATATATATATATATATATATGTATATATTTTCCACGAATAGCACCTAAAGCTGGTTGGAGAAATAGATTGGTCTGTTGCCAATATGATATTGTGATATGCACCAGCCTTGGCTAAAATGTAGGGGTTTCCATTTAATTTTTTTTTTCCATCTTAGTGCCTACATAAACTAGAAATATAATATTTTTGGCTCTTAGCTGTGAAATCAAATTCTCTGGTTGGCTAGGACAATGATTAGATTGAGACTCCAGGTCAAAGCATAACAAATAATAATAATAGTAATAAACTGTCACCAGCCCCAACGCTGTGTAGGACATGGAGGAATGAAAGAGAAATTATAAACGGAAACATTTATCAACATCTCCATATGGCTATTATTTTCATCTTAAATAATAATAACTTGCTTGAAATCATTGTCATCAGATGGGCTTGTTTAAGAAACAATAACTTAAACATGCTTTTCTTCAAACATGGATTTAAAGAAATAATTCCCTTTTTAATTTTTAACTGACTCCTGAGCTTTCATCTTTACCTATCAGAGCATTTCCATGATGAAATACAAGGGAAATTTCAAATTCTAACCTCTCCTACAAGGCCGTCCTTTATATCTGCAAAGGAGAAACTTTCCCGGGCTGGACTGATTGGGGTGCAGCCCCTTTGCAGACAGCGGGCAAGCCACTTGCAGGGGTGTCCGAGTGGGCTCTGTGGAGGCCAGCATTAGGCCAGCCCCTTCCCAATGTTTTTCCTTTGAGGAGAAGGAAGGGTAGGGAAAAAATCGGAAAGCAAGGAAGAGATTAAGTAAGTCGTCGCCAGATTCCTAGTGGGCATTGCCCCTCCCCAAGTCCTGAACCCCTTCAACCTGCATTTGCCAGGGTTTTACAGTCTTATAAACACCCTCCAGAAAGTCAGCCAAATCGTATAAATAGTTTTTCCTCAGCCACCACAGAATTGAGGATTTTAAAGCTAATTCAAGGGGTTTTACAAGCCCAACAAACACAGTCATAAAAATGCCACTGGAACGATATCACATTTTACAAAACTAGATTGATCCGTGTGCTGTAAAAGTCAACTATCTCGAAGGCACACCTCTCAGGCAAGAGCGAGCAGGAGGACAGGCTTTTCATGTCTTGTCTGGGGACAACCAGGCCTGGAATGGCAGCGAAATCAGTTCAGAGGATTTCTGGAGCCGGTGAGACAACTGTTCTCAGTCCTGGAGCAAGGAAGGGCGGCAGGCCCAGGAGCAGTCCCAAGAAGGGCAGGAGTGAGAGTCGACCAGGACAGCGCTGGTTGTCGGGTACCCCGGATACCAAGCTCATCAATTATCTCTCTGCCTTGGGCCCTGCAGAGCTGCCCTCTCTTCCCTCGCTCCGCCAGGAGCCCTGTGTCTCCTGTGCCTCTAGGATGAGGACAGAGAGATTCCACATCTGGATTCTGATCTCTCTCAGCTCGGAGTGGTCCTAGCAGTGGAGGGCAGAGTCCCAGGACGCTAGGTGAGGGGAGCAGGTTCCACAACTGGCTTTGCGAAGCTCGGTCTCAGGGCTGCTCTTCTGTGGGTCCCTTTCTTGTTGAAAACACTGGTTTCTGGCCTCTCAGTTCTCTGGGTTCAAAGGCAGGATGGGGGCGCACAGATGGCGGGGGTGCTTGGAGGCCTGGCAGGCCGGGTAATTGGAGGAGCCCAAGGGAACCCAAAGAAGACGTGTATGAGGAGGGGGCAGGCGGGAAGAGTCTATGTTTGGTCGTCGGGTCCTGGTCAGCATGAGGTGGGCCTTCCTCTCTCGCCAGGCCCAGACCCCTGGTGGGGATGAAAAGGGGGGAAGGAGTAACGCATAAATAATTCCTGAGGCGCAGGAGTGAGGAGCAGGGAGGAGTAAAGGCCTGGTTTCTCGGAGCCCCTTCTCCAGCTGTGGAACCTGCACCCAAGGGTAGAGGTGCTCAGGGGGAGGAGCAAGTCAGGGCCAAACAGGGAGGGAAGTCCCGCAGGGAGCAAAGGCGTCCTTGTCACCGCCCCTCCTGGCGCGGGGCTGTCAGGTTTCCTGTTCGGAGGAAAAACCCAGCAAAATCCAACAAGGCAAAACAGCGGGCCTGGCGAGACCTCTGCGGCTGCCCCGGTGCCTGTGCCCCTACCCTGGTCTCTATGCCCCTGCCCGGGCGTGCCCGCCGCTGGCGTTCGGGAAGGGAGCCGGGCCGGCTGGCTGTGCGCGCCCATTAATCTGCCGGGCGGGCGGCGGGCGGGCGGGCTGGGGGCTGTTTGTAACTTTGCTGCCTCGGTCGCCGCGGTCCCCGGGGAGCGGGCTCTGGCGCTCGCTCCCATTGGCCGGCTCCGCGTCAGCTGGTGCGATTTGCTGCTGTCGCTTTTGGCGTTCGGCCATCCAGAAACAAACCAGTTCGATGACTACTAATAGTTATAGCCAGATGTACTAATACACAACAAATCACAGTCCTGCAGAGGGGTGCGCAAATGAGTTCCTATTTTGTGAATCCCACTTTCCCCGGGAGCCTGCCCAGCGGCCAGGATTCCTTCCTAGGCCAGCTGCCCCTCTACCCGGCCGGCTATGACGCGCTGAGGCCCTTCCCGGCCTCTTACGGGGCGTCGAGCCTCCCGGACAAGACGTACACCTCACCTTGTTTCTACCAACAGTCCAACTCGGTCCTGGCCTGCAACCGGGCGTCCTACGAGTACGGGGCCTCGTGTTTCTATTCTGATAAGGACCTCAGTGGCGCCTCGCCTTCGGGCAGTGGCAAGCAGAGGGGCCCCGGGGACTACCTGCACTTTACTCCCGAGCAGCAGTACAAATCCGACAGCAGCAGCGTGCAGGGCAAAGCCCTCCATGACGAAGGCACCGACCGGAAGTACACGAGCCCTGTTTACCCCTGGATGCAGCGGATGAACTCCTGCGCGGGTAAGGCATTTCCCTGCAGCTCCCCCAGGAGAGTGGAGGGAGAGGGGAAGGGATCAGGGAAAGAAGGAAAGAGAAGGCGGCAGAGAAAGTAGACAGTGAAATACAAAGGAAGATTGAGCAAAGTTTCTTTGGCTTTTTAAGGAGATTAAAAAAAAAAATCCCAACGGGGCAATCAGGCAGTGGCAGAGAAAAGACAGGGGGCTGGTGTCCATGTAATGTGACACCTTAGGGGAAGGAGGGGGGTCACTGCCACTTTATGTGAGACCCATTACAGGGGCAAACCGAACAGAGGGGGCAAGAAGGAAGTATACTGAATGGGAGGGAGAGCCTGCCCAAGGTACACCCTGGTAGCACCCTGCACAGGTTTCCAAGCTGAGAGGGCCTTCTGCACCATATCACTGATAACTTCACTTTACCTCCCAACCCCCCCCCACCTACTTTCTGCCCTTCAGAAACCCGGGTAGTTAGAGGCCCCCATCTGGCCTCTTCAGTATCTCCCCAAAGCCTTGGAGGGCCACATCCCCAGCCTCAGAATTTTTTTTCTCTCTCCTCCCTTCCCCCCTCCCTCTTCCACTCGACTGCTTGCTTACTCTTAGCCAACTTCAGCCTCCTTCTGAGCCCTTGTCTGAGCCTCACACACCCTCATACTCCTGGACTGGGGAAGTCCCTCACCCATGGGCCCCTTTGGCACCAGAACAGACAGCGCAACACAGTCCTACATTTCCAGAAACGCCTATTCGTCGGTAGCTCCCTCTCTTTGCCTTTGGTTTCCAGAAACTCCAACGAGGAAGCACCTTTTCCCTTGGAGCAGGACAGAGTTTAATATGGATTTAAAAACTTATAGTGTTTTGTTTTAAAATCCAGCTCTTTTTTTCAAGGGAGCTCAGTGTGACTCAGAAGGGCCATATACTTTTGGGGGACATTGCATGGATTTGACAGGGCCGACCATTTTTACCTTTCCAAGGAGCATGCTGAATCTGACATGGCTGGCCATGGAAACATGCTCACAGAGACCCTGTGTGAATTCAGAGTGTCTACACTACTTGCAGGGCTGCACACACATCCACTCCCAGGCACACACACTGCACCCCCACAAAAACACAAATCGGGTGCCCTGAATTGAGAACAGGAGTTCTATTATTTTGCTTTTAATGGTTTTCTTAGGAGTCAGATTTTTCAAAATCAGCAACTTCCCACCTTAAGTCGTTTAAGGTGGAAAAAAGTCTTGCTTGATAGGAAACAATCTTCTCCCATCCAGTCTGCTTTTTCCGCAAATATAGTGGAAGAGGCTAGAGTGGAGACCGGGTAGCTTCCTGCGCAGAGGCTGGAGGAGCAGGGTGCGGGCTGGCTGGTTCGGCGCTGCGACCCTCGCTTACCCGCGCCTGGCCATTTCTGCCCGCAGGTGCTGTGTACGGGAGCCACGGGCGCCGAGGCCGCCAGACCTACACACGCTACCAGACGCTGGAGCTGGAGAAGGAATTCCACTTCAACCGCTACCTGACGCGGCGGCGCCGCATCGAGATCGCCAACGCGCTCTGCCTCACCGAGCGCCAGATCAAGATCTGGTTCCAAAACCGCCGCATGAAGTGGAAAAAGGAGAATAAACTCATCAATTCCACGCAGCCCAGCGGGGAGGACGCAGAGGCAAAGGCGGGCGAGTAGACTTCCGGGCAAAGAACAGGCCAGCGCAGCAACCACCCTCGGCTTTGCCCCTTTGCCCTTGCCTGCTCCCCAACTTTTCTCCCGCCTGCTCCCATCTGGGGGCTGCAGCTTCAGGGGAGCCTGAAGCTTTGCAAGCGTCTGGGCATTTCTTACCAAAAAACAAAAGCCTCAAACACCCAATCTGAGTGGTGAAGCCGGTCGCGCTGCGCACATACAGTCCCGCTCCCCAAGGCTGCCCAAACCGGTTCTGGGGTCCCCAGGCGCGCCGTAAATTCGTCCCAGGCTCTTGTGGGAGCATCTTTCCGCGTCCTGAGCTCAGAGTTTGGGGTTCTTGTCGGTTTCTGGGGAGGAAGGAGACCGGGTCGAGCCCCATTTGGGGTCTGGGCGTCTCTGCCTGTTCTCCTGCCACCAAGCCCCAGAGGGCACCGCAAAATCAACTCCTGCCACTGGAAAGAGGGGGCCTACGAACCTGGGTCCTAGCCCTGCCATGCCCTCCCAGGCCGCCCCCAGACAGAAAGGAGCGCAAGTAACAAAGGGGGCCCTCGAGAAACCTGAGCCTCTTAGCCCGGTGTGCAACCGCCAGTGCACGAGAAGTAGCCTCAGCCAAGTCGAGCCAACCTGGGCCCGCGTGGAATTTTACAGCCCGGGAAGTGACCCGGCTGCCGAAGGCTCCCAGCTCTCGATTCCCGCTCCCCGCCTCTGACTCAGCGCCGGCGCCGCTACCACAGCAGCTTTAAGAGCCAAGCAAGGGGGCCCAGGGCCATGGGAGCGGCTAGAGACCCGGCTTCCAAACGTGCTAGTGCTCCTGCGATGCCCAATTTCCAACCGGGAGGTCCTCCTTGCCTCTCGGCTATATTTGTGATTTGCTTTCGTCTTCCGGAGTCCAGGAAAATAACCACGGAGCTACTAGGCACTGCAACAACATGCTTCTATTAGCGTCCTCCCTTAACCCTTGGAGGTCTAAGCAAGACCCCAATAACTCGGCCTACGGATCCCCAGCTCCCAAATAGCCTCTGCAGCCACGGGGAGCCTAGGCCCACTCGCTGGGCTCACAGAGAACCCTCAGACTTGGGGCCCGGCTGGCTCGGGAAAGGGGACCCGGCGGTGAAGATTCTCCCGGCTGGATACTTAAGCAAATCAAATAGCAAGCTAGTGACACGAAAACCGTATTTTCACTACAGAAGAATCGACTCCGGTCATAAAAGTGTATGGAATTTGACCTCGTCTCGGAAAAACACTACACAAAAGCTATCTTTAATAGACGCCTGTCATTTATGAGCTGCAGGGACACCGTCCCTCATGCGCTCACAAAAACAGAGCCGTAATTGTAGCTGCTGCTGCTGCTGCGGGCAGGATTTATTTCACCAGTTGGCTAAACGGCCTCCTCCCTTCCCCGAAGGTGATATCTGTATTTTCAAAATTCAGAGCTGCCGGCAGGACGGGCAGAACCGAGCTCAACCTCGACACAAAATCAGAGGGGCTGCAAAGCGGGGGAAATAAAGTTGTCGTAAATAACAAAATTCAAGCCACCATCTCCCCCCAATCCTCTGCATCCTCGCCGGGCGCACGATCGGCAGCTGACGGCCTCACAATTGGTACATCCTAATGGAACTGCGAGGGAAATGCAATAATTTTGCCATAATGGGCTGTAACCTCAATTCGACCCCGGCCCTTGCAGCCCGGGGTCGGAAGCGGGGCGATGCGCCGTGCCTCCAGCGGGTGGCGCTCGAGTCCGACTGAACGGCGGCGGCGGACGACGGGCACGAGCCCGGGGCGCGCACGCCACCCCTCTCGCCTCCACCCAACTCCCCCATTAGTGCACGAGTTTACCTCTAGAGGTCATCAGGCAGGATTTACGACTGGACAACAAAAGCACGTGATTCGAAGTCGTACCCCATATTTGGGTGCCTACGTAGGAGGGAACCAAGTACATGTCCCAGTCATTTCCATAATTCATCATAAATTGTGCAAGGGTGCTATAGACGCACAAACGACCGCGAGCCACAAATCAAGCACACATATCAAAAAACAAATGAGCTCTTATTTTGTAAACTCATTTTGCGGTCGCTATCCAAATGGCCCGGACTACCAGTTGCATAATTATGGAGATCATAGTTCCGTGAGCGAGCAATTCAGGGACTCGGCGAGCATGCACTCCGGCAGGTACGGCTACGGCTACAATGGCATGGATCTCAGCGTCGGCCGCTCGGGCTCCGGCCACTTTGGCTCCGGAGAGCGCGCCCGCAGCTATGCGGCCGGCGCCAGCGCGGCACCCGCCGAGCCCAGGTACAGCCAGCCGGCCACGTCCACGCACTCGCCTCCGCCCGACCCGCTGCCCTGCTCCGCCGTGGCCCCCTCGCCCGGCAGCGACAGCCATCACGGTGGGAAAAACTCCCTGGGCAACTCCAGCGGCGCCTCGGCCAACGCCGGCAGCACCCACATCAGCAGCAGAGAGGGGGTTGGCACGGCGTCCGCAGCCGAGGAGGACACCCCCGCCAGCAGCGAGCAGGCGAGCGCGCAGAGTGAGCCGAGCCCGGCGCCGCCTGCCCAACCCCAGATCTACCCCTGGATGCGCAAGCTGCACATAAGTCATGGTAAAGCCAGCCTTTTTCTAAATTTGCGGGGGCGCGGCTCTCGGTCCTCTCTCTCTCCTTTGCTGCCCTGTCTCCTTGCCTCTTCCCTGGTCTTCTCTCTCCCAGCCCCACCGTTCTCCCTCCCCTGCCTTGCTGCTTCCTCCTTCTCTTCTCTGCAGCGCCCTGAGCTCGCAAATGGGGGGGGGGGGGAGGAAAACGGCCGCTGACCGGGCAAGTTTAGACGTTAAAGGGGGAAAGGAAAAAAAAAAAAAATCTCGAGCCCCAGCGCTTCGGAACGCGCTCCTCGGTCAAACCAGCCGAGTAGGATGCAGAGAGGTAGAGGATGGCAATAGGGTCCGTGAATCGGGCTTGTCAGGGTGGATAATTTATGAGAAAGGCTACGCTGGGGAAACAGCGTTACTAATTAGAGCCCCCGAAAAGGAGCTTGGAGGGAACAATCGAGGGGAAAGCCGGCGAGATTCTGAAGTTTGGGGGCAGAAGGGAGAGAGAAGATAAGAAAAAGAAAGCAGGCGCCCCAAGCGTGCAGGCTGGAGCAGAAGGCGGATGGCGGGGCTGGAACTTTAAGGAAGGGTGATCTGGAGGCCACTTGGGCGCTTAGGAAAGGGCCGTGCTTTGGTGGCTTTCTGAGCTGTGGGCAGCCTGGGAGGGCTGTGCCCCGGCTCGGGGCGCCCCAGGGGCAGGGCCAGAGGGCAGGAGAGGGGCGAGGGCAACCCGGGCGGTCCTACAGGACGAGGCTCCAATGGGCCAATTGTTCCCAGAATCCAAATCGTATTGTTTTCTCTCTAGAAAGGAAGAGGGAAGGAAATTCGAGAGGGGTGGGAGGGCATGGAGGGAGGACTTGTTGAGCCTCTCTCTCCCGTTCACTGCTCAGGACCCTGGCTCATCCATCTGGCGACTTCGGAAGCCAGGGGCTGAGGAGTTGGTGGCTAAACCACTGACTTTTCTGTTGCAGACAACATAGGCGGCCCAGAAGGCAAAAGGGCCCGGACGGCCTACACGCGCTACCAGACCTTGGAGCTGGAGAAGGAGTTCCACTTCAACCGCTACCTGACCCGCCGAAGAAGGATTGAAATAGCACATGCTCTTTGCCTCTCCGAGAGACAAATTAAAATCTGGTTCCAAAACCGGAGAATGAAGTGGAAAAAAGATAATAAGCTGAAAAGCATGAGTATGGCGGCGGCGGGAGGGGCCTTCCGCCCCTGAGTATCTGAGCGTTAAAAGTACTGAGCAGTATTAGCGGATCCCGCATAGTGTCAGTACTAAGGTGACTTTCTGAAACTCCCTTGTGTTCCTTCTGTGAAGAAGCCCTGTTCTCGTTGCCCTAATTCATCTTTTAATCATGAGCCTGTTTATTGCCATGATAGCGCCTGTATAAGTAGATCTGCTTTCTGTTCATCTCTTTGTCCTGAATGGCTTTGTCTTGAAAAAAAAATAGATGTTTTAACTTATTTATATGAAGCAAGCTGTTACTTGAAGTAACTATAACAAAAAAGAAAAGAGGAAAAAAAACACACACAAAAATCCCCCTTCGACCTCGTTTAGTGCCAATGTTGTGTGTTGCACTCGAGTTGTTTAACTGTGCATGTGCGTGGGAGTGTTTCTGTCTCAATAGCTCCAAGCTGTTAAAGATATTTTTATTCAAACTACCTATATTCCCTGTGTAATTAATGCTGTTGTAGAGATGACTTGATGAGACACAACTTGTTTGACGTGTAGTGACTAGTGACTCTGTGATGAAAACTGTGACTCCGAGCGGTGTGTCCCTGCGTGCCTTTGTAGGACCCTTTGCACGAACTCTGGAAGTGGCTCTTATAAGCGCAGCTTCAGTGATGTATGTTTTTGTGAACAAAGTTACAAATATTGTCCAAGTCTGGCTGTTTAAGCAAACTGTGATCAGCTTTTTTTTTTTTTTTTGTATTTGTTTTTAAGGAAAAAATACTGACTGGAAACAAAAAATAAACTTTCTATTGTAAGTTCTCTTGGTCTGGTTTGTGCCAACTAGTGAGCGGCTCTTTCTGCTTTTCTGCTTTCCTGTCTCTCTGTCCAGCCCTGGAAGCCAGAGAATGAGGCTACCTGAGCAGCCTGCCTGTGCAAGGAGGCCTCAGCCCAACACCCTGACCCGCCGCCTCCTCCCTCTGACCCATCCGAAAGCTCAGGGCAGAAAGTGGAAAAAGCTGCAGGCAAGTCCAAAGCCTGAGTCCACCTTGCCCATCTCTGAGAAAACAAAGTTAACTTTCTGGGTACAAAAAGAAGAGGTGGAGAAAGAAAAAAAGGAGGAAGAACCCGGGGCTTTGTTAGCAGTCCTCAGGGCCCACACAGGTCCTGCCTCTCTCCTAAGGCAGTCCTGGGCCTCTGCTTGCTGCAGAGGCTGCTATGCCAGGTTGTGGCCCCCAAACCCTCTGCCCCAACCCACCCCAGCACCCCTTCCCCGCACCTCGCCCTGAACCCGGTTGGCTTCTTTTACTACAATTAGTTGGCTACAAATGGAAGGTTACTTACCCCATCCTAGCTCGATTGGGAAAACTCCTCAGAGCAGCTAAAGCGCAACTAGAGATTTGCACATTTACCGACCGCTTACACTGATGCCGTCTTTCCTTTTAAAAGTTATAAAACAGTAAACTTTATAAGCCCCAGTTCCGGCTATATGACATTTGGGTGCCAAATGAATAGGGTTTTGTCTATGAATTAGATCGTAAAATCATCCATAGCACAGACAGATCGGCTCACTGGCTATAAAACGTCACGTGGGGCCATTAAAGTAAGTTTTATGGTTTTGGGGAGTTGACATCCAACATTATATACCACATAACATATAATCTCACTGACGCTGGACTCCATTTGACTCTTTTGCAGGCTACGTGTGCCGCCTGGTCATTCAAATTGTCAATTTTAGGTCCAGAAGTGCCCAAACCACAAGTTCTCAAAACTCTGAAAAATGCCTCCCTTCAAGTTAAGGTAAGCTCGCCTTCTGAGCGCTTTCAAGTTTATTTGTACCCTGAAAACTTTCTTCCTCGCTCTCCCTTTCTCTTACTCTCTCTGGTTCCCTAACTCTGAGGCTGCATCTCCATTCAAAAGCGGGAGAGCAAACTTTTCCTCTGCCCAAATCAGCAGCGCCAGGAGCCTCTTGGCGGAGGCACCAGCCGGTAAAGGGCTTGTGGCCGCGCCGCATCCCCAGGCCTAACTTTAATTGCTGCACCACCGCGGATGTTAATGACTTCCGCTGCTCTCGCCGGCGTGCAAAAAGATGATTTTTTTGAGTGCGAATGGGCCTGTGTGGGGAGAGTTGGCAGGGCCGCCGCCCCCACCAAAGGGATCTGGCCGGGTCTCGGCTCTTTGGGGGTCGTGGAGCCCTGGGGTGGGGGCTGGGAGACAGTGGGGCGCCGGCTGCGGGCGCCCATGGCTGTGCTGCGCTTAGGAGTTTGAAAGAAAGGCCCGGGCAGGGCCGAGGCAGACTCTGGCGAGATTCCTTATGGGGCTGTGGCAATATGTCTTCGCGGGCCGGGGTCATTTGGCAGGACTAAATTGAGGCGGCGGCCTTCGGGGCCGAGTTTCAGACTGGCTCGAAAGCGGTGGATGGTAGCAGAGGCCGGCCGGGCGCAGGTTGCGCCCCTGGATTGTGAGGCCGAGCCCAGGCTGCGAGCGCCGGCAGGGCGCTGAGGACCGTGGCTCCCCACCTGGGAAGGGGGGCTAAGCACCTCCTTCCCCTCACCCGGGACCAGGCCCTGAACCCTGTTTGCCTGCACGTTCTTTTTCTTTCGGTGGGACTGTTCTCACCCGCCTGTGAATCCGAAGCAATAAACTTTATGGCCGGATTTAACTTTAGTCTTTGAATCCCCAGGCTAAATGAAAGGGGTTAAGCGCTTTCTTTTCTTCCGCCTGGCTTTTCTTCTCCCTCTCTTCTTGCCTTTTCCTCTGCTCCTTTGTAGAGTTTAAACTTCTGCTCACAGGACCCTCAAAAGACAATTTAGGAGTCCTCCTAGTAACATTAAAGATTAGAGAAATTTACTCTCCCTCAACATACAAATTCTCTCTCTTCCCAACTGTGCCCTAAAGTTTGAGGGGAAATCGAGGTGCCTTCAACGCCCAACTTAAAAGTCCCCAGAGCTGTTAGGTTGTTTTTCCTGACACGTCATAAAGGGTAGTTAGGAAAGAAATGGGTCGTTTGTCAGTAGGAGATTTCCACCTTTCTTTTGTTAGCTGATCTTTCTGTTTGATCCCAGGAAATTTACATAATCTATGATTTCCAAAACAGTCCCCAAAATTGCACCAACGGGTGAAGTAAGGTGAAATAAATTTTTCCTGGGTACAATTCCAGCTTGGCCCCAGCTACCCCTTCCTGCCCCACCCCTCCACATTCTTTAGTGGGGATGATGTGGCCTGTCCTGGGGTCTTTCTCTGGACGGGCAACCATGAGAGATATAGCAGATTTCTCCCCAACCTTCTGAGGAATTAAGCCAAATTCTCCAACTGGACTCAAATGAAAAAAAAACAAGATCGCCTGTCTCCACATGCTTTTCACTTTAGGAGCTGTGTAGTTTTCTGCACATGTACATTGGTGACGGTGTTTACTAACAGCTTAAAGTGAAATTGTTAAAAGTATATATTTGATACCTTATTGTGAGGAGGCCCCTACATTCACCGTAGGTCCAGTAGATGTCCCTAAAGCCCAAGGTCCACGAATCAAAACCTGGGAAGCTTTTTTAAAAAACGGGACCCTCTCACGTTTTCCACTTCTCATGAATAGTGGCAAGGCAGATCGTTTTGTATAACCTAGTAGAGTGACCGTTAAAATTTCAGCATTCGGGAAGACGTATTCACATCTTAGTGGACATCAGAATAAGAACTCTGTTTGAGTGTGGATTCTCTTTTATTACTATATGTATCTGTGAGAATTCTGAATTCTTTACTTTGCTGCTCGGAGTTTTGGGTTCTTTATTGGAAAACCTTGGCTCAAGGTCCTATTTTAGTTACTCATTTGGTGATCTTACTTGACTGATTTCTTGGTGACTGATATTAGAAGCAGAGAAAAGAGCGATAGGGATGCTGGCAGGTTGGTTTGAGTATGACTTGCATAGAGAAGGCGTCCACACCACCTCTGTGGCCACATCCCACCCGAGGGTGTGGGAATGGGCAGAAAGGTTGCTTTGACTCATAGCCAACGTCATATTATATAATCCTTCTCATGAATTTAAAAAAAAAAAACTCCAGGTTACAAATATTGTCAGCTTGCTTATTTTTGTGTGTTTTAGTCTTTGCAAAACTTAAGTGGAGTTTAAGAGAGCAGGCCAACCCACATAGAGTTAAATGACTTTTTAAAAATTCAGTACCCAGTCAGATTTCTGTGAATGTGGCTGGAGGATTTCCCCCCCTTTCTTCCTATTTTCATAGGAAGCAGACTAAAGAGGATGGCTGGTTATCTGTTCTTTTTGTAGATAAGTTATTTCTTCTCATGCATGCTTTTGGGTTGTTTTTGCTGAGGGGAACTTACTTGGGGGGGGAACTCTGTCACTGGGGGCTTTATGAAGACATCCAGTCTCAGCCAATGGCAGAGTGTATTTGTGCTCCTTGCCATATGAAAGGAGAAGGCATCTGAAATGTGAAGGGCCTTGTTTGTTTCCACAAGCTGAAGAGACAATATTTCCTGAACTATAAATATAATAGGAAGCTTCTGGTCACACTTACTTAGGGATTTGTTAGGGTTTTCCATGGTCTAATTTCACAACATTATGCCAAGATTCCTTTTCTCCTGCTCTTTCCCCTGCTTCATTGTTGGTGACTCTGGGAGAGCAAGTCAGAATTTCCTACCAGAAATGGAGTCATATTAATTTGTGGAGATGGGAAGATTCTATATCTGAACAATTAGTAAGGAGAAAGCAAACCACATGTTGAAAGAGGAGCTGTTAAAAAGGAAAAAAAAAATTTTTTTTAAGCTGAAAAGATGCCCTTCTCAGCCTCTCCCCCTGTCTTGGCTTTGAGGGTCTGTCCGTGGCTTGCCCACCATGGAGAGTGCAGAGCTCTGTGTCTTTGTCCCTTTGGCTTATCAGGGGGAATTTCCCCCTAGTTAATGACAAAAGTATAAACGGGGCTCCCAAGCAGGGCTGAGGGGGTCAGTCCAGGCTCCCACCCACATAGAAGAGGGGACCCAGAGTCCTTACCACTTTAAGCCCCAGAACTGGAGGATCCGCCCAGGTTTGTTTTGTGTGGTGTTTTTCACAAAGAAATCTGTTCTTCTCACACCAGGTCCCCTCCCCACAAACCAGTCTTCTCAATAATAATATTTGTTATGAAGGCTATTGGGTAATTATTGCGATTTTGTGAAGCAGCCCTTGCTTGAGGTGAAGTCTGTCATCGCCTAACAAATGACTCCCGCGCAGTTCACTGCCGGGTTAAGTAAATGCAGAGAAGATAAATCTGCACACCCTAGGAATCGCCAGCAGAGCACGCTTTAGTACAAGTTCACAGTCAACTCTCCCGCCTGGGCCAGCTCTCCCAACAGTTAGGGTTGCGTCTTTATTTTTAAATAAAGGAAAAAATGTCTCAACTCACACTGCCCACTTTTTCCTATCTTTCCTTCCCTTTCACCTTCTGCAACCTTCCCCCATCCCACTCCATATTTTCCTTATCAATGCAATCACAAGTGATTTCAAGTTAATCTAGTTCCTATCTAAGCTCTGGCAAAAAGAGATGGGAGAATGATTTGACAGGAAATAGTTACAAATTCAAAAAAATCCCGTTCATCCTCTTTTTTCAAAAGTCAGTGGAAGAAGCAGGGCATCCCTGAGATCCTAGGGGCCCCCTTCCTCTTGAAAGAAGAGGCGCAGCTTTGTGTATCTTTGTGGTTAGTGCGTTACAACTGCAGGTCAAAAAGTTGAGGGTCAAAAGTTTACATTGTGCAGCACTCTTAGTCATCTGCCCAGACAGAGTTTGATGTCAATGTTAGAGCTGCGATCTTGACTATCAGCACAAAAGATAAAACGGCTTGGAGTGACGCGTGTATCACAGTATGGACTCCAGGTGAACCCTAGTAGTTGAATGACCTCAATTACGGAGGAAAGGATAGAAAATTCCTCTTTCAAGAGTAATACACGCTGTATTTCATCTTGAATTATCGCCCCCATTCTGAGGGAATAGCAGCAGGTAAATAGGCATAGATTACTGAAATACCAACACCTTAGATGTTAGAGAACCACGAATCTTGCTTGTGGGTTTGTCACAAAGCAAAAATGCTCAAGACTCAACAGTGAACCCTTAAAAAATAATGTAGCAAGTTCCCAGTGTTCCATTATAGCTTCCAAGGCAAGGGAATGGTACAAGAAACCTCCATTATTTTAAAAAAGTGATTTTCATTGGCCAGTTTTTTTTTTAATACATAGAATGACCCCTAAAGTGTGTGAGAACATGGGCAAACACAGACACTTTATTCAAAATGTATTCTTTGCAATTTTTAAAAGTAGAGAACGCTTTCTGTGGAACTGCAACCCATTGAATACAAAGGGTTCTCAGAGTTGGGACAATGAGTGAAGGAAGTGGATATCTTCCCAAAAGGGACAGCATTCTCCCTCCTTGTCTTTAGTGAGAAAAATGTTTATTGGTACTACGAAAATGTTCTTGTTGTTTACATTTTTTTTCATTATCTTTATTGTTAAACCTCAACTGAATGTAAGACAAATCCTAAAATCTATAAGCGAATAACCGAACTGCAGAGAATATGCCATGTGAGCAGGAAGGTGGAATTCACAAATGCCAGGCCACTTGGTAAGACCACCGTGGCAGATTTCGCCAGAAAATACTTTTTAAAAAATACATTTGGAATAAAAGCTAAGGAGAGAGGGAAACAAAAACTAAGATGCAAGAATGGGAGAGTGGAAAAGAAGGGGAATAGTGTATTAAGGAAGCAGACTGGAACCATGTCTTATGTGTGAGTTGCAACTGAAGAGCTAAACGATATTTTATTTTTCATGCATATAGATTAGCTGTAAGTGTTGGTGTCATTAAAATCTATTTTCTGGAGGACATAGTTCCTTTTCTATGCATTGACCTTCAGTCTAGGAAAAGAGAGAAGAGAAAGATGAAATTTTTTCTATGTTTTTTAAACATTGAAGATAAGATAATTCTACTGCTCAAAATGTAGGCATTTGCAGGGATGTTTAAGATCATCCCAGTGTATTCTGGTTGCCTGGATTTAACGGTGCCAGGTATGTTCAGTAGTAAAGTAAATATTTCTGAAACACTGCCTTCATGGAAGTAATCAGGTTGCTTCCACTGTGCAATGTGTAAAGTTTTCACTGTGGCCAAGAGCTTGAAGCCAAATGGGGGTTTGCCAGATGAAAATAGAAAAAGAGAAACAACTGCGGCGATGGCTGTTCCAGCAGTGAACACTTTACCACATCTGGGCTAGTGAACTAAAGAAAACTGAAACCCTCCCTGTTACTCACCAAGAAAATTACGTGTCTCTTCGAGAAAACCTTTTTATTGTATTTTAGGTTAAAAATGCGTGACGTATCTTGGAAATAGTCAGCTTCAATTATCATAGACACCTCTTAACTAGTCTTTAATTTAAAAGAAAATGGAACCTGCAGAAGTTATTGCTTTAGAGTGCTTACTTCTTTATCCTGAGAATTCTGATCTTTAGGCCTTTCACACAATCCTGGTAAAAAATCATGTATGACGGTAATGTAAATTTCAATCCTATGCCTGGGTTGTGTGTACTATTTTAAACTACTACAAGGAAATTGCCCCAAGCAATTAATTGGTCAAATGACTGGTAAAGTGTTGATCCTCTGAAATCATAAGACTAGCAAAGGTGGGAGGAAGCCCTCCAGTGCCATCATCAGGCATTTTGAAATTCAGCCATTCCCGAGTTTGCTCTCTAGATAGAGAACAGTCTGGGGGACTCTCGGTCTAAAGAACAAAGGACAAATACAGTCAATACATTCCATAACGTTTACATTTCCTTTGCTTTTCCCGCTTGGTTTTCCCTGAGAAGGAGTGACCTGGGCAAAGCACCCTGCTTTCTAAAAGACACTGTATAGACCTTTTAGAAGCGCAAAGTCCAAGGCCGAGGTGAACTTCAGGTCAGCGCGTCTAACAAATATGAAAATGTCGGCTGGTGAAGGGCGCGCCTTGTGATTTAACAAAGACTGTCAACGTGTAAGATTAATAAGAAACAAAATGCACACGGTGTCACTGTTCGGTCACTTTGAAACTTGGGACAGGGTTGTATTCAAGAGGGAAGGCTGTTCCAAATATATTCAAAATGATTCAAATCAGATTCAAACCAGGCTGCAAAGGCTGCCTCCCTCTCGCGCCCTCCCTCTCCCTCGGACTCCCTTCGCTCTCCTCCATCTGGGATGCGAGGACATGATGAAAAGTTATTTCACTTAATGGGATTTTTCGAAAGCTTTTGTTGGGAATATATGTTATCCCTGCACGTGGAAATGAGCAAATGTGCTTACTAGTTTCCCAAGGAAAGGATAACGCTTTCACCCCGCTTGGGACTGGAGCCAGTTGGTGTGTGAAGATTAGCACGCTCTCTCTCTCTGCTCGATTTCAGGGCATCCCATCTTTTCTCGGGCGAGATCCTGCTGGTAAACTTTGGTTCATTTATTAATTGAGTTAGTTTTTCTCTGGCTTTACTTTGGTGTCTTGGGTCTTATGCTAAAGCAAGAGGCGTTTTTTAATGCTTTTCAAAAGGTTATTTGATTCAGTGGAATGATGCTATGGCTTGCAAAGGGAGATTGTGGAAAGATGAGAAAAGGTACTGAGATTGTTTATTACAGCCATAAATCTTGCAGTAAAATGTCAAAATGTCGGTGTGTGAGAT
Source organism: Elephas maximus indicus (assembly GCF_024166365.1). Lineage (NCBI taxonomy): Eukaryota > Metazoa > Chordata > Mammalia > Proboscidea > Elephantidae > Elephas > Elephas maximus. Next base: position 88,303,495 of record NC_064826.1, on the reverse strand, counting down.
AACACTTGGTGGTCCTGGCTCCATTTGTGTTTATGATACAAACCACAAAGACAAGTTACAGGCCTTGGGGGATTCTGTGTAAGCCCATCTTCCTAAAGTAATAGAACCACATGAAACACTAGGACAGTTAACTCGTTTAGTTTAGCCATATACAAAACAGGCCCAGTGACTCGTTAATACTTAAAAATAGAAACTTGGTAGAAGGTTCTGAGGTTAAACAACATGAATTGTGTGTTTTAGTGTCTGTAAATAATATTACACAGACATGGTTAAGTCCTAGTACTCAAGGCTGATGACATGAGGAAGGCAGGATTTCATTGTCATTTTTCTCCCCCTGATGTTTAGAGATCCCAGATTTATAATATATATCACAATATATTGTATAATATATGTACACATTTATATTATATACTATATGTGTATATATTATTTTTCTTGCTGTAGAAAGATAACTGGTTTAGGCAGCTAGACTAGATTCTTTTTCTGAGTCTAGAGAGGATGTCTAACGATTATACTCAGCTTGATTTCTGTCTGCAGCTCAGATTTCATTAAATACAAAGAAATTTCAGGGTGCCTCACATCAATGGACAGCACTCTACACACACACACAGACACAATGTGCGAAACCTCTTTGTACCACTTCAGGGTGATTCCAGTTAGAAAGCTAACAGGATCCCTTTTTTAACCTCTTTTCCTAAATTAGTTTAAAGATTAGTCCCATATTATAGGCTTTATGTGGCTAAGCATTAAATGACTATCCATCAAATGGATATATTCCAGCATTTAGGAACTCATATGAGTAACTGATATAAATGAAGATAGGACTGACATTGCTTTTGAAGTGTCTCCAGGCTTAGGCTATAACTTTCCTTGTCTGCTTCCAGACTCAGTTGTTAGAAGGCTGTTTATATATTGCTCTTTAAGGAATCAACTAAGGTGTATCAGCTGAAAAATCCTTGTTTTGCATGCCAACATGCAAGTATTTTTAGAATGGTGATTATGCTAGTTTGCACTGCTTTAATCCAGGCAGAAAAGTAGAGGATCTAGGTGTGTCTGTGACTCAGAAAAGTAAAGAGAAAGTACATAGCACGAATAAGGCATCAGTATTTACTTCAAAGATCAACATTAGGTGGAATTAATAAGTAATTTATTTGTTAATAATGGCGCAATTAGTTTACCCATCAAATTTCAATTACCAAATGGCAGGCAACAGTCCCCTCTCTCCTCTTTCCGGAGCTACTGATATGGTTAATATGCTAATTTTCAGCAATTCAGAAATTATAGGCTGTTCTGCAAACATAACTCTAAACTGAGAAAGCAGCACCCAAAAGAAAACATAAAATTCCTAGCTTGAAAAGACCTGCCGGCGACCAGGCCGAGCGGTGTTTAGTCTATCCTTTGCTTTTTGGGGGGGATTGTTCTGAAATAGGAAATTGTTGACTCGAAGCTCGGTTTTGTGGAGTCGTCGCTTCCATCTATTCCCGTCCTTGGGCCACCTTCTCTCTCACAATGGCACCTCATAAACGCGGGGAAGTTTAGCTCTCACATCGATACTTCCATCAAATAAGATGTTATTAATACGATTCAATTTTTTTTAAGAAAAGAGGTCCTATTTTTAAAAGAAAAAGAAATGGCCACCCGGTTACGTTGAAATTGTCTCGCTTTACATGCTAGGGCCAATTTCCCTCAGCTGCGCACCCACCCACCGGTTGGGGCTCCTGCCGGATTTTTCAACGCAGGAGATCTCAGACGCAGGAACAAAAGTGTGGGAAAGGGGAACTACGGACGAGGAAACCGGTCTGTCGGCTCATTCGGTTTACTCCGGGCCCAGGATAAAAATCAGGATGTCCCCTTGGTCCAGGCGCCTTTCTTCCCCTAGACGGCCTCGAACCCTGGAGGGCACCAAGCAAGAATGGGCTGGGCCTGAGGTCAGTGTTGGGCCGCGACCGGCCGTAAGGCTGCCCCGAGGCCTAGGCCAGAGACAAGGCACGCACAGGACACCGCCAGGGCATCCAAGAAGACCAGCAGCCGGACGGACCTCGAATTCCTAGTGGTACTCAAAGTTGGGGGGCTGGGGTACCAAAGCGCCTGCTCCTTCCCACTGCCCCCGGCCGGACAGCAGCATCCATCACCCGCCCGCGCGCTTCCTGATCCGGGTCCGCGCGCGCGGTGCGCCCATTGGCTGGGAGTGGCCACGTGGGGTGCGGGGCGGAGCGCGCGCGGGGCCGTGGCGAAACGCGCGCGCGCGAGCGGGCGGGAGAGTAGCGGCGCGAACTTTGCCAGCAGCAGCCGGGGCGGCCAGAGGGGGAGGGGCGGGCGCTTGACAGCGGGGGGAGGGGAAGGGCGCAGAGGAAAGGGGGGATGGGAAGCGAAGCAAGAGGGGGAGGGGCCTCGGCGAGCCCAGAAAAACGACAACGCGAGAAAAATTAGTATTTTTGCACTTCACAAATTAATGACCATGAGCTCGTTTTTGATAAACTCCAACTACATCGAGCCCAAGTTCCCTCCCTTCGAGGAGTACGCGCAGCCCAGCGGCCCGGGCGGCGGAGACGGCGGCCCTGGTGGGGGCCCTGGCTACCAGCAGCCCCCGGCGCCCGCGGCCCAGCACCTGCCGCCGCAACCTCAGCTCCCCCACGCGGGCGGCGGCCGTGAGCCCCCCGCCTCCTACTACGGTCCCCGGGCCGCCCGCGACCCCGCCTACCCCGCGGCCGCGCTCTACCCCGCGCACGGGGCAGCCGACACCGCCTACCCCTACAGCTACCGCGGCGGCGCCAGCCCCGGGCGGCCGCCACAGCCTGAGCAGCCCCCGGCGCACGCCAAGGGCCCAGCGCACAGCCTGCACGCCGGCCACGTCCTGCCGCCTGGGCGCCAGCCCCCGCCACCGCCACCCCCGCATCCCCGCACGGCGGCCCCAGTGGCCCCGCGCCGCTGCGAGGCGGCCCCAGCCACCCCGGGCGCCCCGGCAGGGGGCAGCGCCCCCGCGTGCCCAATGCTCCTGGCCGAAAAGAGCCCGCCAGGCCTGAAGGGCAAGGAGCCTGTGGTGTACCCCTGGATGAAGAAGATCCATGTCAGCGCGGGTACGTGGCACCGCCCGGGAGGTGCGGGAAGGGTGGGCTGGACAGAGCCCGGGTTCGAGGGTCGGGGCGGGAGTCAGGAAGGAGAGGGCGAGAAGAAGGGGGCCTCGGGAGGGGAGCCCTCATCTGGCCCAGGCTGCAGTGGAGTGTGGGTGTGTGCGGTCCAGCCTTCTGAGCCCAACGTGAGAACCCTTTTGTACCCCGGGTCCCTTTATCTGGAGATTTACGAGACGCCAAACTGTTAGGGCAGTAATTATAGCCCCCATAAATTTAATTGCCCTGGCAGAGGCTTCGGGCCATGTGTCTTTGAAGCTTTTCTTCAGCCCCAATGCCCAGCACCATTCTTTATGGCTCTCGGGTGTTTCCCGTTGTCAATAGCCTGTGAAACATTTTCTTTGCCGTTTTATGTATCTTGCGTGAACTTGGTGTCAGGTTATTATATAATGATGATGTCCAATTGCTCTTCCCCACCCCACCTTCTCTCTCCTCCTCTTTTGCCTCTCCTTTCTTCCACTCCCTCCTCCTTGGCCTTCTTCTCTGGGGTTCTGGGCGTTCAGTCAACTCCAGTTATAACGGAGGGGAGCCCAAGCGCTCCCGAACCGCCTACACCCGGCAGCAGGTCTTGGAGCTGGAGAAAGAGTTTCACTTTAACCGCTACCTGACCCGGCGGCGCCGCATCGAGATCGCCCACACGCTCTGCTTGTCTGAGCGCCAAGTCAAGATCTGGTTTCAGAATCGGAGGATGAAGTGGAAGAAAGATCACAAACTGCCCAACACCAAGATGCGCTCCTCCAACTCTGCTTCATCCTCAGCTGGACACCCCGGGAAACCACAAACTGAGAGCCCCCACACCCATCCCCATCCCCACCCCCACCCAGGGGCCTCCACACCCATTCCCTCCTCTATATAATCCTCTATAAAGATCTAGACCACTTCCTTCCCTTACTTGCTGTTCTCCTGTCTTCTTCTGTTCCTTCCCCTTTCACTCCTCCCTGTCTGGATCATAACAGACACCAAACCAAAACCAATTTGGTGAAAAGCGTAACAAAAAAAGAGAAATATTATCCCGGTAAGAGTGTGTGCTGGTTGCTATCCAAGAGAGGACAATTGGCCAGGATGCTGGCTGGTGGAACAATCTGCTGGCCTGAACAGGCTGACAGGTTCGGGTACTTGAGAATGACCACTTGGCATCAAATACTTTTGAGATGGCTGAAGTCAGTTGGACAGCCTGTGCTGACTGGGGACATGTACACTTATATTTGTGGCAAGCAGAAGAAAACAGACCCTTTCCCCACCTCACTTCCCTCTCCCCCATTAAGGCAACTCATACAAGGTTGTACTGAACTGAATAAATGAGCAGACATTGTGGACCTCACAAGATTATTTAATTCTCAAAATGTATAGACCTTGGTGGTAGGTGTGACATGTTAGTTTCTCTTCCTTGCATTTATTTAAAATATTGTTATAGAGATATTGTGTTATCCTGGGGCAAAGTCTCGGGGACAGGGGAGTGCATTTACTACACCTGTGTGCAACTGTACAAATTGTGATGTGTCTATATAGGCAGCCATGTGCTAAGAATAAACTGTTTAAAAAAACATTAAAAATCTAAAACACAGATTTGTGTGTTTCCTAAGCTTTTCATTAAAAAAAAAAAAGTCCTTTGAGATGGTTGACCTTGCATGTAAAAACTTTGTAGATGGCTTAAGTTGTGTTCACTTGGATTCTGACTGCTCACATAATTTGTGCGTGTGTGTGTCTTCAACTTGAGCTGAACTCTTGTCAGGCTTGACCCACTGTGGGAAAAGTTCCAAAGAGCAGAAAGGCTTTTTAGCACTGAGAAGGCTCCTCTTCTTCCCAAACTTGGCCAGGCTTCCAGGCTTCAAGCCTCTGTAAGGCATAGAAGAGTGTCCTTTCCCGCAATGAAAGGTGAAACCGCATAGTGTTGCGGGCCCTGGAGTTTCTGCAGCTGTTCTATACACGGAACTCTGAGCGCACTTGGAAAGAACTGGTCCCTTTGGTGTTTATTGCACCTTCCTACTTAATCTGCCTGTTTCCCTGGAGATAAAAAATAGTTTGTTCAAAGGGTTGAGATTGCTTTTTGTTTCTTGGCTGTTTTAAAGGTCTTCTTCATTAACTACAGCTTGGGGATTTTTGTTTGTTTGCTTGTTTGTTTCTGTCTCTCTCTCTTTGGAGGAAGAGCTTATAAAATGACGTGCATATTCTCAGTACACCCTCCAAAGTTTCCTCTGAGAAAAAAAACATAATGACACCCCCAAAGTGTACCCCAATAGGCCTCGAAGGGTTCGCTGCTGGAAGAAAGCCAAACTCTGAACTACGATCACTTTCCTCAAATGTTCTGGCATCTTTTCTACTCAATCCCAGAGATCTAGATTAAAAAGGTTGAAAATCAAAACCCACGTCTCAAATCTCCATGACTTTCATACTTATTTACTAATTTAGACTTGGTGCTCAGTGAAGGGAGCTCCCTGCAAGGAGACACACAAAACCAAAGCACACTAACCCCAGAATATTAGAACCATCACCTGGGCCTGAATGAGAGCAGTTTTTATTTCATGTAATTTAGCAGAGGTGGTGGGAGAATGCTTATCCATCTCTGAAATATCAGAGGAATTTTTAAACACATTGTTCCGTCACTGGCACAACACTTAGCCAGTGATCAGTGCTGGTACCTCTACTTTCCCTGCTGCCTGTGATAACAGGCAAGGGTGATCAGCTCTCTCTGAACAAAACCAAATCTGAGAGGAAAGTGATGGGCACCAGTCTCTTAGGAACCTCCATCCCTCCCAAAGAAAACTCTGGCGCAAACAAATACCCGTGTGCCTTCCCAAGTCAGGCCGCCGAACCTGGCATAAAGTGCATTTTATAAGGTGTGAACGGGTGCTAGGGATTTCTGGAGGCACTGCAAATGCTGCTGAAAATTATTAACCCTCCCCCTTCTACATGCACTTGTAAAACGAAATTAAATCACGCTGAAAATAGCAATTTTCCCAAGAATCATTAATCACCTCATACAATAAATACTTCTTTGTAATTCAACAGCAATTCTGAAAGGCATTCTCTGGGAAAAGTCTGTGGAGGAGCGAGGGATCTTCTTGCAAATAATGTGATCTCAGGCAAAGACACAGCATCTTGGCTGTCTGCTCAAAAAATGTCTAGATTCTCGGAAATTGAGTGGCAAACTGCAAAACCTCACATGGCAGATTATCATCATTACAGGTAAAGGCTTATATTTCTTTGCGGGGAGGAGAGGGTGTAGGGGCGTTCATTAGGTTCATGCTAGGAACAGTTGTATGAGGGTGAAGGTGGTGAAGAGAGTAACTTTCTTTCACTTGCTCATAGTTTACCCAGGAAAGGAAGAGAGGATTGAGATCGTTTTTTCTAATATTCTAGGGCAAAACAGCATTTTTCCCTGGGTGGTCTTGATTATTAATGTATTGGTAAATTTTGCAAAACTAAACTTATCAAAATGATATAAATGATTATGACATTTTTTCAATGTTTTGCCTGTTTCAGATTTGGCCTTTAAGAGAACTTATTATAACATCTTAGAAAATACCACTTTGTGCTTCAAAATTGTGCATGTCTGCCCTTTGCTAGGGCAACCATAAGAGTTCACCCAGAGGACAAATTTTCTATCTCATTAATTGTTTTTTTTTTAAGCAAACCCTATTGGCCCCTCAAACCCTTGACCTTTGAAGACAGTATTTTGTGTAAGCTCTATAATTCTCCTACCAAAATGACCCTTATACGTGCTCTCTTCTCTCTCCCTGTCTCCCTCCCTCCCTCAAATACACACTCGTCTGCTTTAGTCACAGACCCAGGCTGTTGCAGACTCGGAGATAAAACTTTTGTCAACCTCTGAAATCAACCTAAATCGGATAGAAGACACTTTAATGGTCACAGTCTGAATTAAGTACTTAACGTTCTCCCCCTTGAAGAAAAATACCACTTTGCAGGCTCTCTTCCCTAGTTTCACTGAAATCTACAATATACCCAATGTTTTATTACAGCAGGAATTCAACTGTGACAGGCATAGTAGAGTACTTAATACCCAGGATGAAGCTCATGGGAAAAATACCTAGATATGTGGGGGGTGGGGAGGTTGAGCCCTCTCACAGCATCTCTGATTTTATAAGCTGCTGTCCCAAGGTGCCTTCATTCCCTCCGCCTTTCAGCCTCCTCCCTATGTGATGGGTGCCACCATCTCCCCTCTGTCTGCTGTTCTCCCGTGCTTCCAAACTCTCCTGCTCTTCTCACCGCTAACTTCCCTCCCCCACTTTTAACACAGAAACAGATCCAGTGACTCTTTTAGAGTGGAATTGTAGGAAATCACCCCCTCCCCAAATCAATGTAGCAAACAGAAGCCTGGGGCTTCCTGTCTGAATGAGTGGATTCTGTGCAGGCAATAGGCCCTCCGTTGCACTCCCCTGATGTCTGTATGCCTAGCTGGGGTCCTGCATTGGAGAACACAGGCTCACCCTTCCCAGTCACTGCTCTTGTTGCCCCTTCTCTATATTATCTACTGGCCCAAGAATAACTGCCTCCTGTCTCAAAGAGTCTGGGTTGGGAACAAAACGAGGAGGAAGAAACGTGTATTCTGTCTCCTTGGTAGCATCAGGAGGGCTGCTGGGGCTACTGTGAAACCTTGCAGTCTGGGACATCTAGCTTGGAACTTCAGTTTCTCTTCTCAAGGCCCCAGACTCATGGCATAAAAGGTCCTCCCCACCCCTGAGGCCAGACCTACTCATTCTGGGGTTGATTTTTGGAGATGAAAGAGGTTCCCAGATTGAATGTCCCAGCCAGAAGAGATGGTGGCCCTTTTGGTTCAGTCTGCTCAGTCTGCATTAGGTAACTGATGCAGAGAAATGATCCCCCCATGTTCTTTATGTTAATGAGTGTATAGGTTGAGTAAAGCTTTTGGTTTCATCCTGGATAGGGGTAGATGCATGAGCATCTTTCCTCTGCTGTAGTCTATTCCGCCTGCAGCGGATATGTTTATCTGGGCTTACACTTGAGTGTACCACCACAGGTGTGTGGTGGGAGGGTGGGGGGTAGGGGAAAGAGTGGTGGGTTCTTTCCTGACTCACCAGCAAAGTGGCCTGGGAAATTATGTAATCAAACTGCCCTAGTCAGGGCACTTAGGTTTGACTACTGAGATCCGTGGCCTGGGAGAGCAGTGGGCTTCCCACTGTCCAAAATTCTCACAGGCCCAAATGACTAATTCTAGGCTTGAGGGGCTCTCACCCTAGGGCATCAATGGCAGTAACTTGCCCAGGATCGGAGAGTGTGGCCGTGCTCAGGAGGCCTGGGGAACTAAAAAAGGCAAAAAGGACCCTGGTTGCAGCAGATAAAGGTGTAGCGCCAGTTCCAGGGAGATATTGAAATTGTAATCTTTGGGGTCACGTGACTCATTAAATAATTAATGCGGATCCTCAGGAATGGAACGAGTCGTCAGGGCCTCACTAGGAATGAATCTCTCAGAAGTGAGACCCTAACTTCCTACTTGATTTTTAAAAACACACACTCTCAGAGTTACCTCCAAAGGCGTTTAACTCCTTCAGGAAAGCAAGAGTTAGCCCTTCGCCGGGGAGCACTGGAGCTGGCGGGCCCTCTCTGGGTCTTGGGGCTTTTTCGCGGGGTTTCTGTGATTCCAGGGAGCGCACCGCGTCCGGGGAAACGTGAGTTCTGGCTCAGATTTTCTGCGGTCACATCCTGGCTTTGGCGATGAAGTGGGACGTATGCGCAGACAGTTGGTAATGTTCTGATTCACACTGGGGAAGGCTGCAGAGATTACCATAGGACCGGCGCGAGGCTTTGTTCAATTTTCCCGGCGTTCATAAATCACCCGCGCCAGGCGAGCGACGGAGCAGGCGAGCGCCAAAAACGCGGAGAGAGGCCACAGCGGCGGCGGCGCCGGCCATTGCAGAGGGAGAGACCTAGGCAACATCTCTCTGTGACTCATTAGTCTGAACGATTTATGAGGAGCAGCAGCCATGAATATTAGACTTGAGGATAAGGAAATAGCAACAAATAATAATAGCCATAATAATTACAATACTCCTAAGAGGTGGGGACAGGCAGTGGATGGTGGCAAAGTGGATCTTTCTGGGGCCAAGTTGAGTTGCAGAGTGCAGAATGGCCAAGCCCCACCTAGCTCAGGCACCCCCTTTGGGAACACAGAGAGCACGTTTGAAGAAGAGAAAGGGGCCCAGCCTGAATTTCCAGTCCTAATGTCTGGTGGAGGGAGGGGCTTGCAGGTCAAGGTGGTGGCAGAGAGCAGTTGCTGGTTTGCCGCCACTTTTTAGCGTGCTGGGTGCTGGGGGGGGGGCCCAAAGCCAGGGGTGCGGGGATTGTCAGTTATTTCGTAGCCCTACTTGGCACTACCAGCAGGACTGCATGGACACAGGACAGTCAGCTGAGGGCTGGCTTTGGCAGGCTGGAATGGGAAGAGGTTCCCTGGGGCCTGGGTGACGGAGCAGGCAGTGGCAGGGATAGAAGCAACTGGTCAGACAGAGTCCCAGAGAAGCGGGAGAGCATATTAAAGCCAGGGCCCAGTGCAGAGGACAATTCTTTGCTCCTTTCCCAATGTTTCAGTCCCCAGAAGGTTGGCTGACTGCTCAATGACAATTTGCTGGTCAGAGAGCAGGAGAGGGTTGCAAATATTCTGAGGGGTGAGACTGCAACAGAATTAGGTTGATGAGCCTGCTGGTTGGTCCTGGGTGAGACTGGGCTGGATGGGGCTCCCTGAACGGGTATTGCCCAGCTCCCGTGTCATTCCCAGTGTCCAGCAGTTGTAATTGGTCCGTTCTGAGGGATTGGGTGCTGTGGTAATCCTGCCAGCCCACTGGGACCAAGAAACAGTGCGCCCAGGGCTTAATTAACCAGAAGACAAAACCTTCCAAGACTGCCCCTGGCCCGGGTCTGATTTCGCGCCAACAGAAATGAACACTATTAGTGAGGTTTCAGGAGAATCGGTGATTGAATGCTCCCAGACAAGGCTTCCCTTTGTTAGCAAAAGAAAATAAAGCATGCATTCACATTCCCCAAGTTGGGGTGCTCCAGGAGCTTTCCCAGCGGAGCCGGCAGTGCTTCAAAGCTTCTTCTGCCTCTTCACCGTCCTCGCCTCCCTCATTTTCCTCCCCCTTTCCTCTCCCACCCACCCACCCACCCCAAAAAAGAAAGAAAAAGGAGAGAGTGTGGGTGCGGAGATGGAGTATGTATTTATTTTACAAAAATAAATTACCATCTCCAGGCCATTTGTAGACTGGAACCTTTCGAGCAATGAGTGCGCTGCATGGACGAGTGCCTTGGCGACTCCTCCGTGCCCGTGCCACCCCAGGGGCCACCCGGACGCCCGCGCCGTCCATGCGTTCTATTCCGATCCTCCAACTCCCTTCCTTTGCAGCCACCGTTCACCCTTTGCTGTTTATTTGTCCGCAGAGCGCCTGGGCACCGGAAAAGGCGATTCACTGTACGCCTGGAGCTGGAGACAATTCCTGGTTCTGACTTAAACTTCTTTCGAGGTAAGCGCTGCATCAAAATTCTTAGCCACACCATACTTTGCACCGAGCTATTGGAATGAGTTTACCCTCCCCGGCTACAGTAACCGCAGCCCAGCCATTTGAAGGAGGTTCTGGTCAATATTTAACTCCTGAGGAGTTATCCGGCTTTAGCTGCACGCCACCCGGAGAAGTGTGGGGCTGCAGGCAGACAAAAGGTTTGCCACCAAAGCCGGCGGTGTGCACGAGGGTCGTTTGCAGAGACCAAAGATATGGGGAGAAAGCCAGAGGAGGGGGTGTTTGTTTCTTCCTACAAGCCCCAAACAAATCACCACACAGAACAGCGGGGCAAAAGCAAGTGGAGGCCACAGGCGCAGTGGCCGCTGCTTGGGCCGCTCTCCGTGTTGACAACCGTGGCTGCAGAGGCTGTGAGTTCAGAAATGGTCGTCAGACCCAGATCTCCATTGAAGAAACTTGTTTTGCTACCTTGCAGTTTCAAAGATTGTTTTGTGTTTCCTTGGCATGAGAGAAATTGCTGTGTTTCGAATGTTTAGGCCTTGGCAGCCAGCAGGTCTTAGTTCATTTATTGGTGCTGATCTGCGGTCCTCCTAGGCGAAAAGCACCGGTTTTCTAGATCTCCGCGTGTTCTTCTCCTGTTTAGAACAAGAAAAAAACTATTTAAAATTCTTTTCAAGTTCTGGCTTAATTTGTTCTCTTAGTTTGGGATGCAGGGAGGTAATTACTGTGGTTTATTACCTTGTAAAAGATCCATAAATTACGTGCCTATTTGGGGGAGGGAGCTGCTAGAGTAGCTTTTGAAAGCTTGGTAAAGAGAGTATGAAGGAATGGGTTTGCTTTGCTTTTTCAGGAATTACTTCTTTTTAAAAAATTTTCTCTAAGATTTTGTTTTCTATTCTCTAAGTCTCGGTCTTCCCTAAAATTAGCCCCCCAGATAGATATCAGATTGTTAATTAATTACTACATGCTATTCAGTAGCTCTCTAAGGCTGATATGGTTGGTGTCCTGGATACAATAATTTTTTTTTTATCAGATATGAAGTAAACAGAGTGAGAGTAAGGCTGGGTTACTTTCTCTCCTACTGTATGTTTATCTGTTTCTATCAAGCATAGGTGGAGCATTTCAGCAATTTGCAACTCAGTGTGTATACATGGTTTGCATCTCTGCAAACAACAGAACCACATGTATAAATATAAATAGTGCAGGAGTTTGAAGCCATGAATATAAAATGATATACACATCCACATGTGTCCAGAGAACTTGAAGCTCATTTGCACTGCAGTTGCACCCACAGGAAATATCTCATGTTAAACAATGATCTATCACTGCCACAAAAAAAGTGGGCTAAGAAAGCCTTACCTGATGCTGAGTAGAAAAATCACTAGAGCTAACTAAAGGGAGGAAAATGGTAAGTGTATTTTTTGATAGAGAAATCAGATTGCAGTGTTTGAGTACAGATATATCTAATCTGCCAACAACTTTACAAATATTGACTAAAGGTCTGTATCCTTAGTCACCTGCTCCTGCTAAGCCAGCTTTCCCCTATTATGGCCCTGGTGACCTCAATCACTGCATGTCTCCCCAGCCCTGGCCAAGCTGAGGACTGGGTAGTGAGTGGAGGGGGACTGGCAGCTCAGTTTCCCCAGCCTGTGGACCAGGTGCTAGAGCTTCTCTATTCTTATTCTCTGGAACTGGGTTTAAAAACAGTCACAGCCTTGCTCTAGGAAAGTGGATTTCAGAGAGGATGAAGGAAGAGGACTCTCAGCTGCTGGTTCCTCAGGTGGCTGGACAAGGCAGTTCAGGGAGCTAGGTTTGCTCAGCCCAAGCTCTGCCTTAGGGAAGCTGTTGAAATTTCCTTTGACTTCCTCAGATTCTCCCTTCTCATCCCACCAAATCACCTCATCTTACCCCAAGTCATCAATTGTTAAACAGCAGTTAGAGCATTAACTGGGCTGTTAGTAGAGGCCAGGAGGCTCCAGACTGGAGCAAAGATGCCCTGGGCCTTGCTGGCGTTAAGGCATTTCTCTGTAGCAGTACCAATGACCTCTATTGATTTATGGCCTTAATAGTTTTGGTTTGCACCGGACTGTTCTGAGAGTTCTGAAGGCGGCCCCTTCTCATCTTTGGGTTGAAGCCTTTGCAGGAACTTTGGTGGTGGTGGTGGGGCAGTTTGCCAGCAACTCAGCACTACTCCAGGCCCTTTCCTTGGATATTTAGAGAGGTCCTTGTGAGTGATTTGGGTGGCGGGGGGGGCGGCAAGAGGACAGTAAGGGTGAGTAAGCTGGGCTACAGAAGAGTCCTTTTTGGAAATCAGCCTTTGGTCCTGTCCCTCATCCCTCAAACCTGGGAAAGGCAGGTTTTCACTTTGTGGCCTTGCTTTCTAGCTTGAGGCTGGCTGGAATGGGGGGCAGGGGGCCTCTGACTTTAGGTCAGAGCTGGGAAAGTTCACGAAGAGGTCCTCTCCCAGCTATGTCACAGACAAAACTTCATTGGAATACTGCCATCAGCTTAGGCCAGGGCTCATTTCCAAGTGGTGGAGGTCTCCTCCTCTTTTATTGCTCTTCTTATTTGGACACCCCTATAACCAGGCCCCCTTCCTGAGGGGCTTACATTCTTCTTAGGCCTCTTCTGTTCCCCTTCAGGGGAGAAGGGGAGGGAAGCTGCTACAAGTGAGTCCTCACACTTAGGGAGAGCAGGCTGAAGACCCACTCAAGGAAAAAAAGAGTGAGACAGAAGGATCTCCTGGGCCCCAGAGCACTCCCAAAGTTCAGAAACTAAGGCCTAAAAAGAAGAACTTTTTAGGTAACTTGTAAGAGGGTAAAGTGTTGAAATCAGAGGGCAATGTCAACAAGCAGAAGGCAGGAGTAGGGGTGGAACCTGGGGGCAGGGGAGGGAGGGAGGGCTTATTTGTTTCAGCCAGGTCCCTCTTGAGCAGAGTTGATCCCATTCAGTTTCTGCTGGTGGACAACGGGGTATCTTAGGGGAGGGCGGACGGACCCACCTGTGGAGAGGGTCCCAGGTTGCCTTGTAGGTTAACTCAAGGGACACCATCGAAGGTTGATTTTTTTCTCTTGCGGAGACAATTAGATCATTTCCCCTTACATTTTTCATCATTAAAAAAATTATAGAAACCTATAATTTCTTGTATCACTCAGCTATGCACTGAGGAAATGCATAAGCGACGGTTTGGCAGGGCACTGGGTCCCTCTAGATTTTGCAAAATCCTGACCCACCACTCTGGAGCCAAGCACATCCTTCCTAGTGGGCTCTCATTCACCAAAACCAACTGGACTTGAAGGAGGTGCTTTACCCTTTTGTCAGGTAATTATAGGCCTTTTTAGTTTCTCCAGCGGCTGTGGTGTATGGTGTGGGTGTTAGCAAACTCCATACAATGGCAGGCTGCGAGGGGGGCCACTGAGCAGGCCAGTTGTTCCTGGATTTTTTTTAATGGAGATAGGGCCGGAGCCTTGCCTTTTGATGGACTGGCCAGTGGGCCAGAGGAAGTTGGGGTGCCTGGGTGTGCTGGATTTGGCCTGTTTGTGGGTGGGAGGCTGTAAGCAAAGTTAAGTGGACTCTGAGAATATGGACAGCACTGCTGTTCCCTTGTGTTTGGAGTGTGTTTAAAGAAATATAAGCGGAGATAAGCGGCCTGGTGAAGTGGGGGAGGGGAACCAGAAACCCACCCTCCCCCCCATCTTCCCCTTGCCTGAGACAAAACTCTTCCCGGTCCCTGGTCAAGACCCTCCACCTCCCCTCCCTCAAAGCTAAATGTTCTGCTTGGAAATCTAGTTCCTTCAGTGATTCTCTATTTCAAATAAAAGGATTTAAGTTGACGTATGACCACGTGAGCACATAATACAGCGCATTATTGTGGCACTTGGAGCGGAGACCCGGGCGGGCTTCGCCGGTGATTACGTTTTTCTAGATTCTGTACTGAGCGAGCGCTTTTTCTCCCCCACCCCCACACACCCACCTCCTCCTCCTCCTTCCCTTCTCCTCCGGAGAGCGCTTTCCGAGCAGGTTGCAGTTTTCGGCGCTCATGGAGCGGTTCTGGGCAAGCTAGCTGATGGGACGAGAGGCCGCACGAGGAGGATGGAATTTATTTTAAGGTATTTCCGTTGATTGTTCATATCTAGAATGAGTTATGGCTGCGAGAGACAAAGGTCAGGCAAGGAGACCCAGACTCGCGGACGGGACTCTCAGTCCCTCTCTTCCTTTGTTTCTCATTTTAGAACCGAAACCATTTGAGAGATCACCAGTAGCGCCTCAGACTCTGAGTTTAATTCCCTGGAAAGTGTTGGGAGGCGTAAAGAAGGGGTATTTGGGGGCTACTAGGTGGGCCCGCGGCCTCCAGCACGCGGGTGGCTTTGTCCACTGCAACGGGGCAGGGCTGGAGTCCCAGGAACTGATCCCCAGGCTAAGAGAGGGTCCCGAAGCGCTGGCGCGGGCCGAGGTACCCCGCGCAGCGATAGCAGGGCGGGCGAGGACGTCTAGGACAAGTAGGGACTGGATGGGTGAGAAGGGGAAGCTGTCCCCGGTTGGCGCGGTTTCTCGGCGGGCCGGGATGGAGGGTGACGGCTGACCTGGGCAGCTGGAGTAACTGGGAGAGGGAAATCGATGAGTGTGCAGATGCGCTGCCATCTTATCGATGATCTTTCGGGCCACTTTGTTCAGTGTTGAGTTGCAGGGAGCACTTCCCCACACGCGGGACCGAAGGAGCCGGACGCAGAGGCGGGCCATTGTTTCCCCGTGCGCTAGCAAGCTCTGCCGGGGAGGGGTGGAGAAGGGCAGTTCAGATCTCAAAGGGACCTGGGCTGGAAGTAGGCGTGCTGGAAGCCGGAGCCTCGCTTATTCTAACCTTAGGAAGACAGAGCAAGGAGCGAGCCGAGGCTGGGTTTGGGGATGTCTGGCTTTATCAGTGCGCGCACGGCCTGGGCGTCCCTTCTCACGCCCCGACCGCCTTGGAGAGTTCAGGACTAGCTGGTGCTCCCGGGGCTGGAGCGACGTCCAGAGGAAGGTCCGCATGAAGCAGAGGCAGACATATCTCTAGCTTCAAAGCCCCTGAAAAGGCGCTGTAGCCAGGACGGAGGCAGATGAGAGTTAAATTGCGTGTTTCCAAATTATTGGGAAAGCCCGAGCTAATAGAGCTTTGGGGACCCCACACCCCAGGAAGGGTGGGAACTCCTTAGGAAGGCAGAGGAAGCTCTGCTTTCCTCTGCTCCTTAGAGTAGGGGAAGGGGTACCTGCAAGGAATCGGGGATCGGATTTGCCCCCACTGCGGAGTTTTTTTTTTTTTTTGGAAATAGTATTTTCCTTCTGCACATGAAAAAAGAAAAAAAAAAAAAATCAAACCAGGCTTTCCCTACTTGAGTGGGATTTTGCTTCCCCAGAACAGAAGGGCCGCTTTTGCCCCACCCCCCTGCTGCCAGCCTCAGCGGTAACCGTGTTTAACTGAGGCCGTTTCAAGTGCTCTAAAACACCCCTTGGAAATAAAATGTAAGCTTTAATTGCTGTTCAATTACTTGTCAGCATTTCATATGATTTATGACCCAGTTCTGGCTCATTTTTGACCCAGTTAAAGACTCATAAATAATATAGTTTCGCTAGAAAGAATGAGACAGGGAACGGAGGTTTGTTAGAGGCATCTTTTTATTGTCGCTTTACTGCCAGCAAGCGGAATAAATACCTAACGATGAACTCTGGAGCTAGTTCTGTAGAAAAGCATGCACAGTGAGAAGAAGTCAGTTGTGTTTATAGAAAGGAAGTTGTGTTTCCTCCCAGGAAAGAGCCAAAGCTACCCCATTATAGCTAAACTAGAGCTATAAAAAGAGCTGGTTTCTTTCTACCCTCAAAGTCCCAGCCTCGCCCTCATGGGCAAGTGTAGTTCCACAATAATTTGACGCCTCTTCCCGCCAACAATTTTTCCTCACCTTCTTCCTCGGTTGCACAGAGTCCTGGAGCCCCCCGTGCCCTCTCAGACATGTTCACAGGAGATCCCTGTGAAGGGTAGAAAGGCCCCCATGGCACATTTCGCTGCTCCAAATAGCCTTCTAGTGGTGAGAAGATGTTTTCTTCCACTCCCTAGTGGGCGAGACTTCTGGGAGCGCGGGGATTTGGGGGAGCCAAAGCGTCCTCTCAGAAAAGAAAACCTCGTGGCTTTGGCGGAGCCGGGAAAGCTGCTGTGGGATTTGTTCAGAACGGGCAACGCGGCGGCAGCGGCGGCGGGGAGTTTCTAGCCGTGAAAGTCGACAAGCAGTGTATTTTTTCTTATAAAACAGTAACAAACAAAACAAAAACCTCCAACCATTTCGAAATTTTAAAAATCACTTCGCCCGAGCTTGCTCCAAAGCGAGTCCTTTGGGTTTTAGCAGAGAGGCCTGAGGCCGGGGCAACCAGGTGTCTGAGTGCCAGGATGCCGGACTCTTGTCTTGAGGTGGGAGCCCCACTTCTATACGGCTGCTGCGCTCCGCCCCGGAGGCACCTAGTCTGTGGCGATGGAGGCTCAAGCTCTAACTCCCAACCCCGGTCCCCCTCCGCTCCCGCGACGCAGCGGGCCTAGTCCCCGGGTTTTGCCGGGTGTGGTTCACTAGGGCGCGCCGATGAAAACGTATGCGCCCCAGGCACCCCAACCCTGGCTCCGGTGCCCTCGGCCTCCTTGGCCGGCACCGTCCCCTCCCCTGGCAGGTTCTCACGGGCGAGCTGGCCTTCCCTGCAGCTGGCTTAACAGAGAAGGCGGCCACAGTCGAGTCAGCAGTTTGGAGGAGAAAGTGAGGGTTGATTATTGACCCACGCCTTCTTTCTTCGCATGCCACATCCGACCAGGCTGGTTTGAAGAAAAATGCCGGCGAGCGGATTTTTGCTGCCGGCTTTCGCCTCCTACGCGGCCCGACTCCCCCTTTCATGTTGTGCCGCCGCAATATGCCATAAGGAGCAAGTGTTTGCTGTTTTGTGCTCTGTTTACAGCTTTGGGGCGCCGAGTCATAAATCTTGCCCAGCCATAAATGACAAAAACCATTGGTATGCATGAGGCCACCCTGGCCCAGAGTGCTTTTTGATTTCTGCCTTTTCCCCTGGCTTTGTTTTTGCTTTAAGGTGACACTTTGGCTCCCTGACAGTTTAAACATACTGCTTATATTTTTAACACCTTCCTTTGAGAAGGACCGGCCGTTGACGCCTTGGAATTGCATGAAAGCTCCATTTCTCTCTTTGCCACACACTACCCTTGCAGAGTGGGCTTTTGAACCTGGGGAGCAGAGGGAGGCTTGGGGAGGGAGAAAGACCATCCTCCTTAAAGTTATGGTGATGTTACTGGGCAAACGAGCTTTTCCTCTGCTCAGTTCAGGGTCCCCCACCCCACTAATTACGGACGAACATATCATGGGTGTCAGTTTATGTTGGGGTCAGAGCTTTATCTGTGAGCTGTGTGGCTGTGCTGTGAAATGGGCAGGAGAGGGCTAGAGACTTAGGTCCTATGCGCCCTGGTGTCTACCTGCACCTAGAGCATCTGATTCCACTGCCCAACCAACGTGCATCTCCCTCTGAGCATCTCCCTCCTGGCTGCCATGATTTCAACCAATTTATGTCTAAAAATATGACCCAAGGCAGCGCAGGGTGGCTTTTTGGGAGGGCTCTGGAAAAAGGAAGCCCTATCCCAGCCATTCCAAGACTGGCTTTGGGGTGTCTGAACTGGGGGTGGCAGGCAAGTTAAGTGTCCAAAGTCTGGAGAACTCCTTTCTCCTGGCACTGTTTCCCTTTGCCCCACAACTGGAGATGTCCAGGGCAGAGGGTTATGTGGATCTCAAACAGATTCCTAAGAAACAGAGCCCGGAGCCCCTTTGTGAGAGCCGTTTGTCCTCATTAGCATAATTTTCCTGGACTTTAGTGACGCCTAGGAGCGAGGAAAGGGAGGGCGTTTGAGGGTGGGGGAGGCTGCCCTCCTCCTGCCGCCGCTGCGCTCCCCCCTCTCCCCTGTTCCTCCCCTTGCCTCAGCCCCCATCCCCCCACACCGGCCCGAGCTTCCCCAGCCGCCTTGGCCTCCCCTCCCGCCCGCCCACAGCACCCCCTACCGCACCCCCCGACCAGACGCTGCTCCGCGTGTAATATTCATAAGAAACATACCCAAGTCTGTGCCACTAGCCCAGGCAGAGCCTCGCGCCGCGCTAGCGCTTATCTCCGGGCCGCGGCTGCTGCCCTCGGGAAGGGCAGGGGGCGGGGGTGTGGGGGAGGGAGGGGTGGGTGGGTGGGGTGGGTGGGAGGGGGGGTCCAAGCCGCCCCAGTCCGCCCTGGGCAAGCCGTGCCGGAGCAGCGAGGCGGCCACGCTCTGCGCGGCGACGTTCGGGCCTCGGGGTCTCCCTCCCGTCTGCCGTCTCGGCTGATGCTGAGGGTCGGTGACCATCCTGCGCCGAGGGGACCCGGCTGGGCCACCAAGCCGGGCCGGGGACCGGAGTCCGAACCCGATCTTGCGCTCGCGGCGCTCGTCAGAAGTTAAGGTAAGCAGGGCCACAACCGGCCGCTCTCAGCGCTGAATGGCGGAGTTTATGTCTCGGTGATTTATGGCTGCAGACTTAAATCTCGGTTCAAGAAGAGTTCACAAGCCGGAGCTTCCTTCCCGGCAGTGACTGATACCCTTACACTTCGAGTTCAGGCCGCTTTCCCATCCCCGCCCCCACCTCTTCTCTCTCCCCTAGCCCAGCCTCAACTTTTCTAGGGTTGGGAGGTATAGAGCAGAGTGGGAGAGGGGATGCAGGGGCTCTTTCCCTATGTTTCTCCTTGGACTCCGGGTGATGACGGGCTGAGGAACGGGAGAGAATGGCAAGAGGGAGCGGTGTATTAAGGAAGAAGGTTGAATTTGGGCAGATCTTCAAGACAATAGGTTAGCTTCCTGCACTCAGTTTAGCCTCCTCAATTCTTCTTTAGCTCTTAGACCCAGGGTTTATTATCCAGAAACAGATCCTTGCAAAACAATTCCTCCCCAGACCTTGCTTGTGGTGTACAAAGCAAAGTTTCCTGGCTGGGAAACCAACTTCTTCACTAGATTACAAACTTTGGGGGCTGGGTTGGGGGAGGTTGTGTGGGTCTCAAGGTGGTTGTCTGCTGACCTCAAACAATAGGAAAGGCTTTGGTGGGATTTCAGAGGTGAATTCATATTTTAAATTTATGGGAGCTGTGCTGTACTCTTTGTTTTTTAGACATGTTTTTGTTATTTTGTAAAACAATGCACAACTTGATGAAAAGGCTTCAGTAAGCATCAGGCCAGTGTAGCTTCTGATAATGGACTAGCAGGTCACTTGAAATATTGCACGTTCAAAATGAACTTAATTTTTTTATCTGATATTTTGCTGTTCAAGTGTCTGAAGTAATTTTCTTAACATGACGTTTTATTTTACATAAGCTTGGTATCTAAAAAATTTATAATGGCAGACATTAACACTGCCAAATGTAATAGGAGCTGTTTTCGGTAAAAGAACAGGAAATTGAGACATTAAATTGCTATTCCATTTAAAACTTTATTTTATCCTTTATTTGCTTTCAGTCATGGTATCTGTAGTTCTGTATATCCAAAAGAGAAACAATATTCCAGGACTCAGGATCATGCCCAAGAACTCTGGATAAGGGATGCTGTAAATTTAATTGAGGTTCTGGAAAATTTTTTGTGCTTGGTTTCCAGATGTTGGTCAGAGTGTTGGTTTAATAATGAAATCCAAAGAAGTCCATTATTAAAAACAAAATTATAATCATGCATTGGTAGATGTTTATTACATTATGTTTTTTCTAGTTAGCAAAGTATCTGCTGTTTCCTGAAAAACCTGAATAATTCTAGGATTCAAATACATATAGTTGGGACATGAAGTATAAACTGTTTTCTTCTTGAACCTGTGATTATAATTGTTTTTGATGGCCAGAGGGACTAACATTCTGAAGGAGGGAAAGTGTGTGTGAGAGAGGATATATGGAACCCATAGGGAACTTTTCTGAGCTGAGAAGCAGACATTGACCATGCAAAGGCTGAAAATAAAAAGAAAACAGGTTTCACTTCTGTAAACTGATTTCTAAATAAAAGACGATTGAGAAGGCTTCCAATTGCTTTTTAGGCTTCCAGCGTTACCCTTTACTGGCTGTTTCTGAAGCAGGTAAATAATCCAAGTTAAAAATAACAACAACAGCACACAAAGATCAGGGAACTCTGGCAGGATTTTATGGCTTGTGCTTCCATCCCTCGTCCGGAGCCAAATGACCCCCATACATCAAATTACATAGCAGTTTCTAAGACAGAACCTATTATCGTTAAGTTGGAAGGAGAGTTCAAGCCGTGGTCATGGAGATGAACGCTGGTTTTTCAGGTTCCTGGTGGGTTGTTTTTTTCCTCTAATCCATCATGTTTTAACAGGTAGAATTTGATAGTTGCCCTGAATAACAGCACCTCAGAAAGTCCAAGGCAGGAGGGACCTCTGTAACTAGGGAAAAGAGGTGGTGGATGCTTGCTGGGATGTGCCTGAGAAATAGTGGGAGAAAGTAGAGTGCTCTCCTCAATTTGAGTTGTGATTTGCTGGGGCAGAGGTGTTGTTGTGCCTGCTCCTGCATGCTATTCCATCCAAAGTTTTTCCTTCTGCCCTCTTAGCCACGAGGGGCTCATTTGGAGGAGGTGGGTCATATCCCCTCACAAAGGTAGATTAAATGCCTGACAAGCTGGGCTTCTGAATTCCAGCAGGGTCAGGTAGGGCAGCTGGCTGAAAAGGTTTTGTGCAAACCTCTCTTGGGGGCAGGAAGGTCCAAGAAGGGTCTGGATGGGAAGTCACTGGGCTTAGGAGTCTTTTGGCAAATAGAAGACCTAAAGTGAGGGGATGGAGAAAAAATTGGCGATTCAGGCTCCCTGATTGCCGTCTCGAGGGCCCCTCTTCCAAAATCCCCAGAGAGGAAGCAGTCGCGGGGCCATTGGACAAGGTGAAGGAGGAGAGAAGAAGGGACACCCCAAGTTCCCCCTCCCCTGAAAAAGAAGGATCCCAACCCTGTTCCTTTCCAGCCTGTCGGAGCATTCTCCTTTTGGATCCCATATCCCGAGGCTCGGCTTCCAGCCCTCACTCACTCTCCTTTTTGCCCGGAAAACCCCCCAACTCCAGACGCAAGTTAAGCAAATATTTGTAGCTGCCAGTAAATTCCAGCGGCTTTTTATAGCTTGGCTCCCTGCGCCCGGGGCCAAGTCGTGCTGCTAAATATTGCTGACCACTTTTTCTTTTATGGCTTTCATGTCACTTAGCTATTGAGAGTAAGATGGATTTGCGCCGAGCCCTCACCGCGCTGCTCTTCTCGCCCCCCAGGTCTGCGCGGGGCGGCCATTGGCGGCGGAGCGTCACGTGACCGCGGGGGCGTGCCAATGTGCGCCCTCACGGGTGTTAAGCCCCTGTCAGAGTGTGCGATCTGGATCGTGAAACAACGCGATGCAAAAAGCGACCTACTACGACAGCTCGGCGATCTACGGTGGCTACCCCTACCCGGCAGCCAACGGGTTCGCTTATAATGCCAGCCAGCAGCCGTACCCGGCGTCCGCGTCTCTGGGCGCCGACGGCGAGTACCACAGACCCGCCTGTTCACTCCAGTCGCCCGCCAGCGCTGGGGGCCACCCCAAGGCGCACGAGCTGAGCGAAGCTTGTCTGCGCACCCTGAGCGGTCCGCCCAGCCAGCCCCCAGGCCTGGGCGAGCCTCCCCTGCCCCAGCCACCGCCCCAGGCCGCGCCCCCTGCCCCACAACCGCCTCAGCCCCCGCCGCAGCCTCCTGCGCCTGTCCCTGCCGCGCCCCCGCCCCCTTCTTCGGTCTCCCCGCCTCAGAATGGCAGCAGTAACCCCGCCCCCGCCAGCGCGGCCAAGAGCCCCCTGCTCAACTCGCCCACCGTGGCCAAACAAATCTTCCCCTGGATGAAGGAGTCGCGGCAAAACACAAAGCAGAAAACCAGCGGCTCCAGCTCAGGTAAAGCGGTGTCTTCTGGAGGACAGTCCCCTGGTCTGGCTTCCAGGCTCCCAAGCCACCTTCAGCCACAGCCAGCATGGTCTGGGAGCGCTGGAGCATTTCTGGGACGTCACTGCCCCAGCCCCCCCAAAGTTTTCCAGAGTCTTTGTGACTAGGGAGGTGCCAGGCCTGTGAGCCAGGAACCCCCAGAGAGGGAACTGATAGGGGTCTCTGTGAAACTCTTCAAGGGCAAGCGGGGCCCTAGTCAGGTTGAGACCTCTTCTTGTTTCACTCTTGGAGTTAGCCCTCTAGGCAGAGCCAAGCTGAACTCCACTGTCTCTCTTTTTAACTCAGCTCCTCCATTTTAATGAGAGAGTGACACCCTCTCCATACTGCAATGTGGCAGAATAAAAGAACTAACTAATCACTCTCCAAGTCAGAATCAATGTCTTGCCTATAATCAGAGCTTATTTTTGCTCCAGTAGATGGAGTGGCTGCCTTACCTCTGGATAGGCCCTGCTCGGACTTAGTACCCTGAAGGCAGCCTGGGATCTCCTGGGGGAGGGGATGCAGGCTTGTCATTCTAATGGGAACCACATGCGCCTCCTGGATCCAGCCTTCAGTGGAGGAAAGGCTCCACCTCAGCCTTGCCGGCATCTTGGGTATTTTGGCCACTGCCTTCTCCGGTTGCTAGTGCTCTGCTCTGAGCCTGACCATCTGGACCCTCCAGAGCCAGGCTTTTGGGGGATCAAGGAGGATGGAAGGGTACAAGATTCTGGTGTAAACCTGAGCCAGGCTGCTTGATGACGTGGGAACCCTAATAGGACCCAGCATCAGAGCCCTGGTCCTCCCCTCTGGAGATGGATTACTTCAATGGGATTTCTTCCTTTGGGCAGAGAAGACCTTTCAGGTTGAGGTTTCCATTCTGCCCATCTCCTCTGGATAGATATAAATGAGTGGCTAGTTGAAGCAACTGTCTAATCATTTAGTCAGGCAGTGAGAGAGGGAAAGATTTTTTGGCCTTATATGAGGAACTCCACATTCCAGTTACTGTGAAAATGGAGAGACTTGCCCACAGGGAGCTTGCAGTCAGGCCCAAAGGCCATCAGTAAATAAGGCAAAAAGTGATAACTCCAGGAAGAGAATGGGAGGGGGCAACTTGGGGGTTCTGCTTTTTCTGTCCCTTGGCCCTTGGAGAAGCCTGTGGTTTGCCCTTTCAGTGAAGGGAGAGCTATTACCCCACCAAGAGAGAGGACAGCATGTTGTTCCTGACCTCCACCCCCGACTCTGGGCTCTGACCCACGGAGAGATCTGTGGGACCTGGAGGAAGGAAGAAGGGGTTGGGCTGGGTGGAGGGGGGCGGGAAAGGCGGGGCCACTGGCAGCCCCTAACTCCATCTTCCTCTCTCTTGTGTCCTCCAGGCGAGAGCTGCGCCGGCGACAAGAGCCCTCCAGGCCAGGCGTCGTCCAAGCGGGCACGCACGGCCTACACGAGTGCACAGCTGGTGGAGCTGGAGAAGGAGTTCCACTTCAACCGCTACCTGTGCCGGCCGCGCCGCGTGGAGATGGCCAACCTGCTGAACCTCACCGAGCGCCAGATCAAGATCTGGTTCCAGAACCGCCGCATGAAGTACAAGAAGGATCAGAAGGGCAAGGGCATGCTGACGTCGTCGGGGGGCCAGTCCCCTAGTCGCAGCCCTGTGCCGCCAGGCGCTGGTGGCTATCTGAACTCTATGCATTCGCTGGTCAACAGCGTCCCGTATGAGCCCCAGTCGCCCCCGTCCTTCTCCAAGCCTCCCCAGGGCGCCTACGGGCTACCCCCTGCCTCCTACCCCGCGCCCCTGCCCAGCTGCGCACCCCCACCGCCCCCACAGAAGCGCTACACACCGGCAGGGGCGAGCGGCACCCCCGACTATGACCCTCATGCGCATGGCCTGCAGGGCAACGGCAGCTATGGGACCCCACACCTACAGGGAAGCCCCGTCTTCGTGGGGGGCAGCTATGTGGAACCCATGAGCAACTCCGGGCCGGCCCTCTTTGGCCTGACTCACCTCCCCCACGCCGCCTCGGCTGCCATGGACTACGGGGGCGCCGGGCCGTTAGGTAGCGGCCACCACCACGGGCCGGGGCCAGGGGAGCCACACCCCACCTACACGGACCTTACCGCCCACCATCCTTCTCAGGGAAGAATTCAGGAAGCGCCCAAGCTCACCCACCTGTGATGGTGGGCCAGGAGCTGCGCGCCAGGAGAGCCCCCCACCTTTCATCTTAAGTTGCTTTTTTTTTTTTTCCAGTTTAAAGTTCTTCATGCGCCTCCCTTTTCCTTCTCCTCCGCCCTTCTTTCTATTCACTCCTCCCCCCCCCCGTTTTGTTTTCTTCCGTAACGCGTTTTTATAGTTTATGTGACGTAGCAATCTTGGTTGCTGGAATGGCTGTCAGTATCAGTAGCGATATTTATCTCCTTCCGCCCCTCGTTCGGCCGCCGGCCCTGCACCCTTTACCTTCTCCACTCTTCGATCAGAAACAGGGTATATGAACAAATTTTCTAGCCGAGTTCTTCAATGTGAATTTGTTCGTACATTATGGTTCCCGAGGGGAAGCGATTACTTTTTTTTTAATTTTTAGATTTTTGTTAATTGCACTTCTAAAGAACGAGAAAAAAAAAATCAAAGGCGCTTTGAAACAGGGGCTCCCTGTGCAAGGATGACTAAGTGTACGTCTTTCCGTGTGTGTATGCTGGTGAACAGTCAGATTTATTTATATTTTTTTTGCAAGCATTGAATAATCTAAGTTTTAAATATTATTTATCCCCACCCGTTCGTATTTATATTAAAGAAATTCTGTACCCTGATTGTTCAGAAGGTTTCTTGGGCCTTTTGTTCAATGGTGTATTGGCGTACATAGAAAATTTATTTGAAAGGGAAATATAGTTCCTTTATAAAAACGGTAATGATGCAATAAAACTTGAGAGGATCCAGCTTTTGAAAACAGTGATTTAGATTCGTAACATCCGGCGAAACTGAAAAAACAGTCTGTGAAAAATGCTAATTTGTTTTGAGAGTTCTACATTCCTTGCTGCTCACATTCTGAGAAACAAAACAAAAAAATAAAGTTTTTATTCTGAGTAATATCCATGTTCCAAAGGGGTTCTTTGGCCGAAGACGGGGGTCTGCGCGGAATTCAGGCGGAGGCTAGCAGGCCGCAGCGGCCCTCCGCTTGCCGGAGCAGGCTCTGGCGTGGGGCCTGGCCAGGCGGCGGGCCTGGAGCATCGCGCATTCTCGGGAAAAGCGGCTGAAGCGACTGGCGGCGGCAGCTCTGGAAACGGCCTGCGGCCGGCCCAGCTGGGCTGTCTGGTTCCCAGCTGCCGCCGAGGCCTGCCGAGGGCATAGGGGCTGTGCGGCGCCGTGTGCCGGAGAAACAAAGGCGGCCGGCTAGAGGAGCGGTGGGGGACGCACAGGTGCCCTCACGGCCCTGCAGGGGGTAAGCCAGGTCAAACCTCTTCTCCACGTTCTTCCTCAGGTCAGAGCTGACCTGCCCACGCCTTCATCCGGGAATATCCAGCCTTGCGAGGGATACCGAGCACTTCCATGAGCAATCGGACTTCTTGGAGTCCTCCCTGCGGTCCATTATCGCCCCAGGAGGAAAGAATCGCACCAAAAATCACCGCTGGAAGCAAGGCAGTTCGGAAGGGACCGGGGCTCACCCAAGTCCTCAGCAAAAACAGAGGCTCAGCTCAGTGGAGCCTCCCAAGCCCTTCCTTGGGCTGCCAGAATCGCAGCATCGGCTTCCTCCCGGAATTTAGTACTTGGCATCTACTGGATTTATTTCTTCTTCCCTCCCGGCTTCCCTTTTATGGCCCCAGAGGGAGGAGAAGAGAGAAAGGAGATTGGTATCTTTCTAATAAAAATGCAATTTTATAAGTACTTCTTTCATTTGATGCTACAGGAGCTAAATATTACATTTCCACTTCTGGATTTAAGATAAGGTGCCTACAGACTGGCCGGCAAAGGCAAATGCAGACACAGTAGAGGGAAATATTTTCATCTTCAGATTAAGGAATTGCTCAGAGAAGGCACCAAATTCAGAAAATGCAAACCTCAGATCTGCATCCCCACTCAGAACTAGAAGCAAGGAGCTGCCTGCATCGGGAAATCGGGAGCATCTGATGTGAGAAATAAACCTCCCTTCTCCCTGGATTGTATCTTTCAGAGACAGAGGTGAATAATGTCGCCATTTTGTTTGCAATCCAAAATATCCATCATCATGGCCTCTATCTCCACCCTGAAAAGCTCCCTTAGATGATCCTTAGAAACAGGCACTGGAGCCACTTCTGGGTACCTTCTGGGCCTGCTGGAGCTGCCTTTAGGGAGCCTCCTTACGTTTTAGGAAAAAGAAAAAGGCTCTCGAAGATGCAAAACCAGGCGCTTGTAGAGAGCTGGGTGTTTTTCTCACACCCAGAGGTGCTTTCCCAGGTCTGTCCTGGGGCTCCTGATATGTGTATATATACCTTTTCTTTATAAAGAGTTTGGTCTGTGGAAGTCATAGGTTTCTTCCCCTCACCCCCAACCTCCCTCCTGAAATATGGCGCACCTCAGAAATGCAGAGGCTAGGAAACCAGTCTTTGTGAGAACTGGAGCTTCCGCCTTTCTGGTTGTTCACACAGAGCAGACACAGGAGTCTTCTTTTAAGTAATCATTTTAGAGACGAGCATAATATTACCTGGGAAAATAAGGAATAGTGTCTCTGGAGAGAGGGAGAGAGATCTTCCATCCATCCAGGGAGAGAAATCTTTCAGGGATACTACTATTTTGAACCTATGTTTAAAACCCACCCTTTAGCTGAGGAAGGAATGGTTTGGGAGGTTCCTCCTTCCCTCAGGGTAAGATTTTAAAATTAGATTCTAATATGATTTCCTATATCTTGCCAGTGAAGACATTCATTTTGGCTTTCAAAGAAAAAATATTGATCTCTCCCCAGCTTCTTAGATATTAAAAAGAAATCCTTATTAAAATATCTCCTGAGTTAAAGTAATAGATTTGGGGGAGATTTTAGTGTTGAGCAGTCAGAGGAAGGGTTTTCCTCCAGATGGTGTTTGAATTAAGGCCGATGAGTCGGGCAGAAAGCTCTCACCCACGCAGCTCCTGACAAAGCCTCAGCGATGTGGGGGCAGCGGTTGCTCCCTCTCCACAGCGTCCCCTTCCTTTAACTTCTCCAGGCTTTCTGGTAAAAGCAAATTCCAAAAGCCACCATCCCAGAGTCCGCAAAGTACCTTTCCTAAAAGCACCCCTCTAACCCTTTCCACTGCTAAAAATTATCTTTAAAAAGACCAGTTTTCCTTGTTTACTTGCGTTTCCTGCTTGCCTCTTTGCTCGGCCACATTTGATCTTGGAAAGAGCTCGAAGCTGAAATGTGTTCTTAAGGGCCAGAAGCTGTCAAGGCTTTTGGTGAGCAAGATTGATCGTGCCCAGACTTCCTTCAGAGCTTTGTTTGGAATAAAAGCAAGAAAACTGAAAAACCTCACATTTTCCAAAATAGCATCTCTATCTGTAAGACATGCTTAGGGCTAGTGAACGATGGAGACTATCTCATTTACAACCCAAACCCCTTTTGATGCCTCAGAGATGGAGTTCTGCCCTTGCGCCTTGGTCGGCCTTTCTTGTTTTCTATGTAGATTTTTCTCCACCACCAACCTCTCTCTCCCTGGCCATCAGAATGATTTATTTTCCTGCCACCTATGTCTGCCTACCGGCCTGGGGGAGTCTGATCACTTGGTCCATTTCAAAGGAAGCAAAAGCGAATCACTATCCTTAGGGTTTGGGAAAAAGAGGTACCTTCAGATCTCTCTCTCAGCTTCTTCCCCCTTTCTGTGTTGGTGGATTTTTAAAAAGTGATTGTTTGGTACCTAAAGGTGTTATCTCTTGAACCCTCCAGCACTGTCCAAGATGCGCTCAGTCTCAAGTCTCCGAATTGGAAAAGACAGTGAAGAGAAAGAGAACCTTCATAATCCCTCCTTGGGTGCCTTCTCTCCCCAGCGGTGGTAGGTCCTGCGATATAAGCCGGATGCAAACATGCTCGGTGCTCAAGGAGCAGGATGGTTCGGGAGGCAATCAGGCTGCCCAGGGGAGCACTGGCTCCATCTCAATCTACCAGCCTCCAATCGCAGCGACAAGGACAAGGAGAAGAGAAAAGAAAGAAGAACAAGCACCTTCTCCCTCCCTGCTGCTAACTTCCACCAGACTTCCTGGAAATCGGAAATACTCACCGAACCCGAGCCCTACGGGTATGAAACCCAGAATGCCAGGAGCCACACACGCCTGCTCGGGTTGGCATTTCTTTGGCTGGCCGCCTCCCTGGCTACTGGGGATTTGGACACATTGGCTTGGGGCTGTTGTCTCTCCTGGCACATGCATCTGTCTTTCTGGAGCCACTCCTGAGAAGTTGATGGCGCAGGAAGGTCGGGAAGCTTCGAGAATCGCCTCCCGTTTTCCGCTTCCCGCCGGAGCCAGATGCAAAGCTGCCTTGGAAAAGCCGGCTAACAATGGGCAATGGGCCGGGGCCGGGGCCAGGGCCCAGGGGCGCGGACTACGGGCTGGGCACTGGGAGGGGGGCGAGGGGCTGCGGTAAAGGGTGGGGGGGGGAAGAAGGAGGGGAGAAGGCAGAAAGAGGCAGAGAGGGAAAGACAGAGACAGAGGAAAACAGAGACAGAGAGCGAGCGAACAGTTCTGAGATATCCAAGAACTGCTTTAGAAAAGGTGGAAGAGGAAAAGAGAAGAAAAAGGGAGAAAAAAAGAAATCTCTTTCTTCGTTCCCTCTTTCTCCGTTCCCTCTTTCTCCGTTCCCTCTTTCTCCGTCTCTCTCTCCCCCCTCCCTTTTTCTTCTCCCTCTCTCATCTCCCCTTTCCCTCTGCTCAGTCTTCTTGCTTTAGCAGAACTTATGTGACTGGGATGCGGGGGCCCTCGGGTGTCAAAACTTTGAAGATTAATGGATTACTTTGTTAATGACTGCAGGCGTCAGACTGAGGTGCTTAAATGATTTGTGAGGTGCGAGGCGTCTTCCCGACAGTCCTAAACAATGCGCGGAGTGTGTGGGGGAGGCAAAGGGCAGCTGCCGGCGGGACCGGCAGCAGGACTCACACTCGCTCACACTCACGCACTCACACACTCCCAAGCGCATGCAGCAGATCCTTGCTGATCAAGAGGCAGGCAGGCACTCTAGCCCCCACTCACTCCGGGGCATCCCATCCACAACCACATATATGTATTTTTGCCCTGAAAAAGTGTAAATAAAGCCTCGCTGTCCCCCAATGAGGCGTTCCTTCCCGACTTTTTTGGATCAATCAAACAGACAGTGGCTTCTTTTGATTAAAGCCCAAATTGTCATTGGGCAGAAGCAATCATGTGACAGCCAATTCGGTCCAATTTCAACCTTGTCTCCATGAATTCAATAGTTTAATAGTAGCGCGGTCCCCATACGGCTGTAATCAGTGAATTAGAAAAAAAACACCCCAGCAGCGATCTTCTATGATAGATTTTTTTTTCCTCCGCTCTTGCCTTTTTTCCTGGGCCTTGCCCCCCCAAAGCCCCTCCAGAAGAGGGAACTTTTTCTCCAAGGGGGCTCCAAGGAGAAGGCCATGAATTACGAATTTGAGCGAGAGATTGGTTTTATCAATAGCCAGCCGTCGCTCGCTGAGTGCCTGACATCTTTTCCCCCTGTCGCTGATACATTTCAAAGTTCATCAATCAAGACCTCGACGCTTTCACACTCGACACTGATTCCTCCTCCTTTTGAGCAGACCATTCCCAGCCTGAACCCGGGCAGTCACCCTCGCCACAGCTCTGGCGGCCGCCCCAAGCCGAGCCCCGTGGGCAGCCGCGGCAGCCCGGTGCCCGCAGGCGCCCTGCAGCCGCCTGAGTACCCCTGGATGAAGGAGAAGAAAGCAGCCAAGAAAACCGCTCTGCCGCCCGCCTCGGCCACAGCCGCCGCCGCCACCGGCCCTGCCTGCCTCAGCCACAAAGGTCAGTGCGTAGACTTGGCCCCAAGTCCCTGGGACCCTCTTCCCGCTCTGGACTGCCCGGGGAGCGGTTATGGGGGAGGGGAGCGAGGGCTGGAAGAGAAGGGGAACAGGGAGAGATGCTTGGCTGCCTTTTTCCTTCCCCTGTGGGTTCAGGAGTAGATTTGCTGGAGAGAGCAGGGCTCCTGCACTCCACAACGAGACATATATATTTTTAGGGAGGGGGGGGGAAACTTTCCTTAACTTGTGTAATGTGGGATGATTTATTTGAGTTGGAACTGACCTCCTCTTGTCTCCTTGTCCTAGAGTTTGGCTTTTTGACAGTAATGAAGAGTGATAGATCGCTCTTGCTCAGCTAAGCAGCTGATGCGTTAATTATAAATTGTGGTGTGGCTAATATAAAGTTTGCTCCCGGATGGGGGGGGGAGGGCTACAGGCAGGAATTTGATGGAGGTGGAGGAGATGGGGTCTCCCCGGGCTGGGCTCCCAGGAAAGGCAGCACAATAGCTGTGCGGCATCCAGGGGCGGCCATTTTGTTGCAGTTGATCTTTTCTGCTATATTTATTCTCCAGTGGAATAACCCTGCTTGGACCCTTCCACCTCCAACTGTGCGTATGTCTCTTGTTGGTTTCCCTTTCCGCAGAATCCCTGGAAATTGCCGATGGCAGCGGCGGGGGCTCGCGGCGCCTGAGAACTGCTTACACCAACACGCAGCTTTTGGAGCTGGAAAAAGAATTTCATTTCAACAAGTACCTTTGCAGACCCCGAAGGGTGGAGATTGCAGCGCTGCTGGATTTGACTGAGAGACAAGTGAAAGTGTGGTTTCAGAACCGGAGGATGAAGCACAAGAGGCAGACCCAGTGCAAGGAGAACCAGAATAGTGAGGGGAAATTTAAAAGCCTGGAGGACTCCGAGAAAGTAGAGGAGGAGGAGGAGGAAGAGAAGTCACTCTTTGAGCAAGCCCTGAGCGTCTCTGGGGCCCTTCTGGAGAGGGAAGGTTACACTTTTCAGCAAAATTCTCTCTCTCAGCAGCAGGCTCCCAATGGACACAATGGTGACTCCCAAAGTTTTCCAGTTTCGCCTTTGACCAGCAATGAGAAAAATCTGAAACATTTTCAGCACCCGTCACCCACTGTTCCTAACTGCCTGTCAACAATGGGCCAGAACTGTGGCGCTGGCCTAAACAATGACAGTCCCGAGGCCCTTGAGGTCCCCTCTTTGCAGGACTTTAACGTTTTCTCCACAGATTCCTGCCTGCAGCTTTCAGATGCAGTCTCGCCCAGTTTGCCAGGTTCCCTGGACAGTCCCGTAGATATTTCAGCTGACAGCTTTGACTTTTTTACAGACACACTCACCACAATCGACTTGCAGCATCTGAATTACTAAAAACATTAAAGCAAAACAAAGCATCACAAAACAAAAACCCCTTTGGCCAGGTGGTTTTGCCTTCTTTAATTCCGGGAGTTGATTTTTATTTTATTTTCTTCTTGACCTATCCCCTCCTTCCTTTAAATGTTGAGGATTTTCTGTTTAGTGATTCCCTCTGACCCAGTTTCAGAGCCATCTTTTATAGATTATTTTGGAGTTTTAGTTATTTTAAATTTAACCCAGCCACTCTCTATGTCATTTCCTGAAAGCAATCTATGAGGCCTGCAAGAAAGTGATCATATAATGGTATCTTCACTTTCTTTTTATTTTTGTATTACATTAGGATGCATTGTCATGCGTATTTTTGGTAGAATAAATTCTCCTTTGCTACAAGTAGCTTTCTATTTTTTTCTCCCCCTCTTTCTCATGGCTCATAATGGTTTCTTTTTCTTCTTTTTAGTCTAACTTGGTAAATAAAATTCTAGTCACAATTTATCTTCTTTTTCAATTTTAGTACGTTTATTAAGGGGCATGTTTAAAGTCTTCTTTAGACAGCATCAACAATAACAAAAGAAAGCCAGAATATGGCTACAGCTTCTGAGAAATGTTTTTTGTTTTGAAGGGAATAGATTTGGTTTCAGCGTAGAGGTTCTAGCCACAGATTTGAATGGGCAATAGAAACAGGATGGGGCAGAGAGAAGGGCCAAACTGAAGCTTTTCAAAGTGGAGAAATAAAGTGCCTACAGAAACCTCCCACTCCAGCAAAGAGGAACGTGGAGTTTCTTTAACAAGCTACCAGTCTCCAGGTCAATAACTAAGTTACCAGCAATTCATTTATTTGTACACGTTTGTTTAAAACATCTACATTCCAGCCCCTCCCCCACAACCCCCCCTCCCCACACACACATTTTCAGAGTGGTTGATTCCTCTCCCAGCTGTTGATGGGTTCAGGCAAACAGACCTAAAAACAAAAATACGACAAAACAATGGTTACTAGCTAGAAAGCGCACTGCAGAAAGTGTTCTTTTCAATCCTCTGGTTCTGTCATTCTAGTATTCTTTTTTTTCAGGGTCAGAAAAATCAATATTTCATTCTTCAACCTGTTTACATTGCAAATAATGGATCATTAAAGCTTTGAAGCCAGGTTAGCAAGTCGAGATTTAAAACGGAGTGTGTTTCTGCACTCTAGGTTATGAATTAACCCAATTTCTAGAGAACGAAAAAATAAGCACTTTAAATGGTACATCAATAAAATATGATCTAGGGTGTGTTATTGGGCTGCTCTTTTTTTTTTTCTTCCCCTTTCTTACATGTTCCCATGTTTATTTTTTCCTTTCTGAGCTCTGTTCTGCAGGCTACTTACTTACCGTGAGAAAATGTAGCGTGTAAGCAACATGTGTGGTGCCGGTTGATTTACCAACCCGGCTTTTAAATGCAAAGGCTTGGAAGTTACAATGAAATCGCGATTTTTCTCCAACCATTTGCTCCCCACTTTCCCCCCGCCCCTTTACCCCCTAAATTCCGGCAGCGGCGGGGTTGTGTGGAGATTGCGCCGGGTTTCCGGGCCCCAGACGCGGCGCGGAGCAGGGCGGCTCAGCCCCGGCCAGGGCTGCGCGGCGGCTGGATGCGATTCGTCCTATGCTCATAAATCAACCGCTTTCTATGAATGAGAATGTCATCAAAGAGATCAATTGCAGGAACACATGCACAAATAAAAATCCTCTTACGTATTTGCCGGGGATCCCCGTCCGAAAGCATTAAGTTAGAAGGCGTTTAGTCATAATTCATTTTTATTGCTCTTTTAAAACAACAGCTTGGCTGAGCCGCGGATGCCCTGAACAGCTCCGGGCCTCGGCGGCGTTTTGTTTCCTCCTCGCTCCTTCCCTGTATAGTAGAAGAGCCCTGAAAGAGGTGCTTTGAGCCCAGGGAACCTACTGTGGGAGATTATTTTAATCGTGACCAAGCTCGCCTTTCACCCACTCCTCCCGGGCGTTTCAAAGACATTAGCTCGAGGCTGGGCGCTGGCCTGCGAGCCCAGAGGGCCAAGCGTTTCCAATCCTGTAGACCGGGTCCCAGAATTTCTTGGAGGGGGTGGGGAGGTAGGGAAGGAACCGAGCTACGGAAGCCTACGGGCTTGAGGCCAGGGGAGGCTGCCTTTGGGAGCCGCCCGGGGAGAGCGGCGCTCCCGGCGGCCGGCAGAGGAGGAGCCCGCTCGGCTTAGAGAGCCCGGCCTACCGGAGCTGAGCGCAGAGAAGGGATGGTCACCGGCCCGTGTGTCTGCAGGCCTGTGTGCGAGTGTACGCTTCTGACCCTAAGGAAAGGAAGAAAAACAAACCCACCCAGGCTGTCCCCGAAAAGAAGCTAGGAGAGAAGAAGAGAGGTGGAGAGAGAGGAGCACGGAGGCCTGGTTGCTAGAAAAGGAGGATGCGTGACTGTGGCCGAGGGCGGCTTTGTAACTGGCACCATGCGACGGAGGGGTTCGCGAACGCTCGGCCGGAGGAGGCCAACGGAAGTATAGAAATGAGGCCGGGGGGAGAACGTACTGAGGAGCTTAGGCCTGAAGAGCAGATCGCCCGCACAGCCAGCACAGATCCTCCCTCCCCCTTCCCCAAGGGGCGCCTTCTCTCGCCATTCCCCTGAAGGCCTGGCGCTCTGAAGGAAGCCGCTTCCAGGAGGGTCGCCCTGCCTACTCCCTTCTACTGGAGGAGGTTCCCCAAGAGCTGCATCTGGAGCGAGTTCCCCGGGAGCTGAATCTTACCTTTCCTGCCTGTGCCCCCTCTTAACTACACATGGGAAAGGGTCAAAGATCACTGAGAAATACCATTTCAAAAGGAAGTGTTTGGGGGAAAAACGTCTCTTTGCTACGAGGAGTTCAGAGCCAAAGGTCTGCATGGGTTTTCCTTCTTGGGGAGGCAGGTTTTTTTGCGGGGGGGGGGCGGAGTCTCTATATTTGAAGAACAGAACACAGAAGCCTGAAAAGGTGACTAACACCTTTGAAATGTACCTACCTCAACCAAACTTAGTTCTTTTAA
Organism: Elephas maximus indicus; assembly: GCF_024166365.1. NCBI lineage: Eukaryota > Metazoa > Chordata > Mammalia > Proboscidea > Elephantidae > Elephas > Elephas maximus. The sequence goes on along the minus strand of NC_064826.1, from coordinate 88,268,530 downwards.
ACTGGGGGAGGGGAAGCAAGAGGAGAGTGGGAAACGCAAACCCACATGTAATCCTCACAAAAAAATTCATCTGTCGGATTTGATGTTGTAAACATAGAGTAAAATCTATAGGGCATTGGTTGCAAAACTTCTTGCATGGTCTCTAGATTTCTTCTACCTAAGAATGCATCAGTTCTCGGCCTCGGTTTGGCCTTTTCTCTCCACTAGCCCAGGGGTGTCGCCAAACCTAATAGTAAACACCAATTAACGACCCCATCAGCATCAGAGTAGGACGAGGGTGATGGAGAACAGGACCCCTGGCCCGAGATGACGCTCAGATTTGCACGCGTCTCTCTAGGGAAAGACTAGATGGCTAATACAAGCAGCTACGCAGTCAGTTGGAAAGGGGAGGAGATGGTGCTGGGGAAGAGGCAAGTGTCCAGTCCACCATCAGCCATCTGTCTACCGCCTCTCCCACCTGCCAGCCCCCACCCCTGACGTGCAGTAGAATGTAGGGGGCGGGTAAAGGAGGCTCTCCCACTCCTAATATTTTCCTTCCAAAAAAGAGGAAGGTGGCGGGTGGGGGGGGGGATGTTTTCTTGGAGCTGTGGTTCTCCCGCCCTTTGAGGCTCCCGCCCGGGCACGCAGACTCCTGGGTCCTGGGGAGCCCGCAGATGGCCTGCAGCGCGCGGCCCGACCACCACGCTGGCTACGTCCGCTAGCGTCATCTCTTTCCCCCGCCTCCTACGCCTCAAAATCTAGTGGCAGAGTTGCTGGGTTTCCCGGAGGGCTCCCGGAGCAAAGCTGAGTGGGGAGGAGAAAGGGGCGGAGAGCGAGGAGAGAGAAAGGGCGGAGAAGAGCCCCGCCACCCTAGGCCTTTTCCTGCAAACTCGGCAGCAAGCGCTCACCCGCCCCTGGGCGTCGAATTACCGAAGCTCCTCATTGCCATGCTAATGGCGAGGGTGTGGGGCCGGAAGGCCGCTACGGCGACCGGGGAAGGGGGAGTTTCTTTTCTTGCCCCCATCCCCTCCACGCTCACCCCGGGTTCCTCCCAATCAGCTCTCTGCTCACTTCCCTCTCTGCTTGGAGCTTGGAGATCCGATGGCCCAGTTTCGCCTCCGCCATCGTTCTCAGCGCTCCTCCCGGCCCCAAGGTCCCACAGCAGGGACAGTACAGTGAAAACGCTAGGAGATCCTGGGGCGCGGCTCCGGCCCAGTGCCTACCCTTCCGGCTCCGAGCGCTTCGCTCTGGGCCCGCGTACCTGCGGCCGCCCGGCGAGTTCCAGCCCACTGATTCCCGACCCGAGAGAGCGGGAGCCCTTTCGCCTTCTCACCTCTTGCCAGTTCATCTTCCTGTGCACGACGGGGAGGGGCACGGAGCGGGGAATGCCCCCCAGCCCCCACCTCCAGGACGGGGGGCGAGCGGAGTTGGGCGTGCGCTGAAGACAGCCGCCCCCCTTAGCCCCAGCGCTCCGAATCCGCTGTTTGCAGACACCGCAGCTGCTGCCGCCGCCTGGGCTGCCTGGGGGGGCGATTGCGCGTCACCTAGGCGGAGGAGCGCCGGGGATTTAAATGCCACTGAAACGGTGATCCATCACTGCTGGAGCCTGCAAAATTTCGCAGGAGGCTCAGCCATTGGCTGACATAGTCACGTGCCCCTCCCCTTGCTCCCTCGGCCCTCCCGCCGCCCCCCCTCCCGCTCACTGTACATTCATATCATTTTTCTTCTCTGGCCCCATGGAGGAAGTGAGAAAGTTGGCACGATCACCCAGGGCGTCGCAGGATCCAGTCACTCAGTGACAGATGGACAATGCAAGAATGAGCTCCTTCCTGGAATACCCCATCCTCAGCGGTGGTGATTCGGGGACCTGCTCAGGGCGAGCCTACCCCTCGGACCATGGGATTACAACTTTCCAGTCGTGCGCGGTCAGTGCCAACAGCTGCGGCGGCGACGACCGCTTCCTAGTAGGCCGGGGGGTGCAGATCAGCCCACCCCACCACCACCACCACCACCACCACCCCCAGCCGGCCACCTACCAGACTTCTGGGAACCTGGGGGTGTCCTACTCCCACTCGAGTTGTAGTACAAGCTACGGCGCACAGAACTTTGGCGCGCCTTACAGCCCCTACGCATTAAATCAGGAAGCAGACGTAAGTGGTGGGTACCCCCCGTGCGCTCCCGCTGTTTACTCTGGAAATCTTTCATCTCCCATGGTCCAGCATCATCACCACCACCAGGGTTATGCTGGGGGCGCAGTGGGCTCGCCTCAGTACATTCACCATTCATATGGACAGGAGCACCAGAGCCTGGCCTTGGCCACGTATAATAACTCCTTGTCCCCTCTCCACGCCAGCCACCAAGAAGCCTGTCGCTCCCCTGCGTCGGAGACATCTTCTCCAGCGCAGACCTTTGACTGGATGAAAGTCAAAAGAAACCCTCCCAAAACAGGTCAGTCCTAGTCTACTGCCAGCCGATGGATGCTCCTTGATGATACTACAAGGGGTTGGTATGCTTAATTCTCAAGGAAAGTTAATAACGGTCTTAAAAAAAAAAAAAAAGTTCTTGCTTAACACCGGTGTTGTGGGGCAGGAGATTGCCCAGGTGTGTTGGGGCACGGAAGCTTCTGGGACGGATGCGTTTTCAAAGGGACTGAGTTTGAGAGGTTCTGGAAGTAGCAAGTGAATGAGTGTGGGTTCTGTTAATATCTCAGGTTCCATTAATCACGGGGTCTGACCAAACTGATGGTTGACTTCAGGTTAACGCCTCACATCTCATCACTCACCCTCCCCAGCCCGTTTTGTGCCCACAAGTTCTTCATCTCTCCTTTACCTGAATGTTGCTCTGAAGCGTGTAGGGGATAAATGTCCCTCATGTCGATTTAATTTTCTTACCTTTTTCTCTCGTCGCATTCCATCCTGACCCCAGGGAAAGTTGGGGAGTACGGCTACGTGGGTCAACCTAATGCGGTCCGTACCAATTTCACGACGAAACAACTCACGGAGCTGGAGAAGGAGTTCCACTTCAACAAGTACCTGACGCGAGCTCGCAGGGTGGAGATCGCCGCGTCCTTGCAGCTCAACGAGACCCAAGTGAAGATCTGGTTCCAGAACCGCCGAATGAAGCAGAAGAAACGGGAGAAGGAGGGCCTCTTACCCATCTCTCCGGCCACCCCGCCGGGAAGCGATGAGAAAGCCGAGGAATCCTCAGAGAAGTCCAGCTCCTCACCCTGCGTTCCTTCCCCGGGGTCTTCTACCTCAGACACTCTGACTACCTCCCACTGAGGGCACCCCAGCCCCAGACTCTGTAGTCCAGGTTTCTCCTTGGGCTGGGACTTCTAACCCAAAGCACATTCTTAGCTTACCTTCCTTTCCAGTTCCAGTCTCTCTCTTCCTTTCTGGTCCTATATGGGGAGCTTCTGGCCAGGTTAATGTGTTTCTAGAGCATTCTAGACCAGAGACTTTGTGGGGGGTTAACTTCTTAATCCAGATCGGGTGCCAGCATCAATTTTCTGATGGCCCTTAACAGTTCTACCCACTTTTCTATTTTTACAGAACCTACTGTTCTTTTGGATCCCCTTTGGAAAATAGTTCCCTTTGCCAGCAGAAACATGTCAGAGGACAGCCTCTCATCTTTTACTTATCTGTATATTTAGTCCTCCCCTACCCTGATCTTAAAGGTAGGCTATATATATATATACACACACACACACACAGAGTCTAGGAGCTCATGAAGAAGAGATGCACTATGAGCATGTTTACACAATTCATCCCTTAATTTAATTCAATTTCATGTGTGTGAGTTTGCTGGTTGTAAATACTTTGTCCTGAGAGATTTATCTTTATACAAATTTTCTAGAAATGTTTGGATTAAGTGACTATAACAGGGTGGGCAAACTCAAAGCTGGTACAATTTTATATGTGGTTATAGGTAAAAGAATACATTCTCATTTAAACCCAATCAGATGCTTCAGAGAGTAGCCTCAATTCATTTTCAGTGAGTTAAGAAGGTCTGCCTACAGAGCACAAGGTTCAGAAACCTGGCTTCCTGTGCTGTCTCCCCATCCCTTCCCCTTCTTGTTTCACTGGCCGCCCCCCTCCACTTAAAATTTGTGCTGGATTATTCTGAACCTAAAGGTATTCAAACCAGCTTCTTCCTTTCGCAGTTATCTTAGCTGGATATGATGTATTTTCAGCTTAGTTGTTAACGTGATGGATGGCTCAATGAATGTATATTTTGTGTGATTCGTGAATCGTCTTTTGCATGTCACACAATGTTTTGATTTCCCTGAAGTACCACACTGAGTTCTGTCAGTTTTTTGTGAGCCTGTGGTACTCCCCATTTCCTGTACAATCATGAACAGCTCTGAGATTCTGAAGTGATGTGATCAGAGCAGAGTTACGGGTCTTAAGATGTCTGTAATAAATATATTGAAGTTTCAGGTATGCTTAAGCATCAGTGTATTTGCCTGGGCTATAATTTGTTAATTCCTACAAACTGGATTCATTTCATGTAGTGAGAGAGAGAAGGGTGGTATGTTTTTTCCAAGAAGTTGTCCTTTTCTTGAATAAAAATGAATGCTTCCCACTATCATGTAGCTGAAGCTTCTCCCATGAGTGTAATTTCACAAGATTCTTGTATGGCGCCTAACCAATGTCTATTTAATAGGTTGATTTTCTTTAAAGTAACAACAGCTTTTTAAAATTGTTATAATCAAAGTTTATAATGGAAAAAAATGAATGGTGAGGAAATTTATGAAGCAGATCTATTTTTGAAACAACATGGATACTTCCTGGGTCAAGTGCTAACCTTTTCACCTCCAACTGAATGTTGACGTATATATAAACAGAACCCCTTTCAAAAGCTGAAACTGTCTTCAGTCAGTCTTTCCTCACATCGGTGAACCAAGAGCTAAGAGATTTGCATTTAATTAGCTCCAGTATAAAGCTGTTGTGCGGATGCCGTGCCCCCCTCTTCGTTTTGGACTGTTAGGAGATGTTCCAGTATGCTCTACCCTTTATATTGAACATGGTCTGTTTTCAGTAAACTGTTGCACCCCTCCCTCCAATTTCTCCTCTCAGCATCCACACTTTCCCACTGCCCCCTCCTAGCCCCATCTCCAGGTTACACATCTCAGTCCCTTCAGATTCAACTCCGATTTCATTGCCATCATGGCTGTAGCAGGTCCACAGTTCTCATTCCATGCCGCATAACCCAGGGAAAAAAAATTAGATTTATTCTTTGGTCTCACCGTATTTTTCTAGGTATATTTGCGGGCCTCCCACCCCAAGTTGTTCAATACCTAAGTTGCTTCCAACCACTGCATCTGTCTGCTCTCAAACAGGAAGCTAGCAAATGAAAGAGTTCAAAGCAGCTTTCCTCCCAAAACTCTTACTGCTTTTCCTTTACTTTCACACATTTTTGGAGACTTTAATGTAGCCCCAAGAGTGGAAGAGAAAATTTATAGCATCATCAACAAATACAGACATATGACTTCCTTCCTTCCCAAGGGGTGTTTTACGAAGGTCAGGCTGGGGAGAAAATCCTAGAAAAACTGGAGTTTGCAGGCCTCCTAGAGCACCCGTGAGATTTCCTGCACTTCCCTGTCAAAGGGGGCAAGCCTGGAGTTTGGAGGCATAGTTGCTGCGGCCATATCAAGGGCACAGGATGTCCTCCCCTCGGCTTCTGGATTCTGGGCTTGCCTCTAAAAGACTAAAAGACTAGAGGATGGAAAACTTCAAAGACGGCCAATTCTTTCTTTCATTTCCCCTGCCTGGCCTTATACTGTATCTTTTGTTTATTAGTGTAAGGCCACAAAGCAAAACAGATGGCTGGTTTCCAAATACTTTAATGTGCTAAAGTGTCATTTGCATGTCACTGCTGTGATTTCAATATCTAAAAGCAGGGCCCTACCCTCTGGAATCCCAGAGATTCCAATCTTCAAGGTGCTGGTTTGAATGTAGCTGAGAGAGGAGAACGATAAATTATGGCTAAACATCCCAAGCCTTCTCTAGTAGTGGAATAAATCAGTTAACAAGCAATACATTTAGGGAACATTACTATACCTTTCAGCAAGGAAAACATTTGTATCTTTTTAGCTGTCCCAATCAATTAAATCAAAGGCGCTTAACACTTCCTATTTCAAGGTCTTTTACTGTTTTTTGTCTCTGAGGAGAGTAGTTAGCTTCTTGAAAACTGACAGCAATAGTAACCGAAATGACATAAAGAGGGAAAACAGAAAATAACATTTTATTGATAAATTTTAAAAGGACAACAAGGAGATTAGGGACCTGGGATAATTGTAATATAAAATTTCAGTTTTCAAATGCTTTTTCCTCACTTCTCCTGCATTCCTCTAAAGTATTCCTGAAATTCAGGTGTCCCCAAACTAGACCGAATTGAGATTTTGCTGTGGCCCTGAAGTATGCTCTGGGGTTCACCTTTGAAAGTTTACTTTTGGAGGCTATTCAGATGCTGTGGTGTTTTCCTCTGGGGCAATCAGATTCAAACCGATCAATATTTACTCAGTCTGAAAGGGTTGTTGAAAAGGCTGCTAACAACAAACTGCTTAGCTGCTCACCCCTGTTTAATCTCAGGTTCACTGAAAGTTCAAGAAGAGATGAATGCAGTGATGGGTCACTTTAGAATGAGTCCCAGCAGTTTATCTGAGCTCTCTTCTAAGGGCAACAATTATAGTTCCATCCCTCTTTGGGGAATGGGCAACTTTCCTATTATTCTTTTGCTAAACAGTGTTTACTAGAAACTTAAAACACTTTCCTCTCCCCTCCTGGCTTCCCCCCCCCGCCCCGTAGCTTCCAGCTGCTCTTTTCCTGCCCCCTCCTATAGCTTTCTGCCAATACCCTGGGTTTCATTTGACTTAAAATAAATTACACTGAATATTTAAAAAACGTTAAATTAGTCTGACAGAAGATATCCGATTTATTTCAGATGCTTCGAGCTATGAAATGAAGCTCTTTGGGCCATGAGAATTTATCTTCTTTTCGAATGTACAGGGTAAGATTGAATTGAAATCCATTTGCGTTTGAGTAATATCGACAATCAGAGCCCCAATATCCATCTGAGATGGCTGTTCAGACAGGAATAGAGGGGGAGGACAGGGAACCGACTTGTGCAGAAGCAAATACCTCGAATGGAAAGGCAACTTAAACATTTTATGCGTCTTCTGTTGCATGAACTACTGGAAGATGAAAAAAGAAGACCCAAGAAGCCAGTGGGGAATGACAGTAGAAGATGCTGGACACTGAAGCTAATTGCTACAGCTCTTCAAAGGTCAAAGTTCATGTAATCACTGCATAAATGCATACTAAATAGGGATTTATTAAGCTTTTCTGATGGCTGAGCACGTCTGTGAAAAATGGTCACTGCTGTTTGTGTTTTTTAAGAATAATCATTCTTGAAGTAGACACTCTTGGCGTTTGAGTCTGTAATTTACTATTTTTGAAAGACAGGCAACACTTCTGTTTTAAAATTTCAAAATTGGTGCACAGATAGCATCTTTTTCTGTATTGGATGGGACTATAAAATAGCTCTCTCATTCTTCGAAATGTTATGGCTTTTTCAATACACACAAGAACACAAGTTAGCATGCCCCTATCAGATAAGCTTTATCAGATAAGCTACTCACTGGATGGCTAACTTTGGTGACCTTCCACTGTAGAGCCTACTTTGTGCCTGTATTTCTGAGAGCCCACAAAAGTTTTGCCTTAGGACTCCCAGGGCCTAGATGTCTAGAATTAGAAGGAGCCCTATCTACTCAATATTTCATTTGTGGTTCAGGAAGACAAGATGTCCAGAGGTGGACTGATTTGACTTAAAGCACAGTTGTATCAGTACTTCTATTTCTAAAGAAAAAAACAGGGGGGCTCAGAACCCGAGTCCCGTGCATTTCTTAATTCTAAAATCCTGGTTTGATTTTTGCTCTCCATTTGTTCTACACAATTTGTTTCAGGTTGGATAGTATTTACTTTTTTCCTCTTTTGGTTTACAGGCCATCCACTCAGTCAAGTCCTTGATTTTGAGGCTGTCAGTAGTACTGAGTCCTTGAAGCAACCTCCCAGCTGAATATTTCTTGCTTGAATAGTAAAATGTTGGGCTACTTTACTTTAAAGACGTTATTAAAATACAGAGATACAGAAAGAGATAGAGCAGCTAAAATTGAACACAACAATTTATTTTTGTTTTTTAAATCTAGATTAAGGAACAATAAATGAAAGAGAAACCGCCTGCACCCAAGTTCGACCTCCATTAAATTGTCAAAGATGTCAGCTAGGAAGGGCTTTGAGATGCAAGGAATATTCCAGGAAGGGTCCCAACCCTGAATCTTTTCTGTCTGGTTTGTAGCACAGCACAGCCTCCTTAATTGTTCTGGTTCGTACTTCTTAATTTTCTCCATGACTCACTAGTGTAACTAAACACACACACTCAGAAAACATGCCCAAACCATTAACACAAAGTTGCAACACAACTTCATCTCCTTCTCCTCCCAGCCCTGCCCCACCTCCCCACCCCCCGCGCCCCATCTCAGTGGAACCTGCTGTCTAAAGGGACGTCTACGGCTGTCAGTGTTTGAAGAGCTAAGCTGGAATCCCCAGCGTTTTCGCGCTTTATTTTTAATAACACCAGCCATCAAATTTAGCTGACCTTCGATTGCAGAAATGCAAGCCAATCAAGTAACTCTGTTCAGTAGGTATTAGCGCATAAACGCTTTCACGTTTTTTTTTTTTCCGAGCGGGGGCGGAATCCTAAATCCCAATTACGTCCTGCGAAGTGTTCTGTAAAGGCTGCATTTTGAATTTATTGGAAATAAATGAAAAGACTGACGTTTCTTTTTCAACATTTCCAGACACAACTAAAACACGTGTCTCTATTTTTTAAACAGTACATTAAATTTTATTCTTATTAAATTTGTATTTGTAAAACTCAGAGGAGCCCTGGGCGGCTCAGGGCTTGGCTGCTAATCCAAAGGTTGGAAGTTTGAACCCAATCCACCAGTCCCTCTGCTTGATTCCGTAACGATTTACAGCCTCGGAAACCTTATAGGGGAGTTCTACTCTACCCTCTAAGGTCCCTACGAGTCGGACTTGACGGCGATGGGTTTTGATTTTGTAAAACTCGTCACAAAGCTACTCTATAAAAATCAGACCGTTTTTTGTTCTCATTTTTGGCTTGCGTGGTTAATCGGTTTGTTAGGGGGGAAAAAAAAGAAACTGCTTGCAACAAAAAATGAATGAAAAATTTTGAATGACTTAAAAAAATTGGGATCCTTTTAGCTGTGCTGAACATTTTGCAAATTAAGACCTGCTTCATTTTAAAAAAGAAAAATCACCACAGAACCATAAAGCGGGATACAGAAAACAATGATTTAAGACGGTGGGGTCTTTTTTCCTGAAATATCAGCAAATACAGTTCTGGGAAAGTATGAACGGGAGATTCTCCGTTCTGAGAAACAAATGGGGTCGGAAATCCTTCCTCTTGGAAGAGCTCGGCTCGGGCCATCTCTTCGCTCTGGCACCGGGGGTCGCGCGACCTTGGGCCCTGACAGCGCGCGTCGGGCGCCACCAACAGCAGCCTCATGGCGGCCGCGCCGCTACAAGTGCTTGAGGGAAATGCCACATGGCTATGTACTTCCGCGACCGCTCCGGCTGCAGGCGAGCCCCGACGCCAAGGTTAGGACGGCTTTTCTTTCTTGCCTTCCCCGCCTTCTCTCACCGAATTCTTCTCCAAACGCCGTCGCTAACGTTCTCATCCTCCTGTGCCCGCGCGGGGCGTGAAAGGAGCTGCCGCACTGCCCCAGGTGCGCAGGCGTCCCGACTCGGGGGGCCGGCCCGGGGCCCGCGCAGGGCGTGAAGGGAGCAGCATCCGGGCCTTGCGCACTCGATGTTTCCCAGACTGCATCCTGGTTTGGGTTCCGAGTACCTGGGAGCTGTGTGGACCCAAGTCTACCCTAACGTTGTGTAGAGCCCCGCTTTGTCCCAAAATACGACTAAGCCTCAAGTTTCCTCATTATATTCCCGGCAGTCCTGCTTCACCAGGGGCTCCAGAAAGCTTCACCAGGAAGTTTCATCAGGGGCTCCAGGAAGCTGAGAGGTGCAGCCTAAATGTCTCTGGCTGCGTCTTCTTCTGGTGAGGGCCTCAGGGCTTCCATCCCACCGAACCCCCATGACTCAACGTTTCTCCTTCAGAAGAAGCCCAGGTTGGAGGCCTTGCCTCTAGTTCATCCTTTTAAGCTTTGAGAGGGGGAGGGTTGATTCCCTACCTGCTCCCTTCTCTCAGCTATCTTCAGAGCGTACTTATTTGAGTAACATATTCATCCCCCTTCTAGTTCAGAGTGGGGGTTGCAAGTGTGATGTACAAGAAGTTTCCAGACATTGGATGTTTTTTGAGACCACCATACTTCTCTAGTAAGGGAGCCATTCTTGTTTTGCTTCTCCCATGCCTCTCTTCATTAAGTTGCAAAGTCAAATCTTGCCTTAAGGCCTTCTCTTTTGGCTGTGGCTTACAGTGGAAGCTTTGATAAGCGCCGTCTGACTGGGCTTGTGAATTGTATATGTTAGTCATGGTTCCCCAACTGAATCTTAAGCTTCTTGAGGGCAGGGCCCTTGACTTCTAGTAACTGTAGAAACCATCCTATGTAGGGAAAGAGCTCTGGACAGGAATTCAGGATACATGTGTCTAGTCTCTCATTCATTGTGTGAGCTTGGGTAGAACACAACCTTTCTATATCTTCTGATTCTTAATTTAGTTTAAAATAAGGCAACTGTAATTTTGACTTAAAACAAATATGTATTGTGTTTTTGGTGAAAGCTTGCACAGCAAATCAGGCAAATCAGGTTCCCATTTGACAATTTCTACACCAATTGTTAAGTGACATCAGTTACATTTTTCACAATGTGTCAACATTCTCTTTAATTTTATTCTGGTTGTTCGATTTCCAATACTCTAGTTTTCCTGCCCCCTTATCGTCTCATCTTTGGTTTAGAATAATTGTTGACCATTTGGTCTCACGTAGATGGTTTTTAGTGGCACACCTTACTTACGGGTAATATCTTTTATTTTGTGTACCAATCTGTTATTTTGCTAAAAGGTGACATTAGGATAGTTTCAGTTCAAGGTTTCGGGGGTATCTCGGGACGACAGTCTTACAGAGTCCTTTAGTCTTAACTGGGTCAGTATGTCTAGATTTTTTAAGAAGTTGAGTCCTGTTTTGCATTTTTCTCCTGTTCTATCAGGGTCCGTCTGTTGTGGCCCTAGTCAGAATGGTCGGTAGTGGTAGCTAGGCATCATCTAGTTCTTCTGGTCTCAGGGTAGATGAGTCCATGGCTCATGTAGGCTGTTAGCTCTATAGTTTCTTCTGTGAGACTTTGGTTTTCTTCTTCCTGTTTTGCTCCTGATGAGTAGAAACCAATAGCTTTATTTTAAATGGCTGCTCACCTCATTAGGATGCAGAACATGAACTTTGTGAACTATATTATGCCAGTTAACTGAATTGTCCCATGAGACTTATTGTTGACTTTTAAACTGTCCTCTAAAATTATTTGGTATTTCAGTATCCTGAAAATGTGGTATTTATTCAGGATTATTCTGAGCCAAGCCCTGCGCCAAATGCTTTCCATGAATTAACTCATTTCATCCTTTCTCAGACATTTTTGTTATTTTGATTTTAAGCAAAAAAAACCAAAAAACAAAACCCCGTTGCCGTCTAGTCGATTCTGACTCATAGTGACCCTATAGGACAGAGTAGAACTGCCCCATACGGTTTCCAAGGAGTGCCTGGTGGATTTGAACTGCCAGCGTTTTGGTTAGCAGCCTTAGCTCTTAACCACTACGCCACCAGGGTTTCCATTTTGATTTTACAGATGAGTAAATCGAGGGATCTGAGATGCTAATTAACTTGTTCACTGTCTCCAGAGCCTGAAGTTATCCACTTTGCTGTAGCCCTTCTCCAAAGGACCAGCTATAGGACTGGGCATAAGTCTTCTACAAAGAGTTATCAGGCTATCATTGTTTGACACAGTGCTATTTTAGTGGTAACTGCTCACTGGTAAAGAATTAGCTTAAGCACATGACTGCTTACTATCAAACATATATACAAACTATGGCTAAACATTCTTGGGAAAATAAGCCAATGACAAATAGTTTAATCAAAATGAACCTAACTCCAAAGTCAAAGAGAGGACTAATTTAAAAATAAAAGGCTTCTTTCCTATCTGACGCTAATTGATTAAGGGAATTATTGGCAGAGAGAAGAAGTAGACCATTTATATTTACAGGTTGTATCTATTGCATGTGGACAAAAATGGAAATATTCCATATAAAGTGCAGATGTTTTGTCTCTGTGAAAGCTGGCATCTGTATGGCTGGAAACATTTAGATGCATGATTTCCCACCCTTTCCCCCAGTTTTCATTGGATATTTTATATACCACAAATCCAGCCACAATTTACATTTGAAGAAAAAAGAAAAGAATAATCTTTGCCCAAAAGGGCTAATCCTCATAGAACATAGTATCGTGTACTTGCAATTCATTATAGAAGCCATAGTACGATATGAATGATCTTAGTTTTGTAAAACAAATAAGTTTATACATACATAGAAAAAAGTCCTAAAGTTTATTTTTCTATCTGGGGTTTTACTGATGACAGAATAGAAGCTCTCAGAATAACAGTGACTTGTTTGCAATACTTGCAGTCCAGTGGAGGAATAGTGTATTGTCATATTATGAAGATAAAATTATTATAGAAAGAAAAAAAAAAACAGTTACCCTTCCATTCCCCCAAATATAGTTGTTTTCTATAGTCTAGTCCTTGTCTATATGCATAATCTTACCTAGAGACGATTATGATGGTCCCACAATTTTGAATTCTGCTTTTTTCTCCACTTAACCTTATATCGTAAATATTTTCTGTTTGTTATGTAATTTTGTTTAATGACTAGTTAAACTATTGCACCAGACAGTTTTCTTTTGAGTGGGGATGACAACCATCTGAAACTTGTATGTTTAGGAAATTTCTTGATGTGAGTCTGAAAAAACTATATCCTTGTTTTCTTGGTAGCCTCATCTATTTCCAGCACACTCATGGTGAAGGTGCTAAAGATGGCACTCAGTGGTGACTAGGTCTAGTGGCTTGGTAGTATAGGCATCAGCATCAGGACTGGGGGCAGGGCAGTTGTCTCTTCACCAGACTGGCTCTGTGGTGATATTTGACTTGAATTCTGGCTGCCAGGCTTTCCATTTTTCAAGTTTGATTTCCAGTTTTCGTAGCAATTTTCCAAGCTACCCAATATGTTCCTTTCCAATTAAGTTAGCAAGTATCATTTTTGTTGCTTACGACTGAGAATCCCAACCGATGTATACCATGTTGTTGTCAGGTGCCATTGAGTTGGTTCTGTCTCATAGCGACCCCATTTGCAATAAAACGAAACACTGCCTGGTCCTGCGCTGTCGTTACAATTGTTCCGTTTTAGCTCATTGTTGCAACCGCTATGTGTCAGTTCGTCTTGTCAAGGGTATTCCTCTTTTTTGCTGACCCTCTACTTTACCAAGCATGACGTCTTTCTCTAGGGACTGATCCTCCTGATAGCATGTCCAAAGTATATGAGATGAAGTCTTGCCATCCTTGCTTCCGGGGAGCCCTCAGGCTGTATTTCTTCCAAGACAGATTTGTTCGTTCTTCTGGAAGTCTATAGTATATTCAATATTCTTTGCCAACACCATAATTTAGAGGCATCAGTTCTTCTTTGGTCTTCCTTATTCATTGTCCAGCTTTCACATGCATATGAGGGGATTGAAAATATCCTGGCTTGGGTCAGGCACACCTTAGTCCTCAAAGTGATATCTTTGTTTTTTAAAACTTTAAAGAAGTCTTTTGCAACAGGTTTGCCCAATGCAATATGTCGTTTGATTTCCTGACTGCTCCTTCCTTGGGCATTGATTGTGAATCCAAGTAAAATGAAATCCTTGACAACTTCAATCTTTTCTCCGTTTATCATGATGTTGCTCATTGGCCCAGTTGTGAGAATTTTTCTCTCTTTTTAGGGCCTGTGGACGTGGTCTGGAATTGTGGGAGAGAAGTTGGATTATGCGATTTAGATGGCATCTATAGAAGATGGGCCAGGTGGCAACCTCTTCAAATTCCATTTTTTCTCCTTCTCTGGCTTTGAGCTATTTAATGCACAGCCTCTTTGCTTGTTAAGCCTAAACAAATACATGAAAAGAGCCAAAGAGGGCCCTTTTCTTTGCCCCCCAAGAAAACACCAGTTTAATTAGTTGGAGAACAGAATTTATTTCCTAATTATTTTACAACTTTCTTATCCTATCAGCTTGAGTATTTATTCTTCTAGGGATGAGCCTGTATGTAAAAGAATAGCTACCATTTGTTGATCACTTATACCAGTTACTGTGCTAAGCACTATACATGGATTGCTGAATTTAGATCCTTTAAGCAACCTTATGGGAGCCCCTGGGTGGTGCACACAGTTCAGAGGCTCAACTACTAGCCACAAAGTTGGTGGTTTGACATTATCCAGAGCCACCTGAGATCTGCTGGTGATCTGCTTCTGAAACTCATAGCCGTGAAAACCCTATGGAGCAGTTTTACTCTGCCCACATGGGGTTGCCATGAGCTAGAATCTGGAATCAATTCCAGGGCAACTGACAACAAGCAACCCTGTGAGGTACAGGCACTATTATAATCCCCACTTCACAGAAGAAGAAACTGAGGATGAGAGGTAACCCAGCTAGAAAATGGCAAAGCCTACTTCTACACTTAGTCTGCCTGACTTCTGAGTGTTCATTCTTAAGAACTTTGTGTACCCTTTCCCCTAAATAGCTTGGCTAACCTGATCTTTTCTTTGTTTTTTTTCCTTTTATTTATGTTTATCCTCATCTTCGCTCTTTCTTTTTTTTTTTTTCAATTTGAGAATGACATAAAGGCATCTAGTTCACTACCTGATTGAACACTTATAATTGTGTGAGGTGAGCGGTGTAGTACCTGTCAGTTGCAGGTACCCTGAACAAGCACTTGTGAATTTGCTCTTTTGGCTCTGGGAATTTATTCTGGCTTTATTTCTTCCTGATCTCCAATAACCCTATCCCTCTCCCCACTTGGAATCTCTGTTCTTATTTCCTTATTCTGGTTTCTTTCTTGCGGCTTTATATTTGAATTGTGTCTCATTACTTTGCTCCATCCTTAATTAGAAACAGTTATTAAGGGATGCAGTAAAATTTTATGATAGAAGATACCACCCATTTTAAAGGAGTTTACAAATCATTATAAGACAAATAACTTATTACCTAATTTATGTTGTATTACATTTTTTTTCCTTATTTATTTATTTATTTTATTATTGTACTTCAGATAAAGGTTTACAGAACAAACCAACTTCTCATTGAACAGTTAGTACCATATTGTTTTATGACATTGGTTAATAACCCCACAACATGTCAACACTCTCTCCTTCTCAACCTTGGATTTCCTGTTGCCAGCTTTCTTTTTTTTTTTTTTAATAACTTTTATTAAGCTTCAAGTGAACGTTTACAAATCCAATCAGTCTGTCACATATAAGTTTACATACATCTCACTCCCTACTCCCACTTGCTCTCCCCCTCTTGAGTCAGCCCTTTCAGTCTCTCCTTTCTTGACAATTTTGCCGGCTTCCCTCTCTCTCTATCCTCCCATCCCCTCTGCAGACAAGAGTTGCCAACACAATCTCAAGTGTCCACCTGATATAATTAGCTCACTCTTCATCAGCATCTCTCTCCCACCCGCTGACCAGTCCCTTTCATGTCTGATGAGTTGTCTTCGGGGATGGTTCCTGTCCTGTGCCAACAGAAGGTCTGGGGACCATGGCCGCCGGGATTCCTCTAGTCTCAGTCAGACCATTAAGTTTGGTCTTTTTATGAGAATTTGGGGTCTGTATCCCACTGATCTCCTGCTCCCTCAGGGGTCCTCTGCTGTGCTCCCTGTCAGGGCAGTCATCGATTGTGGCCGGGCACCAATTAGTTCTTCTGGTCTCAGGATGATGTAGGTCTCTGGTTCGTGTGGCCCTTTCTGTCTCTTGGGCTCTTAGTTGTCGTGTGGCCTTGGTGTTCTTCATTTTCCTTTGCTCCAGGTGGGTTGAGACCAATTGATGCTTCTTAGATGGCCACTTGTTAGCATTTAAGACCCCAAACGCCACATTTCAAAGTGGGATGCAGAATGATTTCATAATAGAATTATTTTGCCAATTGACTTAGAAGTCCCCTCAAACCATGTTCCCCAGACGCCCGCGCTTGCTCCGCTGACCTTTGAAGCATTCATTTTATCTCAGAAACTTCTTTGCTTTGGGTCCAGTCCAATTGAGCTGACCTTCCATGTATTGAGTGTTGTCTTTCCCTTCACCTAAAGCAGTTCTTATCGACTGATTAATCAATAAAAAAACCCTCTCCCACCCTCCCTCCCTCCCCCCCTTGTAACCACAAAAGTATGTGTTCTTCTCAGGTTTACTATTTCTCAAGATCTTATAATAGTGGTCTTATACAATATTTGTCCTTTTGCCTCTGACTAATTTCGCTCAGCATAATGCCTTCCAGGTTCCTCCATGTTATGAAATGTTTCAGAGATTCGTCACTGTTCTTTATCGATGCGTAGTATTCCATTGTGTGAATATACCACAATTTATTTACCCATTCATCCGTTGATGGACACCTTGGTTGCTTCCAGCTTTTTGCTATTGTAAACAGAGCTGCAATAAACATGGGTGTGCATATATCTGTTTGTATGAAGGCTCTTGTATCTCTAGGGTATATTCCCAGGAGTGGGATTTCTGGGTTGTATGGTAGTTCTATTTCTAACTGTTTAAGATAACGCCAGATAGATTTCCAAAGTGGTTGTACCATTTTACATTCCCACCAGCAGTGTATGAGAGTTCCAATCTCTCTGCAGCCTCTCCAACATTTATTATTTTGTGTTTTTTGGGTTAATGTCAGCCTTGCTGGTGTGAGATGGAATCTCATCGTAGTTTTAATTTGCATTTCTCTAATGGCTAATGATCGAGAGCATTTTCTCATGTATCTGTTGGCTGCCTGAATATCTTCTTTAGTGAAATGTGTGTTCATATCCTTTGCCCACTTCTTGATTGGGTTGTTTGTCTTTTTGTGGTTGAGTTTTGACAGAACCATGTAGATTTTAGAGATCAGGCGCTGGTCGGAGATGTCATAGCTGAAAATTCTTTCCCAATCTGTAGGTAGTCTTTTTACTCTTTTGGAGAAGTCTTTAGATGAGCATAGGTGTTTGATTTTTAGGAGCTCCCAGTTATCGGGTTTCTCTTCATCATTTTTGGTAATGTTTTGTATTCTGTTTATACCTTGTATTAGGGCTCCTAGGGTTGTCCCTATTTTTTCTTCCATGATCTTTATCATTTTAGTCTTTATGTTTAGGTCTTTGATCCACTTGGAGTTAGTTTTTGTGCATGGTGTGAGGTATGGGTCCTGTTTCATTTTTTTGCAAATGGATATCGAGTTATGCCAGCACCATTTGTTAAAAAGGCTATCTTTTCCCCAATTAATTGACACTGGTCCTTTGTCAAATATCAGCTGCTCATACGTGGATGGATCTATGTCTGGGTTCTCAATTCTGTTCCATTGGTCTATGTGCCTGTTGTTGTACCAGTACCAGGCTGTTTTGACTACTGTGGCTGTATAATAGGTTCTGAAGTCAGGTAAAGTGAGGCCTCCCACTTTCTTCTTCTTTTTCAGTAGTGCTTTGCTTATCCGGGGCTTCTTTCCCTTCCATATGAAATTGGTGATTTGTTTCTCTATCCCCTTAAAATATGACATTGGAATTTGGATCGGAAGTGCGTTAAATGTATAGATGGCTTTTGGTAGAATAGACATTTTTACTATGTTAAGTCTTCCTATCCATGAGCAAGGTATGTTTTTCCACTTAAGTATGTCCTTTTGAATTTCTTGTAGTAGAGCTTTGTAGTTTTCTTTGTATAGGTCTTTTACATCCTTGGTAAGATTTATTCCTAAGTATTTTATCTTCTTGGGGGCTACTGTGAATGGTATTGATTTGGTTATTTCCTCTTCGGTGTTCTTTTTGTTGATGTAGAGGAATCCAAGTGATTTTTGTATGTTTATTTTATAACCTGAGACTCTACCAAACTCTTCTATTAGTTTCAGTAGTTTTCTGGAGGATTCCTTAGGGTTTTCTGTGTATATAATCATGTCATCTGCAAATAGTGATAACTTTACTTCTTCCTTGCCAATCCGGATACCTTTTATTTCTTTGTCTAGCCTAATTGTCCTGGCTAGGACTTCTAGCACGATGTTGAATAAGAGCGGTGATAAAGGGCATCCTTGTCTGGTTCCCGTTCTCAAGGGAAATGCTTTCAGGTTCTCTCCATTTAGAGTGATATTGGCTGTTGGCTTTGCATAGATGCCCTTTATTATGTTGAGGAATTTTCCTTCAATTCCTATTTTGGTAAGAGTTTTTATCATAAATGGGTGTTGGACTTTGTCAAATGCCTTTTCTGCATCAATTGATAAGATCATGTGGTTTTTGTCTTTTGTTTTATTTATGTGATGGATTACATTAATGGTTTTTCTGATATTAAACCAGCCTTGCATACCTGGTATAAATCCCACTTGATCAGGGTGAATTATTTTTTTGATGTGTTGTTGGATTCTATTGGCTAGAATTTTGTTGAGGGTTTTTGCATCAATGTTCATGAGGGATATAGGTCTATAATTTTCTTTTTTTGTAATGTCTTTACCTGGTTTTGGTATCAGGGAGATGGTGGCTTCATAGAATGAGTTGGGTAGTATTCCGTCATTTTCTATGCTTTGGAATACCTTCAGAAGTAGTGGTGTTAACTCTTCTCTGAAAGTTTGGTAGAACTCTGCAGTGAAGCCGTCCGGGCCAGGGCTTTTTTTTGTTGGGAGTTTTTTGATTACCGTTTCAATCTCTTTTTTTGTTATGGGTCTATTTAGTTGTTCTACTTCTGAATGTGTTAATTTAGGTAGGTAGTGTTTTTCCAGGAATTCATCCATTTCTTCTAGGTTTTCAAATTTGTTAGAGTACAATTTTTCATAATAATCTGAAATGATTCTTTTAATTTCATTTGGTTCTGTTGTGATGTGGTCCTTCTCGTTTCTTATTCGGGTTATTTGTTTCCTTTCCTGTATTTCTTTAGTCAGTCTAGCCAATGGTTTATCAATTTTGTTAATTTTTTCAAAGAACCAGCTTTTGGCTTTGTTAATTCTTTCAATTGTTTTTCTGTTCTCTAATTCATTTTGTTCAGCTCTAATTTTTATTATTTGTTTTCTTCTGGTGCCTGATGGATTCTTTTGTTGCTCAGTTTCTATTTGTTCAAGTCGTAGGGACAGTTCTCTGATTTTGGCTCTTTCTTCTTTTTGTATGTGTGCATTTATCGATATAAATTGGCCTCTGAGCACTGCTTTTGCTGTGTCCCAGAGGTTTTGATAGGAAGTATTTTCATTCTCGTTGCTTTCTATGAATTTCCTTATTCCCTCCTTGATGTCTTCTATAACCCAGTCTTTTTTCAGGAGGGTATTGTTCATTTTCCAAGTATTTGATTTCTTTTCCCTAGTTTTTCTGTTATTGATCCCTAGTTTTATCGCCTTGTGGTCTGAGAAGATGCTTTGTAATATTTCGATGTTTTGGACTCTGTAAAGGTTTGTTTTATGACCTAATATGTGGTCTATTCTAGAGAATGTTCCATGTGTGCTAGAAAAAAAAGTATATTTTGCAGCAGTTGGGTGGAGAGTTCTGTATAAGTCGATGAGGTCAAGTTGGTTGATTGTTGTAATTAGATCTTCCGTGTCTCTATTGAGCTTCTTACTGGATGTCCTGTCCTTCTCCGAAAGTGGTGTGTTGAAGTCTCCTACTATAATTGTGGAGGTATCTATCTCACTTTTCAATTCTGTTAAAATTTGATTTCTGTATCTTGCAGCCCTGTCATTGGGTGCATAAATATTTAATATGGTTATGTCTTCCTGATCAATTGTCCCTTTTATCATTATATAGTGTCCTTCTTTATCCTTTGTGGTGGATTTAAGTCTAAAGTCTATTTTGTCAGAAATTAATATTGCTACTCCTCTTCTTTTTTGCTTATTGTTTGCTTGATATACTTTTTTCCATCCTTTGAGTTTTAGTTTGTTTGTGTCTCTAAGTCTAAGGTATGTCTCTTGTAGGCAGCATATAGATGGATTGTGTTTCTTTATCCAGTCTGTGACTCTCTGTCTCTTTATTGGTGCATTTAGTCCATTTACATTCAGGGTAATTATAGATAAATAAGTTTTTAGTGCTGTCATTTTGATGCCGTTTTATGTGTGTTGTTGACAATTTCATTTTTCCGCATACTTTTTTGTGCTGAGGCGTTTTTCTTAGTAAATTGTGAGATCCTCATTTTCATAGTGTTTGACTTTATGTTAGTTGAGTTGTTACGTTTTTCTTGGCTTTTATCTTGAGTTATAGAGTTGTTATACCTTTTTGTGGTTACCTTATTATTTACCCCTATTTTGCTAAGTAAAAACCTAACTTGTATTGTTCTATATCGCCTTGTATCACTCTCCATATGGCAGTTCAATGCCTCCTGTATTTAGTCCCTCTTTTTGATTATTGTGATCTTTTACCTATTGACTTCCATGATTCCCTGTTATGTGTATTTTTTTTTTTTAATTAATCTTAATTTGTTTGTTTTTGTGATTTCCCTATTTGAGTTGATATCAGGACGTTCTGTTTCGTGACCTTGTGTTGTGCTGATATCTGATATTATTGGTTCTCTGACCAAACAATATCCTTTAGTATTTCTTGTAGCTTTGGTTTGGTTTTTGCAAATTCTCTAAACTTGTGTTTGTCTGTAAATATCTTAATTTCGCCTTCATATTTCAGAGAGAGTTTTGCTGGATATATGATCCTTGGCTGGCAGTTTTTCTCCTTCAGTGTTCTGTATATGTCGTCCCATTCCCTTCTTGCCTGCATGGTTTCTGCTGAGTAGTCTGAACTTATTCTTATTGATTCTCCCTTGAAGGAAACCTTTCTTTTCTCCCTGGCTGCTTTTAAAATTTTCTGTTTATCTTTGGTTTTGGTGAGTTTGATGATAATATGTCTTGGTGTTTTTCTTTTTGGATCAATCTTAAATGGGGTTCAATGAGCGTCTTGGATAGATATCCTTTCGTCTTTCATGATGTCAGGGAAGTTTTCTGTCAGGAGTTCTTCAACTATTTTCTCTGTGTTTTCTGTCCCCCCTCCCTGTTCTGGGACTCCAATCATCCGCAGGTTATCCTTCTTGATAGAGTCCCACATAATTCTTAGGGTTTCTTCATTTTTTTTAATTCTTTTATCTGATTTTTTTTTCAGCTATGTTGGTGTTGATTCCCTGGTCCTCCAGATGTCTCAGTCTGCATTCTAATTGCTCGAGTCTGCTCCTCTGACTTCCTATTGCGTTGTCTAATTCTGTAATTTTATTGTTAATCTTTTGGATTTCTACATGTTGTCTCTCTATGGATTCTTGCAACTTATTAATTTTTTCACTATGTTCTTGAATAATCTTTTTGAGCTCTTCAACAGTTTTATCAGTGTGTTCTTTGGCTTTTTCTGCAGTTATCCTAATTTCATTTGTGATATCTTTAAGCATTCTGTAAATTAGTTTTTTATATTCTGTATCTGATAATTCCAGGATTGTATCTTCATTTGGGAAAGATTTTGATTCTTTTGTTTGGGGGGTTGGAGAAGCTGTCATGGTCTGCTTCTTTAAGTGGTTTGATATGGATTGTTGTCTCCGCGCCATCACTGGGAAACTAGTTTTTCCAGAAAATCTGCTTCCAGTCCAAATCCCGGTGAGACGGTTCCCCGGCTGGGACGCTGCTCTTCCTGCTCCAAGACCAGTCACTGCCTCCCGGGGACTTCTCCTACCGGCTGCGTCCCACACCGCCCACGGAACAGGCTGGTCTCCCTCCCGGGGTTAGTTCAGGGGGGTGGAGCAGCTCTCTGTGCTTGTGCCGTACCTGACTGGTACGCTGGCTCCAGGCTCTGGAAACAATCGCTGCTTCCCCGTATTAGTTCATTCTTCATCTCTAAATCTGTGTTTGTTGTTCAGGGTTCGTAGATTGTTATGTATGTGATCGATTCACTTGTTTTTCCGTGTCTTTGTTGTAAGAGGGATCTGAGGTAGCGTCTGCCTAGTCCGCCATCTTGGCTCCGCCCCTTGCCAGCACTGTATTACATTTTTTTATTAATATTTTTACTAGAATCTAGTTAGGCTTTTAAAGTTTTTGGATTTTATTTAGAAAGTCCTATGGAGTAATTGGGGGTGACAGTCCTTTCGCCCTAAAATGTTTAACTTGAGAGTAAGCCTTTAGTTCTGGTTAGGGCAGTATGATCAACATGTGATTCGGGTTGAGTGCTGTGGTTTTATGATGACGTTTGCCGGAGAAGACAAGGTGTCTGGGAAATGTTAACAAAGACTTCATGCCCCCAGTTTTATTGTGGAAGCCAAAGGAATGGAAAGAGAAGAGGGTAAAAATTATAAAACTTGTGGCTTTTCAGTTGTTTGTGAGTCAGAAACATAAGAAGGGAGGAAAAGATATATAGAGATGACCCCAGGGAGATTGTGTGCTTAGGAGAACGGGGGTCTGATTTTGGGAAGATTCTGTAGATGAAGTCTAAGTATGCTGCAGAGTCAGAGTTCTTATGGTTTTTCAGTGATTAGTTGTCCTAGATCCAGTGCTGGAATGTGAGAGAAACTAAAGAAAATTCAGAATTAAAAAAGAAAATAGAGTTAGGAACAATTGTAAAAGCTAAGATAGCTCACCCATAATTTGTTTAATGTGTCTATGCATCTGTTCGTTTATATATGCATATATCTCTCTTTAGGAAAGCCACATTGCTCACATTGTTCACCTGCCTTCTGAATTTATGTACTAAGAGCCAAATTCTTTCTTGCTGTGGGACCTTTACATGTATCGTTCCCCCAACCTGGAATGAATCTTGCCTCCCCATTTCGTCTTAGCTAGTAAGACGTTACTTGACCACTCTCCTGAAAGTGGATGCCTCTCTGTTTCTACTTTAACACCTTCTTTATTTTCTTTATATACTATCACGGTTTACAAATGTAGCTTTACATTTTATGTTAGTCTCCTCTCTGGACTATTAGCAACCTGTATCCAGAGAGCTTTTCTCTCTGCTCACTACTGTATGCAACCCCAGCTCTTACTATAGTTCCAGATTCATGGTAAATGCTCAATAGACATTGAATGAATATTTATTAGGATCCAGCTAAACTGCTGTAACAAAGAAGCCAAAAAATACAGTGGCTTTAATATGGCTGAAGTTTAATTCTCTTTCATAGGTATGGAAGAGTCCAGGCTGGTGACATGCCTTAGTTCCATGAGGTCTGAGTTTCAGAATCTGGATTTCTTCATTATGTTGCTCTGACATGGCCTAAGTCTTGTCTGTGCGGTCGAAGCTGTGTTACCTCCATATCCCCATTCTAGTTTGCAGGATGAGGGATAGAGTGAAAGTGGAGGGCAAACAATTTCCCATAAAGCGAGTGGCTTATAAGTTGTTCACATCACTTCCATTCATATTCTGTTGTGATAAGCTTAGTCACATGGTCATACTTATCTGCAGAGGATACTAGGAAGTGCTGTCCCTGGATGGGTAGTCATGAGCCCATCTAAAATGAAATAAAGAAAGAATGTGCACTGGGGGTTAAATAACCGTTTGCCTCATTGCTAGATAAATGTTTGTTGAAAGAATGAATAAATGCATACATCATCAGTGGTTGGAATAATACAGGGCTCTGAAGGCTGTTTTTGAACTCCAGGAAATATGAGTATGATATAAAAAAAATCAAACATTGACTAAAATAACATCAAACATTCTTCATAATATAACCTATTCACTTGCACATTTGGGGGCAAAGAGAGGATTAAAGATCTAAGAAAGTTTCTTAGGCCAAGAAATTGGGCAGAGTGGGTCCTGGGTGCTCTGGAGAAGGGTCTTGGGGGAGCACACCTGGCTTTGTTAGAATTTGGAGACAATGGAATGGGAGCTTCTTTGTCTTCAGCAAGCTTCCAGAAAGAAGCCTTTAGCTGCTACAGCTAGGTCAGACCTCTCTCTAATCCTTCCCAGGCCAGAAGGGAACTATTTTGATGCAAGGGCATTACTTGGCTGCCAACCTTTTTCTTTTTATTATTCAAAAGCTTTGAAATTCCAAGGCTACAAACAGAGCAAAAAAAAAAAATATATATATATATATATAGCTATTTTAAAGGAAATGGATAAAATTTATGTTCCACTGCTGTATCCTGATTCAAAAAATATTTTAATGAGTGTAGGCTGTCTGTGCAGTTTTGTATGACAATGCTTGTACCTGTTCTCTCCTGTTTAGGAGCCTGATAAGTGGCTAAGGGCATCTTGGCAAGGCTTGTCATCAACTGGTCTCTGCAAGTTACTGCAGATGAGAAGACGGGGCCCAGCTGCTGCCACAACGCAAGTCATCTTTTTGTTTGTGACTGCTGGAGACACTGGACCTGGCATTAGCCTATCCTCCTGTAAATTCCCTCCCTATAGAGAAGGTAACCACCTTTTTCCCGTCTCTCCTTATGTTCTGGTTTTAACCTGAAAGGTTGGGGAACTCATTTTTCCCTTCTTTGAGATCCCTTTCCTTTCCTTTCAGACTGTCAATTTTTTTTTAAATGAGCTCAGGGGACTGTCCTCTGTGAAACCATCTCCGACTCTCCTAGGAGAATGAATCTCTGTTCTGCTCTCTTCCTTTAGCATTTTCTGCTTACCTTGTCAGAGCACTTCTCATGTTTGGACTTTAAATTATTTTAACCTGTTTGTGACTCTTCTTTGTAAACTACTCCAGGCTAGAGACAATATCTTAGTAATCATTGATTCTCTCTGTCTTGTACTATGCCTGGCACATGGTAGGGGCTTGGTAAATGTTTGTTGAATACATGAATGAGTGAGTAAATGAGCAAACAATCCTTTGGGTTCTTTTTGGAGCCTCTCAGCTATTCTCTTTTGGTTCATGATTCCCCAAGGCTTGTGACTTCAGGTTCTTCCTTGTTTCCAAAATATTTTCTCACTTGTTTACTGAAGTTAAAAATCGAAGTTGAAAATTCCTTAATGGAGAATTGGCCTTTCATTATACAATGAGAGGTAGAAGACTTAAAATGTAAATGTTGCTTGAATTAACATATTGACTAAAGCTTATTGAAACAAAGCGTAACAGTCAATCACAAAGTGTAAATAACTCATTTTACAGTCTTTTCTATTTTGACAGGGGGAAGGAGGTTAGAGTGAAGGGGGCCCTTGGGCCCTTGTAGGAGGAGGAGGGGGCTAGGAGGGTCAAAGGGTCATCTAGGTAGAAAAAGAGTACAGAAAGGGGAATTAAGGGCCACTGAATTAAGACTTCGTTTTAATGTCTTTTTTTTTTTTAGCGGTTCAGAGATACAGGCTGCTAACCAAAAGGTCAGCAGTTTGAATCCACCAGGTGCTCCTTGAAAACCGTATGGGGCAGTTATACTGTGTCCTGTAGGGTCATTTTGAGTCAGAATCTACTCGATGGCAATCTTTTTGTGTGTGTGTGTGTCTTAATTTTAAAGAGAGAAAGAAATATGGAACAACTGCCCTTCATCGCAGTTTTGTGAGAACATCATTATAGCATGTGAGCACTGCTTTATAGGATTTGTTAGGTCATGGGGTGTTTGTGCATGTCTGACTTTACAAAGTTGACTTCATTGCAGAGGAGTTAATGAAAGGGTCATATAATCCAGACTAAGACAGACTAGGAAGAAAGGCCTGAAGATCTGCTTCCGAAAATCAGCCAATGAAAACCCTGTGGATCCAGCAGTCTAATCCACAACCAATCGCGGAGCTGTTGCAGGACCGAACAGCATTTCATTTTGTTGTGCATGGGGTCACCATGAGTCAGGAGTGACTGTAGTCGGGATCGACTCGACAACAGCTGATGACAACAACAACATAATTTAGAATGTTCTCTAAAATATCTTTCCCAGTAGTGGGAGTTGCAAGACCAAGTGATATTGGTGATAGCTAGGACAAGGAAGGGTAGAAGGTGTGCCAGACTTTGATTTTCAGAGTTGGTGCTCCCTAAATGCGGTTGTCATAATCTATATTTTGTGATAAATTGTTTTTATTAAAGGATCTCTGAAACCTCACATTATTTAGGTAGAGTTGCTTAAATAGCTCAAGGTACTTTGCAAACTTTTGGTTAATTCTCTCAATACCTTTGAAAGTGGAGAGCAAATATGTGGAAACAGAGGGTGCTTATGCAGTGCCAAGTGATCAGTTTGACTCTTTTTAAAAAATTTTTATTGTGCTTCAAGTAAAAGTTTACAAATCAATTCAGTCTCTCATACAAAAATTTATATACACCTTCCTATATACTCCTAATTGCTTTCCCCCTAATAAGACAGTCTGCTCCTTCCCTCTACTCTCTCCGTGCCCATTCTGCCAGCTTCTAACCCCCTCTGCCCTCTCATCTCCCCTCCAAATAGGAGATGCCAACATAGCGTCAAGTGTCTGCTTGATCCAAGAAGCTCATTCTTCACCAGCATCTTTTTCATCCCGTTGTCTAGTTCAATCCCTGTCTGAAGAGTTGGCTTTGGGAATGGTTCCTGTCCTGGGCTAACAGAAAGTCTGGGGGCCATGACCACTGGGGTCCTTCTAGTCTCAGTCAGACCATTAAGTCTGATCTTTTTACGAGAATTTGGGGTCTGCATTCCTCTGCTCTCCTGCTCCCTCAGGGGTTCTCTGTTGTATTCCCCGTCCCGGGCTGCCATCGGTTGTAGCCGGGCACCGTCTAGTTCGTCTGGTCTCAGACTGATGTAGTCTCTGGTTTTATGTGGTCCTTTCTGTCTCTTGGGCTTGTAATTATCTTGTGTCCTTGGTGTTCTTCATTCTCCTTCGATCCAGGTGGGTTGAGAACAATTGATGGTCGCTTGCTAGCGTTTAAGACCCCAGATGCCTCTCTCCAAAGTGGGATGCAGAATATTAATAGATTTTATTATGCCATTTGACTTAGATGTCCTCTGAAACCATGGTCCCGAAATCCCTGCCCCTGCTATGCTGGCCTTCGAAGCTTTCAGTTTATTCAGGAAACTTCTTTGCTTTTGGTTTAGTCTGGCTGTGCTGACCTCACCTGTATTGTATGTTGTCTTTCCCTTCACCTAAAGTAGTTCTTATCTACTACAGTTTGACTTTTAAAAAAATTGTAAAAAATCTCCCCTTAACTGGAATTGAACTAGAGTTATTGGTCTATGAGTCAGATGTCTTAGGTTTTAGTTTCTGGCACCACAATGGACTAGCTGTGTGACATTCTACAGATCACTTCTCCCTAGGTCCAGATGAGTCTGTGAACCTCAGGGGCTCATTCCAGACCTAACATTTTCTATGTTCCTATCTAGTTTTTTTTTTTTTTTTCGATCTAGTAGCACCCACTAGAGTATTTCACATAGCAAACCTGTAGCAGAGTTTGACCTGGAACACAGGTCTTGGAACTCATTTAACCTCTACCCGTTTTTTTTTTTAAACTTTTAAAACTATTTTTTATTGATGTATAACATACAGTGAGTACATGAAGTACACTAAACAGTAGTCTTAATTGTACATTTAAGATTGTTGAACGTTTTTAAATTCAGGCTTATTGAATTATAATTTAGATACAGTAAAAGTCAGCATTGAAAACTGTATTGTTCAGTGAGTTTTGATAACTGTACAGTTGTGTAAGCACCACCAAAATCAAGATATAGACTATTTCAATCACGCCGAACAGTTCCCCTTATGCCCTTTTGCAGTCAATCCTTTTCCTCTAACCCCAAATCCTGGCAACCACTGTTCTGCTTTCTATCCCTATAGCTTTGCGTTTTTCAGAATGTTAAATGAATGAAATCATACAGTTTTTAGCCTTTTATGTCTGGCTTTTTTTCTGTAATGCTTTTAAGATTTGTCACATACCTGTTGAAATACCACCTACATCAAGATATAGAGCTTTTCCAGCACCAAAAGGTTTTCTCTCATGCCCTTTCCCAGTCAGTACTACCACCAGCCCCATCACTATTCTGACTTCTACCACTGGATTAGTTTTGCCTGTTTCTGTATTTCACATAAATGAATCATAAAGTGATTACTGTGTGGCTTTTTTTTTTTTTTGCTTACTGTAGTGTCTGTAAGATTCATTCATGCTGTAGGTAGTAGTGCATTAGTTTTTTAAAATCATCGTGCAGTATTCCATTGTATGAATATACTACATGTCGTTTGCCCATTCTACTGTGATGACATTTGAGTTGTTTCCAGTTTTTGGCTATTTTGAGGAAAATTGTTATCAACGTTCTTGTTGGTGTCTTTTGGTGGGAATATACTCATATATCTCTTGGATAGATTCCTAGTAGTTGAATTGTTGGATCACAGGCTAGGCATATGTTTAGCTTTAGCAGATACTTCCGAACGGTTTTCCAAAGTGATTGTAGCAAGCACATACTCTTACCATCAATATATGAGAGTTCCAGTTACTCCACATCCTTGTCAACACTTGATATTGCCAGCCTCACTCATTTTGGCTATACTGGAGAGTACAGAGAATCACTACTTTTAAAAAGAGTGAAACTTGTCTTTTTACATGGGTAGCACCAGTATTGCAATTCAGAGGTGTGGAGAATCAAGGGTGATCAGTCAGTTTCCCTGTGTACCTGGGCAGAGACTTAATGAGGCAACCAGCAGAGGCAAAAGGCCGAAAAGACCTGAGTTCTTTTTATTTACTATCCTTGTATCACTAAGAAATAGCAGTGGTGTGGGGAAGTTGTCTTTTCCTGATTCAGTCACCCCTCTCTTCTCTTTTAATATTTATTTAATTCCAGTTTCACTGGAAGAAAATACCTAGGGAGGTTGATTGGCAAGGACCTCTCCTCGTCCCCAGTCTTGTCAAAAGAAATAGGTGAGTTAATTCCTCCTGCATTTGAAGGGTCCTTTGGAAGCCTGTATCAAACCTCCAATGAAATCCAGGATAACAATTATTTAAGAATGACAAGATGGCTGTAGGGAGTCCATGAATAGAGTGTGGGTCATGTGCGTGTGTGGAATAAAAATGTGCTTTTTATTTGCAAAGACAGTAGCCTCCAGAAAACATAGGGAGGCTAAAACATCCATGTAGGATTCAGCTGTTATCCTTGGTATTGATAGCACCAGTCAGGAGTGAGCTAGTGAGCTATGGGTGGGCTTTTCAATGTGGTTGCTCATTCAGTAACATTCTTAAGAAAGTGCATCCAAAACTGCTTGATTTTTTGTCCTCTAAACCTCGACGGCACAGAACAACAACAACAAACCCAATGTGGACTGTGTAATGAAGTTTTTGTACGTACCTAAGAATAACTATGCATTTTAGAGTATTTCTGGCAACTCTACAAATGCATGAATCAGATTAAAGAATAGTCAGTCAGACTTGAATTAAATATATATTCCCATAATGGTGATTATCTTTTTTTCTTGGCTTGACGTTACTGTAGCAAGCTAAAATAATAGGACATAAGTAGCTATTATAAATGAACCATTAAAAGCAACAGTAAGCCAAAGTTATCATTGATCTCTCCCTGGCTCTTACTTTATAAAAACTAATGTAGCAAATTGCTGTGGAAGTACCTACTTTAATAATAAATCTGTTGTGTCAGGGCAGTGACCTGATGTTTTCTTTTACATATAATTTATAGTCTATTGATTTAATCCTCTGAATATCTCACCCTATTGATATAGCATAAAACCATTTCTTAATTGAAAGACGAAGGAAGCTTGGGATGAACCCACATGGTAGAATATATTTATTGAAGATTTCCACTTGATCAATAGCCAAATAAATATGAGTTTATTTTCAATGACAGAATTTTAAAAGGCCAAAAAAGGAGATCCTTTGATTCATCAGCTATTTGGGTAATTGACTTGTAGATGTATTTAGAAATTTAGATTTTTTTCCCCCATAGGAATGGGAGGGAGGTTTATGGAGGCATTTTAAGAAGACACTAGCTTCTTTTTTTTAGTGAGTCATAAACCAGGAAGTAGAAAATGAACTCAAGTAGCAGACAGTTTAATGTGACTACATAAAACACATTCTGTGCTGCTAAAGCCCTACCTCCCCTTAACTTGTGGAAGAGAAAGCCAGCACTTAATGCTCTTGCAGCCACTATCTGGAACCTTTCCATTTGGCTACGTGTGCCAGGATGCCAGGCGCCACACCACCACTCTCTCACTTGAATAGAGCTGCTGACATCCTCTCACCCCAGTTTCGAGTTTCTGGCAATGATCATTACCACAGCCCTCTGTCTTGTACCTGCTGTTCATATGCGCAAGTCTTGAGTTCAGTGTCTGGGTCCTGAGCTT
This sequence comes from Elephas maximus indicus, assembly GCF_024166365.1. Taxonomy (NCBI): domain Eukaryota; kingdom Metazoa; phylum Chordata; class Mammalia; order Proboscidea; family Elephantidae; genus Elephas; species Elephas maximus. The sequence continues at coordinate 88,238,132 of NC_064826.1, read as the reverse complement.
GTTTTCACCTGTCTCAAACAGAAGTGTAATAAGTACTTTCTAAAATTCTGAGAAATAGATGAGAGATTAACAGTTATAATAAAAATTAAATACAGGATTAATTTGGGAGAGAGCTTTTCTATATTTTTTGTCCACTCACCTACTAAATTGTTTATTTTTCTTTAGATGTTGCTTCTCTTACCCGGGTAAACTAAAAAATGACGGTGCATCTTTGTCATGTCACAAGCATAACTCAGTTTGGAAGGAAGTAATTCGAGAATGGCTATCCTGTTAATATGGTTTATTTTTTTTCTTTAGCTAGTACAGATAGCCTCAGAGAATACAGAACACCTTAATACTCCCCCCTTCAAGAGAAAGCAGTGATTTTTATGGTGCTTGTAACTTACGCCATCAATTTTATCTGTGATAGGTCCATGTCAAAATCAGAGTAATTAAATGTAATGACAGTCCTGTTAAATGTGTTCATGCCATTGCATTGGCAATAAAGCATGTGCAAATTTACCATTAAGGCTTGTCTTTCTCCTTAGCCGTGGAGAATTGTGACAAACATTAAGTTGCGAAGACGTGGGGATCCAAAAGGGTATTCATCAAAATACAAATACCAGGTGGATACTCTTAGGATTATTATGTCTTCTTATGCAATTACTCTTTTTCACTGAATATTTTTTGACTGAATAATAATTATCTTTGCACTGGGGAAAGGTAGGATCAGCTAGTTTCAATCTGTTTTATTACCACCTCCCCCCCATCTTTTTAAAATTTGCAAGGCAGCGTAGAACCCTAACTGTTTATTTAGATAACAGTATATTTGTTCCAATTCTTAGCTTTCAGACTATTTCAGAGACACTGACTTTTTAATACAGTCATGTTGGTGCTACAAAACACACCATTAAGATGCATAGGGACGGTGTGGTTAATTTCCTAAGCCATCGCTAGAAATCATCAATATAACAGAGATAAAGATGACTTGAAACCTAGCCCAAGCAGTGAATTGACAGCAATCTTTAACCACCATGACCTAAGAATGACCCTGAGCCCTGCTGGGTGCAGGAGTTAAATTTGTCGAAGAGCACAGTAATCAGATATCTAAGAAGAGCACAGTAATCAGATATCTAACAGGCCTGAAGGCTCCTACTGTGCGGCCACTACAGGATCACTTGCAAGGTCTGATGTACATATAGGTGACAAACAGTGAAGCAAACAGTGAAGCTCTTTTATTATATATTTAGAAATAAACAGTTGTGTTTAATGTTTGTTTTAGCTGCTTCCTGCTTTGTAAAGTTGTTAACACTTATAAGAGAACAGTTAATAAGTTTTTATGTTATTTCTGGTGGAAATGCAAAATGGTACAGCCACTGTAGAAAACAGTGTGGTGATTCCTCAAAAAACTAAAAATAGAACAACCAAAAACCTGACCCATTGCCGTCGAGTTGATTCCGACTCATAGCGGCCCTATGGGGCAGAGTAGAACTGCCCCATCGAGTTTCCAAGGAGCACCTGGTAGATTCGAACTCTTAACCACTACGCCACCAGGGTTTCCAAGAACTGCCATATGACCCAGCAATTCAACTGCTAGGAATATGCCCAAGGGACTTGAAAGCAGCAACGTGAACAGACATATCTACACCAATGTTAATTGCAACATTATTTACAATAGCCAAAAGGTGGAAACAACCTAAATGCCCATCAGTGGATGAATGGATAAACAAAATGTGGTACTTTAATACAATGGAATACTACTTATCCTGAAAGAGAAATGAAGCCTTGATACATGCTACAACACTGACGAAGCTTGAAAACATTATGCTGAGTGAAATAAATTGGTCACAAAAGGACAGATATTACATGACTTAACTTATGTATATAAGAAGACAGGAACAGGCAAATGTATATAGAGACCAAAGTTTTTTTAGTGGTTATGGGGAGGGGGAGGGAATGTGGGGGTTATTGCTCATGGAGTACTGAGTTTCAGTTTAAGTGATGGAAAAATCACATTGATTAAGGGTAGGGTTGCACAGCCGATTATTACAATTGCTGTCAATAAGCTGAATTGCCAGAATTTTTGATAGATAACATTTACAAAAATGACAAAAAAGAAAAAAATAAAGGAGTAGCTGCTGAGGCTTACGTACAACCAAACACCTCATGGGATTTGGTTCCTTGGTTTGGAGGTTTAGGGTCATGGTTTTATGGGACTTCCCAGTTAATTGGCCTAATAATGTATTCAGCACTTCTGTTCTACCTCCTAGTTCATTTTATAGTGCCTGGGGTCTTAAGAGCTTGCAAATAGCCATTCAAAGCACAACAGTTTGCCTGGAGGAAGGAGAGTCAGGAATAGGAGGAGGAAATGGAATGTGTGGCTCATTGCCTTTGTGAACAAATGCCTCCTTTGCTGTGAGATGAGAAGAACTTTTGGCAATTCAACTACCGTTACTGAATGTTTTGATCAAAGATTCTATAGAAGAATCCTGATCAAAAGGGGGCAAATTTAGAACAGAATTTCAAATTTTTCTGGATTGCAGACTTTCTGAAGTTAATAGAGGTGGGATGAACCCCTGAAATTATTGCCCTGTGATAATCTTTAAGCCTTAAACCAAAAATATCTTCTGAAGTCTTCTTAAAACCAAACAATACAACATAGTACCCTGGTGGCGTAGTGCTTCAGTGCTATGGCTGCTAACCAAAGGGTCGGCAGTTCAAATCTGCCAGCTGCTCCTTGGAAACTCTATGGGGCAGTTCTCCTCTGTCCTATAGGGTCACTATGAGTCAGAATCAACTCAATGGCACTGGGTTTGATTTTTTTTTTTTTTTAATCCTACTTCGGTGAGTAGCATCTGGGCTCTTAAAAGTGCGTGAGTAGGTCCTAGCCAGAGCAATTAGGCTAGACAAAGAAATAAAGGGCATCCGAATTGGCAAGGAAAAAGTAAAATTATCTCTATTTGCAGATGACATGATCTTATACACAGAAAACCCTAAGGAATCCTCCAGAAAACTACTGAAACTAATAGAAGAGTTCGGCAGAGTCTCAGGTTACAAGATAAACATACAAAAATCACTTAGATTCCTCTACATCAACAAAAAGAACATCGAAGAGGAAATCACCAAATCAATACCATTCATAGTAGCCCCCAAGAAGATAAAATACTTAGGAATAAATCTTACCAAAGTTGTAAAAGACCTATACAAAGAAAACTACAAAGTACTAGTGCAAGAAACTAAAAGGGACCTACATAAGTGGAAAAACATACCTTGCTCGTGGATAGGAAGACTTAACATAGTAAAAATGTCTGTTGTACCCTGACAGGGAGCACAACAGAGAACCCCTGAGGGAGCAGAAGATCAGTGGGATGCAGACCCCAAATTCTCATAAAAAGACCATACTTAATGGTCTGACTGAGACTAGAGGAATCCCGGCGGTCATGGTCCCCAAACCTTCTGTTGGCCCAGGACAGGAACCATCCCCGAAGACAACTCATCAGACATGAAAGGGACTGGACAGTGGGTGGGAGAGAGATGCTGATGAAGAGTGAGCTAATTATATCAGGTGGACACTTGAGACTGTGTTGGCATCTCCTGTCTGGAGGGGGGATGGGAAGATAGAGAGAGTGGGAAGCTGGCAAAATTGTCACGAAAGGAGAAACTGGAAGGGCTGACTCATTAGGGGGAGAGCAAGTGGGAGTACGGAGTAAGATGTATATAAACTTACATGTGACAGTCTGACTTGATTTGTAAACGTTCACTTGAAGCTCAATAAAAAAAAAAAATGTCTATTCTACCAAAAGCCATCTAGACACACAATGCACTTCCGATCCAAATCCCAACGACATTTTTTAATGTGATGGAGAAACAAATCACCAACTTCATATGGATGGGAAAGAAGCCCCGGATAAGTAAAGCATTACTGAAAAAGAAGAAGAAAGTGGGAGGCCTCACTCTGCCTGATTTTAGAACATATTATACAGCCACAGTAGTCAAAACAGCCTGGTACTGGTACAACAACAGGCACATAGACCAATGGAACAGAATTGAGAACCCAGATATAAATCCATCCACATATGAGCAGCTGATATTTGACAAAGGCCCAGTGTCAGTTAATTGGGGAAAAGATAGTCTTTTTAACAAATGGTGCTGGCGTAACTGGATATCCATTTGCAAAAAAATGAAACAGGACCCATACTTCACACCATGCACAAAAGCTAACTCCAAGTGGATCAAAGACCTAAACATAAAGAATAAAACAATAAAGATCATGGAAGAAAAAATAGGGACAACGTTAGGAGCCCTAATACAAGGTATAAACAGAATACAAAACATTACTAAAAATGATGAAGAGAAACCAGATAACTGGGAGCTCCTAAAAATCAAACACCTATGCTCATCTAAAGACTTCTCCAAAAGAGTAAAAATAACACCTACAGACTGGGAAAGAATTTACAGCTATGACATCTCCGACCAGCACCTGATCTCTAAAATCTACATGATTCTGTCAAAACTCAACCACAAAAAGACAAACAACCCAATCAAGAAGTGGGCAAAGGATATGAACACGCACTTCACTGAAGAAGATATTCAGGCAGCCAACAGATACATGAGAAGATGCTCTCGATCATTAGCCATTAGAGAAATGCAAATTAAAACTACGATGAGATTCCGTCTCCAACAAGGCTGGCGTTAATCCAAAAACCACAAAATAATAAATGTTGGAGAGGCTGCGGAGAGATTGGAACTCTTACACACTGCTGGTGGGAATGTAAAATGGTACAACCACTTTGGAAATCTATCTGGTGTTTTCTTAAAAAGTTAGAAATAGAACTACCATACAACGCAGAAATCCCACTCCTTGGAATATACCCTAGAGAAATAAGAGCCTTTACACTAACAGATATATGCACACCCATGTTTATTGCAGCAGTGTTTACAATAGGAAAAAGCTGGAAGCAACCAAGGTGTCCATCAACGGATGAATGGTTAAATAAATTATGGTATATTCACACAATGGAATACTACGCATCGATAAAGAACAGTGAGGAATCTGTGAAACATTTCATAACATGGAGGAACCTGGAAGGCATTACGCTGAGTGAAATTAGTCAGATGCAAAAGGACAAATATTGTATAAGACCACTATTATAAGATCTTGAGAAATGGTATAAACTGAGAAGAACACATTCTTTTGTGGTTACGAGAGGGGGTAGGGAGGGTGGGAGAGGGTTATTTACTGATTAGTTAGTAGATACGAACTGCTTTAGGTGAAGGGAAGGACAATATGCAATACATGGAAGATCAGCTCAACTGGACTGGACCAAAAGCAAAGAAGTTTCCGGGATAAACTGAATGCTTCGAAGGTCAGCGGAGCAAGGGCGGGGGTTTGGGGACTATGGCTTAAGGGGACTTCTAAGTCAATTGGCAAAATAAATTCTATTAAGAAAAAAAAAATGTGTGAGTTCAGTACACTTGACCAAGACAAGATCATGAAAACTTCATAGTACATCCAAACTTCCTGATGGACTGAATTGCTGGGCTGAGGGCTGGGGACCATGGTCTCAGGCTGGGGACCATAGCTCAATTGGCAAAACACAGTTTATAAAGAAAATATTCTACATCCTACTTTGGTGAGTAATGTGTGGGGTCTTAAAAGCTTGTGATCATCCATGTAAGATACTCCACTGATTCCACCCTGTTTAGAGCAAGTGAGAATGAATAAGACCAAAGACACAAGGGAAAGATTAGTCTGAAGGACTAGTGGACCACAGTCTTCACTAGACTAAGTCTAGCACAACTAGATAGATGTTGCCTGGCTACTACTACCAACTCTTCTGACAGGAATCACAATAGAGGGTCCTGGACAGAGCTGGAGAAAAATGTAGAACAAAATTCTAACTCACAAAAAAAGACCAGACTTACTGGTCTGACAGGGATTGGAGAAACCCTGAGAGTACGGCCCCTAGATACCCTTTTAACTCAGTACTGAAGTCACTTCTGAGGTTCATCTTTCAGCCAAAGATTAGACAGGCCCATAAAACAACAGTACACGTAACTCAACAACGTATACCAGACTAAATGGGCGCACCAGCCCAGGGGCAAGGACAAGAAGGCAGAAGGGGACAGAAAGGCTGGAAGAATGGAAACGGGAAACCCAGAGTTGAGAGGGGGAGAGTGTTGACATGTCACAGGGTTGGCAACCAGTGTCACAAAACAATAAGTATTAATTGTTTAATGAGAAACTAATTTGCTCTGTAAACCTTCATCTAAAGCACAATAAAAAAATAAAGTGTGCAAGTGGCCATCTAAAAGACAACTGTTGGTCTCTACTTACCAGGATCAAAAGAGAAAGTAGGAAACCAAAGACTCAAAAAAGGAACTACTGGATCAAGTGTTCTAACTGGGACACAATAACCAAAAAAACCCAAACCCACTGCCGTCGAGTTGATTCCGACTCATAGCGATCCTATAGGACAGAGTAGAACTGCCCTGTAGAGTTTCCAAGGATCGCCTGGCAGATTCGAACTGCCAGCCTGACACAATAGATGGTCCCAAATAGAATGGGAGAAAAATGTGGAACAAAACTCAAATTCTTAAAAAATGCTAGACTTAACTGGACTAGTTAGAGACTAGAGGAACCTCTGAGAGCGTCACCCTGAGATACCCTTTACATTTGGAACTGAAACCACTCCCAGAGTTCACCTTTCAGCCAAACAACAGGTTGGATCATAAAATAAACAATATCACCAGTAAATAATTTGTTGTGTAAACTTGCATCAAAAACATAAAATGTTATTTAAAAAAAAAACCCCAAAGAACCAAACATAAGTTTAGCTAACTAGTAAAGAATGTCTGTCTTGAGCATTGTGCTCTTTTAAGAACTATGTATATGGGATCAAATTGACAACACTAAATCAAAAGATTAGGTAGGAAACTTAGGGGGCAGTGAGTTTATGTTAATGGTGATGGAACAATTTGGAAAAGGAGAATGAGAATGGTTGTACGACTTGAATGTGATCAGTGTCACTGAATTGTACATGTGGAAGTTGTTGAATTGGTTTGTTTTCGTGTGTATATTGTCAACAACAACAAAATAAATAAAATTCTAATTTGGTCATGTCTTCAAATATTGGTACTGTGTGTATATACATTTTGCATGTACATCAAGACTTAATTTTATGGCCGTGGAATAGTGTATTCTAAAGTGCTTGAAATCACACATGAAGTTTTATGGTAAAAATCGAGTGTTTGTTTTGTTTTTGTTATCCCTATGTACCTAAGGCTTGCTTACGTTTTCAATTTCTTGCTTAAATTGTTATAACTGTGTCCATAATGATAGTTTAAGGGAAAAACACATATAGGGCAGAATATGGATTTGGATTTGATTGCCATGCTGCCTGGTTGCAGAAATGCTATGTGAAGCAGTCATTTTTTTAATTGTTCTAAAAAATATATATAACACAACATTTGCCAATTCAACTTTTTTCATATGTACAGCTTACTGATATCAGTTACATTAATCATATTGTGCAGCCATCACCCGTAAGTTGTCAAAGTTCCATTGCAGAAATTAACTGCGTCCTAAACAAATGATGCCATGTTTCCCTGTCCCTCCCTTCTCACCCATCCCTGAATAACCACTAATGAAGTTTGGTTTTTACATTTGCCTGTTGTTATTTTATGTAAGTTAGATCATACAATATTTGTCCCTTTGTGACTGATTCACTTCGCTCAACATAATGTTTTCAAGGTTCATGTTGTAGCATGTATCAGGGGCTTCGTTTCTCTTTATAGCTGAGTAGTATTTCATTGTATGTGTGTACCACATTTTGTGTATCCATTCACCTATTGATGGAGTTTAGGTTGTTTCTGCCCTTTGGCTATTGTGACTAGTGCTGCAATGAACATTAGTGTACATGTATCTGTTTGCGTTGCTGCTTTCAACCCCCTTGGGTATATACCTAGGTGTGGAGTTGCTTGGTCATATGGTGATGGCAACGGGGGTTTTTATGGTAGTACTATGTTTAACTTCTTGAGGAGTTGCCAAAATGTTTTCTACAGCAGGTGTACCAGTTTGCATTCCCACCAGCAATGTATAGAGTTCCAGTTTCTCCATATCCTCGCCAGCCATTTGCTATTTTCTGTTTTTTTTTTTTTTAATCTTAGCCAATCTAGCAAAATGAAGTGGTATCTCATTGTTTTCATTTGCATCTCTCTAATGAATAATGGCCCCCACATGTCTGACAGTTTGCCATACGGTGGGGGCTTGCATGTTGCTGTGATGCTGGAAGCTGTGCCACTGGTATTCAAATACTAGCAGGGTCACCCACGGTGGACAGGTTTCAGCTGAGCTTTCAGCCTAAAACAGACTAGGAAGAAGGACCCGGTAGTCTGCTTCTAAAAGGCATTAGCCAGTGAAAACCTTATGAATAGTAGTGGAACATTGTCTGATATAGTGCTGGAAGATGAGCCCCCCAGGTTGGAAGGCACTCAAAAGACAACTGGGGAAGAGCTGCCTCCTCAAAATAGATGAGTTGTGGAATGACTTCAAGGACGTCATACATGAAGAAAACAAGAGGTCATTGAAAAGACAGGAAAGAAAGAAAAGGCCAACGTGGATGTCAGAGGAGACTGTGAAACATGCTCTTGAACGTCAAGCAGCTAAAGCAGAAGGAAGAAAGGATGAAGTAAAAGAGCCAAACAGAAGATTTCAAAGGGCAGTTCGAGAAGGCAAGGTTAAGTATTATAATGACATGCAAGGAGCTGGAGATAGAAAACCAAAAGGGAAGAACACGCTGGGTGTTTCTCAAGCTGAAAGAACTGAAGAAAAAATTCAAGCCTCCAGTTGCAATAGTGAAGGATTCTATGGGAAAAATATTAAACGACGCAGGAAGCATCAAAAGAAGATGGATGGAATACACAGAGTCATTATACCAAAAGGAATTAGTTGATGTTCAACCATTTCAAGAGGTAGCATATGATCAGGAATCCATGGTACTGAAGGAAGAAGTCCAAGCTGCCCTGAAGGCATTGAAGAAAAACAAGGCTCCAAGAATTGACGGAATATCAATTGAGATGTTTCAACAAACGGATGCATTGCTGGAGGTGCTCACTCATCTATGCCAAGAAATATGGAAGACAGCTTCCTCACTAGCTGACTGGAAGAGATCCATATTTATGACTATTCCCAAGGAAAGTGATGTAACCAAATGTGGAAATTATAGAACAATATCGTTAATATCACACACAAGCAAAATTTTGCTGAAGATCATTCAAAAGCGGCTGCAGCAGTGTATCAACAGGGAACTGCCAGAAATTCAGGCTGGTTTCAGAAGAGGACATGGAACCAGGGACATCTCTGCTGATGTTAGATGGATCCTGGCTGAAAGCAGAGAATACCAGAAGGGTGTTTACCTGTGTGCTATTGACTGTGCAAAGGCATTCGATGGTGTGGGTCATAACAAATTGTGGATAACATTGTGAAGAATTGGAACTCCAGAATACTTAATTGTGCTCATGAAGAACCTTTAGATAGATCAAGAGGCAGTTGTTTGGACAGAACAAGGGGATACCGATTGGTTTAAAGTCAGGAAAGGTGTGCGTCAGGGTTGTATCCTTTCACCATACCTATTCAATCTGAATGCTGAGCAAATAATCTGAGAAGCTGGACTATATCAAGCAGAATGGGGCATCAGGATTGGAGGAAGACTCATTAACAACCCGCCTTATGCAGATGACACAGCCTTGCTTGCTGAACGTGAAAAGGACTCGAAGCACTTACTAATGAAGATCAAAGACCACAGCCTTCAATGTGGCTTGCATCTCAACATAAAGAAAACAAAAATCCTCACAACTGGACCAATGAGCAACATCATGATAAACGGAGAAAAGATTGAAGTTGTCAAGGATTTCATTTTACTTGGACCCACAATCAACAGCCGTGGCAGCAGCAGTCAAGAAATCAAAAGACTCATTGCATTGGGTAAATCTGCTGCAAAGGACCTCTTTAAAGTGTTGAAGAGCAAAGATATCACTTTGAAGACTAAGGTGTGCCTGACCCAAGCCATGGTATTTTCAGTCGCATCATATGCATGTGAAAGCTGGACAATGAATAAGGAAGACTGAAGAAGAATTGACACCTTTGAATTGTGGCGTTGGTGAAGAATATTGACTGTACCGTGGACTGCCAAAAGAATGAACAAATCTGTCTTGGAAGAAGTACAACCAGAATGCTCCTTAGAAGCAAGGGTGGTGAGACTGCATCTTACATACTTTGGACATGTTTTCAGGAGAGATCAGTCCCTAGAGAAGGACATCATGCTTGGTAGAGGGTCAATGGGAAAGAGGAAGACCCTCAATGAGGTGGATTGACACAGTGGCTGCAACAATGAGCTGAAGCATAACAAGAGTTGTAAGGATGGTACAGGACCAGGCGGTGTTTTGTTCTGTTGTGCATAGGGTTGCTATGAGTTGGAATTGACTCGAGGGCGCCTAACAACAACAGTGAATAATGGATCCCTGCTTAAGAGCTTGGCTGTTAACCAAAAGGTCAGCAGTTTGAATCCACCAGCTGCTCCTTGGAAACCTTATGGGGCAGTTCTACTCTGTCCTGTAGAGTTGCTGTGAGTAGGAATCTACTTAGCAACAAGGGGTTGGTTTTTTTTATATAACCCTGAAGGCGCTCTGGTAGTACAGTGGTTAAGTGCTCAGCTGCTAACTGAAAGGTTGGCTGTTTGAATCCACCAGCATCTCTGTGGGAGAAAGATGTGGCAGTCTAATTCCATGAAGATTTACAGCCTTGGAAACCCTATTGGGCAGTTCTTCTCTGTCCTGTAGGGTTGCTATGAGTCTGAACTGACTGGAGGGCAACAGATTATGACCCTGAGGCTGTGCTAATCACAAGATAAAGATGTAACTCCCATCCTGACTTCATTAAAAAAAATTAGCCTTCTGTCTCATACTGAAAATGGTTGAAGCTTTGAATCAAATCCTCATAAGTACTAAATTCTAGCTGAATCACTTTCCCTCCAGATCCATTCCAGATGCCAAATTTAACCTCCATATTTACTTTCAAGCTCATGTTTTTCCCAGGACAGCATTTCATGGTTACTATTCCTTGCTGGGTTTCTAATGAGAGAAACAGGTAGTGATCTGAATACCCTAATTGGAAATGCTTTCTAATAATATTGTAATCTGGGTTTTTATAACAGTTTTTCTCTAAAATGCTTGGAGGTATCTGTGTATAAAGAAAGAGTATTGCCTCCTTAGCTCTGTGACAAATGAGGATTTTAATCTGATTCATAACCTTTTACAAACAACTCCATCTTGACCAGACCACTGTATTTGATGACCTATTCATTTTATTAATGTTTCAAATCGGGCCTAAGTGCCTACAGTGGTTAAATGACAAGTGAGTATAAGTGACCTCATTAACTTGGCTAGCACTGCTCAACTGATGGCCTGGCATTATGGAAGTTTGTCCTGTGGAAATTTGTCTGTCACATTACTTGAGGACAATAAAACAATCTTTCCATCGGCTACTGCAGAGATTTATATGCTGTGCCGCTTTTCTCACTTGCATATACCCCAGTGCTTTTTATAAGTACAATCTTCTGTGCCCAAATGACACCTTCCAGTAAATAGCATTCATCTTCGGCTTGACTTATCATCATGTATAATACTTAGGAAGTAAGTGTTCAAGGGTATTTTAAATAAATATTTTGAAGTTGATTCAAGATATATCTTTGACATAGTTCACTTTGAGGAAGCAGAAACCATTTTAGCTTTTTTAAGATGAACCCCCCCCAAAAAGAGATATAAATATATGGAATTAGGTTCTTATAAAATTGGAGTAGTGAGCTCAAGATTGGGCTTGTAGGAGTGACACCCAGAACAGTACTGCTGAACCAGCCTGTAAGTTTAACTACTGCTTAATCAGAAAGATGGGGCAATCAGGAGGCTGCCATGGAACTGTGAAATTCAAGACTTATCACAATAGCCCCACAAAGCTAGTGATTGGACGCTGGAAGTCTGCTGCAGAAAAACCCAATGTCTTCCAGTGCTACCAGCCAGCAGCAACAGAGAGAGCAGCAGGGCGACTGCCCTCTCTTCCACCTTCCAGATCTCACGTGATTGCATCTAATCCTAGAACTCGTGCTGCAAGCCAAAAAAATGTGGCTTTTTGCTTTCTAGCCTCTGCAGTATCGTATTGCAAGGTACACTAGAAGGAATGTTGATTGGGAGTTCACCATTTCCATCTCACAACCTCAAGAAGCAAAAATATGTTAACAAAGTAGGAAATCCATGGGTCCTCTTTTTCTTACTGATACCCTTTGATCTTCGTTTAGACAAGTGAAAATTTTTTTCCACTGAAGTAGCAAAAATAATGGTGGTGCTCCAATATTTTTCTACTGTTTGTCTGGAATAGCTTGGCACCTTTATAGCCCTTTCTCAGGGATTGTTTGAAGATGTAGTAACCAGAGTTTCAGAGATTCCATCCCCTTCCATCTTCCATTCCAGCCAGTTGCTCCTGATTTCTGCATAGGCTCCCATCTATTTCTGTCTCACTCTTTGCACATTCTCCTCATATTGTTGCTTTGGTGGGATTGTATTTCTTGGCCTCAACCTTATTTCTGGAACCTATCTTCCTTGGTCCCAGGCTCAGCAGCCAGATTAAGTCTTACTCAGATACCCTTGTTCTTATAACGTTGGCCTGAGTGTGGTACCTGGATCCCTAATCATCTAGGAGGGAGTTGGGCCGATAACTGTTATGTTACTGAGATGCTCTTAAAATTTCTTTTTATAAAAAACATACACAAATGCAGGAAAGCAGTACAGTGAGCCTCCATCTCTTCATTGCCTAAATTAAATTGTTATCCTGATTTTGTCATTTTTCTTCATCTCTCCACTTTCCTCCTTTGCTGAAGTGTTTAGATACTGTGTCATTTAACTCCTACATACCTCAGTATCAGACGCTCTTTTTTAATAGCCTTGTTTTGTTAGTGTTGTTTATGACAACTAGAAATGATTTAGCTATCAATCCAAATATGATGAGGCATCAGGAGCATAAGCTCCTTTCTCCTAAAACCACAGAAGCCAAAAATACCTCTGACCCACTACCAGGTCTAGAGAGTATTCATAATACTGCAAGATTGCAGCATTCCAAACATTTAGAAAGGGATTGAAAGGATGGGTGTGTTCTATGCTTAAACAGACAGGACTTTGGCTGGCTTTCTGTTGAAGCAGTTTAGAAATTTGAAAGGTGCTGCATCTGCCAGGTTTGTGAATCTGATCATCTTTAACAGTCGTCTTTTATTAGAGAATTAAGGTTTTCTCCTTTGGGATTTCAACATAATAGTTTTCTGGAACTTGATCTCCTTACAAAACTACTTATAAAATGAGTGCGAAGTTCAAAGTTTATTTTAATGGTGTTAATACTATCTTGAGTTTCAACATAGGCACCCTAATATGGTTAGCTGAAGCCAATTTCTTATGCACAGTCTGATATGCAGGAATAACCAGATTCCAAAAGAAACTTGTGGTTTGAATTTTTATACAAAAATACTCAATTGGAACTCTTGTCAGAGAGATTATAAATCAAGGTTTAGACATCTGGTTTAGCAGTATCTCTTTAAGCAAAATATCTGGTATAGTTTCTACAAAGTTGCCAGTGAACCTTGTTCCCTAACCTATAATTCAAAAGACTCCATGAGGCTTTGCTCTCTGGCAGCATTTCCATTGATATTGATCTAGGTGAAATAAGGCAAGGGTGGGAAGACCAGCTGGAAATAGCTATTGATTTATTCATTCAGCAAATATTTATGGAACTTCTGTTATGTTCCAGACGTTATGCTGAGTGCTGTGGGTAACTTAAAGAAGAAATGACAAGGACCCTGGTTTCAAGGAGCTTACAGTCTGCTGGAGACAGACCTTTACACAAAGTAGAACACAAAGGTATGTGGGAATCCTGAAGAGGGGAAGATGACTTCCACATTCTGGGCTCTGAGAAGGCTGCATGGACAGATGGCAGTTGAAATGAACTGGGGAGTATATATTGGATTCAGACATGCAGAAATGGGCAGCAAAGAAAAGAAAGACCTGGTAGACTGTTACAAACCATTGTAATCTTTTAGGAAGAAGCCACAGGGAGGCTGCTGCCATGGTTCTTCAGGTCAGCCAAGCAAGTGGAATTGCTGTTCGTTTTGTCAACTTATGTCCGCATTACTAATTGTAAGAAAGACAAAAGAAATGAGATGTCAAATGTTCTGAAGTTATACCTTATCAGTAGTCTGTGAATCTGTTGAAGCTTTGCATCTATAAATCTTCTAAGATTCTGGGATGAATAGGGAGCAAGATATTTTTTCCATCAGCCTATAATGTGAAATAGATTTAATTCATAACCTTTGGACCCCCTCCTTATTTGTAAAATGCATAAAAAGTATAAATGAAAGGGGACAAGATATAATAAACAGCAATGATCAAGTTTTGTCTGTTTTACCTCCTTAAGTTTCACTTTAATCTGTTTGTTTTTCTTTATGTTCACTGCCACTATCCAGTTTCAGGCCTGTAGTTCTCATTTAGGACTCCCTCCCCAGCCTTGCTGTCTTCCATTATATTCTCCGTCCTGCAGAGTGAAATTTCTAAAACATCAATCTGATATGTCTTTCCTTGCTTGAAAACCCCTAAAAGGCATTGCTCTTAAGATAAAATTTGAATTACATTATATGCTTTACAAGGCCCTCCATGAACCATTTTATTAGAGTTAATTTGTATAATGACAGAGTATGTAAATATAATACAAACCAAAACCAAACCTGTTGCCGTTGAGTCAGTTCCATGTGTTTCAGAGTAGAATTGCTCCATGGTGTTTTCTTGGCTATAATTTTAACAGAAGCAGATTGCCAGGCCTTTCTTCCGTAGTACCACTGGGTGAATTTGAACTGCCAACCTTTAATATCAGCAACTGAAAGAAATCAGGTGAATGTTATGCTCTGGAGTAATAGGTAGTAATAGAGATCACAAGGTAATATATTTGCTTGGACTGTATCTTTTTATTTTTTCCTTTTTTTATTGTACTTTCAATGAAGGTTTACAGAACAAACTAGTTTCTCATTAAAACAGTACCCATATTTTATGACATTAGTTAACAACCCCATGACGTGTCAACACTCTCCCTTCTCATCCTTGGGTTCCCTGTTAACCAGCTTTCCTGTTCCCTTCTGCCTTCTAGTCCTTGCCCCTGGGCTGGTGTGCCCCTTTAATTTTGTTTTGTTTTATGGGCCTGTCCAATCTTTGGCTGAAGGGTGAATCTCAGGAGTGACTTCATTACTGAGCCGAAAGGGTATCTGGGGCTATACTCTCAGGGTTGCTGTAGTCTGTCAGGCCAGGAAGTCTGATCTTTCTTTTTGAGTTAGAATTTTGTTCTATATTTTTCTCCATCTCTGTCTGGTACCCTCTACTGTGATCCTTGTTAAAGCACTCCGTGGTGGTAGCTGGGCTCAGTCTAGACTCAGTCTGGTGGAGGCTATGGTAGATGTGGACCATTAGTCTTTTGGACTAATCTTTACTTGCACTGTATCTTGTTCGATATTTTTCTTATCCTGTTTCTTAGATGAGCCATTCAACTGAAGCTTGCTGTATGGCATAAATCGATTCTATAATTTTTTCTTTAAAGTGAGTTACTGTATTTAAGTCTTTCCTGCATTAAGTTTTATTATAGAATTAGAAATAGATCTTTCTGTAAGGACTGTTGGCCTTAAGGTAAAAAAAAACTTAAAACTTTTAAACATCATATATTGAAAAAAAGTGAGAATATATTACTTTAACTGAGCTAAATTTTAATATATAAATCTAAAGAAATTAGGATTATTTTCGTTTTTCATAGAATGAAATAAAAGTCAATCAATCTAAAATAGAATGGGATGAGATTTTCATATTCTGTTTCCTGGTACCTTCAGAAACTCCTGACTTTAGGAAACACAGGTTGATCTGAGCAGAAATGGGGTTGAGATACAGAAAAGAAGCCAATTCAGTGATTCAGAATAAAAAAATGACTTTAAAAAGTGGGACAGCACCTTTATTGACACTTACTCAAAAGGAACTAGTCATAAGGCAGTAACATCATAAAGATGTTGCTGAAACATAGACCAAGAGGCCCTGAACTTTTGAACAGCCTGCCAAGGTGGTGCTTTCATTCATTCACCTGTTCATTCATTCAAACATTTATTTAGTATTCACTCAAAAATATTTATTGAGGGACATTTCCATGCCAGGCATAGCTTTAAGCCCTGGGAATGTAATAGTGAACCAGTGAAGGTCCTGACTGCCCTAGAATTTATTGATCTAGTGTTTTGGGGGGTACAGTGAGGTCAGTAATAGAAAATACATAAATAAATAAAGTTAATTTCTGATAGAGTCTGTTCCATTAAGGAAATCAGAGGTGATAGCGAACATACGGGATGTGATTATTTTATAGAGGATAGTCAGGAAAGGACTTTCTAAGGACAGAGCAGACACTGCTGTGATGAGAAAGTGCCAGACAATGAAAGGATGGGGAGAAGAGTGTTTCTGGTTGAGGGAACAGTAAAAGCAAAGCCTGGAGACAGGAATAAATTTGGCATGTTTGCAGAAACTCCGGGGAAATAGGGAGAAATGAGGTGGGCAGGCAGGGACAAGATCACAGGGAGCCATGTAAGTCATGGTAAGGAGTCTGTGTTTTTATTTTAAGTGAAATTGTTGGACACCTGCTCTGCCAAACATCCTCTTCAAGGAGTTTGCAGTCTAGTAGAGGAGACAGACGTGTAAAGAAATAATAGCAAGTCAATATGACACATTTAGAAATACATAGTTCATTCTCCTGCCTGTCAGTGGTTCTCAGTTCTGGTTGCAAGGCAGAGAAAATTAAGAACTGCAGTGCTTGAATGCCATCCCTGAAATGTGTGATTTTGGTTGAACTGGGCTGGGGTCAGGCTTTGGTGTTTTTTAAGCTCAACAGGTGATTCTAATGCCTTCAAGGTTGTGAACTGTTGCTGCAGACAAAGGCTTGATTCCATTGGGCAGATGTTGGTAGTTTCCAGGCACGTTCACTCAAGAAACCACAAGCACAGGACCCTGGGAAGTTTCCTTGAAGATCAAGGCTGGAATCAGATAGGTTATGCAATCTCCAGAAGTTCATGTTCATAAAGAAATGTGTTCAAAGGATAATCACAAAGCCCAGAGCAGGTGGCTTGATGAGTCTTGTGTAAAGAAAAAAATTCAAAGAGCAGCTTTTTAATAGAAAAAGTATACAAGTAGAAAATCAGAGTTAACATACATATTTTAGAAGAGAAATAAAAATGAAGCTATCAATTTGACAGTCAAATTATTGAGTCCTTATGGTTGGCCACTGTTTGATGTTCTAAATAGTGTGAGACATCTGCCCTACAGCAAGGGAGGAACAAAGGGACCTGTAGTAATGCTATTTTTTTTTTAATGGAACTCTGGCAGGTGCTGTCTTCTGCAATCCAGTGATTCACCCCATGATTTGTAAGATTGTTCTTGGTGTATTCAGTAAAACAAATACAGAGTTTATTAGTCTTTACTTTTTCTCTTATTGTAGACTCTGAGAAAATCAAGACAGTGACACGTTATGTTTGGGTCAGTATCATGATCCAAAGTTAAATTGGGGTACCACTGATTCCATTTACAATAATATTAAATAGCAGTGCATCTTAGTGACTTGGAAAAATTAAATATCACACACACGTTCACACTAACACTTTTGCTGCTGGGTTGTGTGGGTGTGTGCATCTGTGTTAAAATCTATTAAAGGAGATGTCAACAAATAGTGACCCTCTAATCTGTTACGATTATACTGCTCTGATCTTATCATTACACTACTCAGAGGTCATTCTAGTTGCCTATGGGATTAAATATATATTTTTCTCTAGGTGGCTTCTGAAATATTTCTAATCCAGAATATTTTTAAGCATTTGGATTTCATGTACTTGTAAAATTTTAACATAAAGTTGGGGAGCTAGTATATGGTTGCAGATGTCTTAATTTTCCAAGTAATAATGCCACTAAGAAAAACAAATGCCATCTAATAGCATCATTATTTCATTAAAAAATGTTAACTCTAAAAAAGTAAGGAATCACTGATTTATTATTCCTTCTAATTCTAAGGTTCTAGTCTAAATGCTAATTATGTAGAAGTGATAGTTGCCTCTCCACATTCCTCTATGATAATCACCACCATACCTAGCACAATGCTAAGTATGTAGTGGTGCCCAGAAAATATTTATAAACTGATGTTTTGGTTGTTTTTAAAGAAAGAGATGCGTATTTAATGAGAGTAATCCTGAAAGCACCCCCAACCTAAAAAACAAACAGAAAACAGAACAATGCCATTACTTCATAGTGATGAATTATATGTCTTCAGCAATGCAATAATTCTCTCAGATTCTGGTATTCCCCAGCAGACCCTTGTGTTCAGAAATATGTTCACAGTATAAAAAATAAAAAAATCAAGTTGCAGAAAAATATGTATATAATAATTCCGTTCGTGTATATATAAAAATAGGTATGGAGAACAGCTTGGAATGGTGCCTAATAAATGGTTATTAGTGGTTCGGTGTGTGTATGAGTGCTGTGGCATCTAGTGGGTAGAGGCCATAGATGCTGCTAAACATCGTGCAGTGTACAGAACTGCTCTACCACAGCAGAGAATTATCCGGCCCAAAGTGCCAGTAGTGCCAAGGTTTAGAAACTTGTTATTCTAGCACAATGTTTAGTACATAATAGATGTGCAGTAAAGTATTGCTGAATGACCATATGAAGGTTGTCAAATACCCTTAATGTCTGCTGCTCAGTAAAGGTTTATTAAATGATCAGTGAATGAATGAATAAATGTTGTTTGTTGGTGTATCCAGAGAGTTGGGACAGCAGTTTGATCACCAAAACCTGATGCAGG
The DNA here is from genome assembly GCF_024166365.1 of Elephas maximus indicus. NCBI lineage: Eukaryota > Metazoa > Chordata > Mammalia > Proboscidea > Elephantidae > Elephas > Elephas maximus. The sequence continues at coordinate 88,219,201 of NC_064826.1, read as the reverse complement.
GATTCCTCTCTAAACCTGTTACTGTGCTGCTGTGAACGAAACAACCACGTTCAATAGAAATATGAATTTTGATTACAAATGGTTGCTGCTCTGGTATTGGTAGTTCATTTTATGTAGATAATTTTAAAAAAGTACTTAAAATATTTCCAACTTAATTTTTTAAAAATAATTTTTATTGAGCTTTAAGTGAACGTTTACAAATCAAGTCAATCTGTCACATATAAGCTTATATACACTTTACTCCATACTCTCACTTACTCTCCCCCTAATGAGTCAGCCCTTCCAGTCTCTCCTTTCGTGACAATTCCAACTTAATTTTTATTGTGATACGTGAGTGATCCATAATCATTTTGTAAGCAGTTTTTGTTATCTTTCATCTATTCTGTTCTGTCCCCTGAGCCCAGTAATCTTTTCTTTACCCACCACTTTGACATTGAAAAGTTATTTTAAAAAGGGCAAGTAACTTAGGGAAATGATACATGTGCTGAAATATTTGCCAGTCCTGCTTTGATCTGTAGACTGCATGGGTCTGTTGATTGCTAAATTGGGTACAAGTGACTTTTTTGCTCATTACTGTTTCATTGAAAGTTACCCCCATTAGAATCAGGAAAACACAAATGGAACCGGGTCCCATCTAAAAATATATATTTTTTAAATATAAACGTAATACTGGCTCACTGAAAATATTCAAATCATATAAACTTGTTATTTACTTTATTTGCAAAAAAAAAAAAAGAAGGTAAAATGTCATCTCCCAAGGGAAAACTCTTACTAACAATTTTGTGTTTTATCCTGGTAGACATGCACATTTATACCAATTTTCATATAGTTTTGTTTTAAAAACAAGAACAGGATTGATTTTCATTCCCTATTAGGTAATTTGGGGAAACCCTGGTGGCGTAGTGGTTAAGTGCTACAGCTGCTAGCCAAGAGGTTGGCAGTTCAAATCCACCCGGCGCTCCTTGGAAACTCTATGGGGCAGTTCTACTCTGTCCTATAGGGTCTCTATGAGTCGAAGTCGACTCGATGGCAGTGGCTGGGGTGGTTGATTAGGTAATTTATTTTTTTTCATTTAACCAAGAATAGTCTTCCAGGTACCCACTTTTGTGTTTTTTTCCCCCATGTTCCCACCTTTAAAGGTGTCCTGGTGGTGCAGTGGTTAGGTGCTTGGCTGCTAACTGAAAGGTCGGCAGTTAGAAATCCACTAGCTGCTCTGCAGAAGAAAGATGTGGCTTCCGTAAAAAGATTTACAGCCTTGGAAACCCTATGGAGCAGTTCTACTCTGCCCTGTAGGGTCGATATGAATCAGAATCCACTTGACAGCAATGGGCTTTTCCCACTTTTAAAAAGAAGATAAATTCATTTGCTTTCAGTTCTCACTCCATTACTTTTTTGTAATTATGAGAATGCTACATTCTCTTTATATAACGTTTAGAAAGTGCTGAAAATTACCAAGAACCAGAAAACATTCACCACCATCTCTTCCACCTAGAATCTACCATTATTGCTATTTTGGCACATTTTCTTTCTTTTTTTTTAAATCCACCTTCTCCATCCCTACCTCTGTTTAGATTACAGAGCACATACAATTTTGAGTACTGCGTTTTTACTCGACATTGTTAAGTATTCTGGCTTCTCATTAAAAAATATTTGTATGCAAAATTTTCTATCCTTCCAGTCCCATAATTTACTTTAAGCATTCCCTTTGTTGGGTTTTTAGATTGTTTCAAGCTTTTTGCTTTTATAAACAATTGCAGCACATCTTTGGGGGTAGTCAGATGTATTTTGCATTACTTCCTAAGGATGGACTCCCAGAAGTGGTAATTCTCAAAGGGTGAGATTATCTACAAGGCTTTTGATTCATATAACCAAATTCTTCCCAAAATGAAGTGCGTGTAAATGTCCATTTCGTTGTACCTTGCCCAGCATTGAAATGAAAATAAATTTAGATGTTTACCAATTTGGATTTTAGAAATGGTATTTCATCACTTAAAAATATTTTCAAATACAGAGATTATTTTCTTCATGTTTTTCTTTTTTATGTTGAACTATTAATTTTATATTTTATCAAGTTCCCTATACAGAATCTAGTACATTCATGGGAAGAAAGTTAACAAATTTAGCATCTGAGATCCTTGAATGTAAATAATTTGTTTAAAATAGACATAAGTAGCTAATATTGCTTTATTAGGCATAAGTATTTGTAGCTGGAATAGCCCTCAAATATCAGATTGCAAACATTGTCAAATTACACCAACTTAATAACTCTCTACCACTATCTCTATAGAAAACAAATTGGAATGTAGAGATTTAAAAATATAAAAAAATCATCTAAAATGGATTTTGTATTTTATCTAACAAACTTCTTCAATATAGAAGCTAGCAAAAGCAAATTTTATTGTGAAGTAAAGAACAAGGACTTTTATTTAAATGTGTGAAATGTATTTCCATTCAATTTTAATGTCTTGAAATAATGCATTTCCTACTGTTAATAGCAGTAATCCCCATGGAGAGTAATGTTCTTGTTAAAGGCATAAGAGATCTTGATTCACTTGATTCGGCTTGAAGGTACACTTTTTAGACCGTAGAATGATAATTTATCTTGGCAGCAGTATTTCAATGACTGGTAAAAAAGTGAGATTTTTGTGAGTATATCATTACAATTGGTGAATCTGCAGAATTACTACCATATGTTTTAGAAGAACTTTAAAATTCTTAGAGATTCCTATTTATAAATTTGCAGTCATATTTACCAATTAACACTTTTTCCCTTTACTGTTGCAAATCCTAATGTTGGCCCATAGAAAGAATCACATATTTTTAGGAGTCATACTGTGTTTCTCAGAGAAAATATAGCTCAAAATGTTATTCTGATATTTGGCAAAGTGTTTTTATACTAATAGTTTAATTTACATGCCATGGTCCATAATCCTTATTATAATCCAAGAACATATTTTTATTAAATAAAAATTTTGTGTACTATATTAAAATAGTAAGCTAACTTACCTGGGCCTTCATATTAGTTTACATTAATTTCTTATTTTTCATCAAAGGCTCTTAATATACTTTATAGGTATTTTCCTATTTCAACAATTATTATGCATTTTGAAAGAGAAACAGAGGTGATGGATGTTAAGTGGCTTGCCAGGGTAATAGAGCTAAGTGGAGAATATCACAATTGCTGATTCAGTCCTTATCCATTAGACCAAACTGTTAGTATGTATGATATATAACAGTCATTAACCTTTTGGGGCCTCTGGATAACACACACATGTGCATATGAAAGGGGGCATGTTCTAAAATCAATACACAGCTGGACCAAGATTTGATTAAGGAAGAGCTCATTAAAAAGGAAGCATTGATAACTACAGTATTTGTCATTGAGTTATCTTAGCCTGGCTGCAAAGTATTATGTCATGATAAATAAATATTATAATTTCCTTTTCAAAATGTAAAAAAAAAAAAGATATTAAACAAATCCATAATTCCATTACTCTAATTCAGCTATCGCTTGTATATTAAGTGCACTACTGTTTGTGGATTGTTTTTTAGGCTTTGCTTACATCCATGATTTTTTTTTACATAATTTCAACTGTACATATATTTTTTATTAAGGATTTTTAAAATTTTATTTTACATTGAGATTTAAGTAATTGCCTGACATCCCATATACATAAACAAAACCCAGGCATTCTAGTAACCTGTCTCATACTGAGACTTTTGCAACACAGACAGTTTTGTTAAGCTTTCTTGCCTTCGTACTGAGAACCTGCTGGAATCATGTAATTAATTCTTTGGGTATAATTGTGAAGGGAAAACAGCAATACGGAAATTCTGAGTTATATGTCAGAATAGAACCAGACGTGATCAGGCCCCCTCGAGTAGAACAGGCACGATGGGAAGGACTAAGACTATAAGTGAACAGAGGTTAGCGAAATGGTCATTATAGTAACGATGGACAAGTAGGCCTAGAATCTAGAGAATAAGTTCAGGCTGTTGGGCACTCCATAGTATATGAAGTAAAAGAGATGCCACTAAAATTGTATGCATCTTGAAAGTCCCACGTGAGGATAATGGTGCTTCCCAACAGGCAGGCAAAGTACAGGATTTTATTCCATGGAGAGAACTGAGAAGAGCATAATAGGGCCTCAACCTTCAAGGACTGACGTCCTAGGTAGCTATCAGTGCAGGTTCATGAATGAGACCATCAAGGATTCACTTACTGTAAACGAGAATTGGGTGGACACCAACCTGTGGAATGAGAACAAAGTGCATTTGACCAAACTGGGCTACATGGAGCAGCCAGAAGGGGTAAATTGAGCTTGATTCCATAGTATTGAGTTAAAGCTCATTAAATCACTATTGTCTAAGGTCAGGATTAGTTGTAAAGATTAGTTTAGAGTTCAGCCCAAGAGTAGTGGAGTAGGGAAAGGGGATAAGGATGGGCTTTGAAGTCTAAAGTGCTTGAACTGTGTAGAGAGGTAAGAGAGGATGGAGAACTTTGCAGAAGCTGATTGTCTTCTTACGGTCACAGTGTACCTCATATTTTAAATTTCTTTACATTTCAAAATGGAAAGTCAAAAAATTCTATTTTAGTTTTGGGGGTACTTGGGGGTAAAATTGTTGTTGTTGTTAGGTGTCGTCGACTAGGTTCCGACTCATAGTGACCCTACGTATCATAGAACGGAACATTGCCCGGTCCTGCGCCATCCTCACAATTGTTGCTATGCCTGAGCCCATTGTTGCAGCCAGTGTCGATCCGTCTCATTGAGGTTCTTCCTCTTTTCTGCTGACCCTGTACTTTACCAAGCATGATGTCCTTCTCCAGGGACTGATCCCTCCTCACAACATGTCCAAAGTATGTAAGACACAGTGTCGCCTTCCTTGCTCCTAAGTTGCGTTCTGGTTATTTTTCTTCCAAGACAGGCTTGTTCTTTTGGCAGTCCATGGTATACTCAGTATTCTTCGCCAACACCACAATTCAAAGGCGTCAATTCTTCCTCAGTCTTCCTTTTTCATTGTCCAGCTTTCACATGCATATGATGCTATTGAAAATACCATGGCTTGGGTCAGGCGCATCTTAGTCTTCAAGGTGACATCTTTGCTCAGTGCAGTGGGTCTTTTGATTTTTTGACTGCAGCTTCCATGGATGTTGATTGTGAATGCAAGTAAAATGAAATTCTTGACAAGTTCAGTCTTTTCTCTGTTTATCATGATGTTGCTTATTGGTCCAGTTGTGAGGATATTTATTTTCTTTATGTTGAGGTGTAATCCATATTGAAGGCTGTAGTCTTTGATCTTCATCAGTAACATGCTTCAAGTCCTCTTCACTTTCAGCAAGCAAGGTTGTGTCATCTGCATAATACAGGTTGTTAATGAGCCTTCCTCCAATTCTTGATGCCCCATTCTTCTTCATATAGTCCAGTTTCTCACTCAGCATACAGATTGGATAGGTGTGCAACCTTTCTTAACTTTAAACCACTCAGTATCCCCTTGTTCTGTCCAAGCAACTGCCTCTTGATCTATGTACAGGTTCTTCATGAGCACAATTAAGTGTCCTGGAATTCCTGTTCTTTGCAATGTCATCCATAATTTTTATGATCCACACAGTTGAATGCCTTACATAGTCAATAAAACACAGGTAACCATCCTTCTGGTATTCTCTGCTTTCAGCTAGGATCCGTCTGACATCAGCAATGATATCCCAGGTTCCATGTCCTCTTCTAAATCTGGCCTGAATTTCTGGCAGTTTTCGGTTGATATACTGCTGCAACTGCTTTTGAATGATCTTCAGCAAAATTTTGCTTCCGTCCACATTCAGTTGGATCACCTTTCTTGGGAATAGGCATAAAATATGGATCTATTCTAGTTGGTTGGCCAGGAAGCTGTCTTCCAGATTTCTTGGCATAGATGAGTGAGCACTTCCAGCACTGCATCAGTTTCTTGAAACATCTCAATTGATATTTTGTTGATTCTTGGAGCCTTGTTTTTTGCCAGTGCCTTCAGTGTAGCTGGGACTTCTTTCTTCAGTACCATAAGTTACTGATCATATGCTACCTCTTGAAATGGTTGAATGTCAACTAATTCTTTTTGGTATAATGGCTTTGTGTATTCCTTCCATCTTTTTTTTTTTTTTTAATAATTTTTATGGTGCTTTAAGTGAAAGTTTACAAATCAAGTCAGTCTCTCACATAAATGCTTATGTATACCTTGCTAAATACTCCCAATTACTCCCCCCCCAGTGAGACAGCCTGCTCTCTCCCTCCACTCTCTTTCTTCATGTCCATTTCACCAGCATCTAGGCCCCTCTACCCTCTCATCTCCCATTCAGGCAGGAGATGCCAGCACAGTCTCAAGTGTCCACCTGATCCAAGAAGCTCACTCCTCACCAGCATCCCTCTCCAACCCATTGTCCAGTCCAACCCATGTGTGAAGAGTTGGCTTCGGGCATGGTTCCTGTCCTGGGCCAACAGAAGGTCTGGGGGCCATGACCACCGGGATCTTTCCAGTCTCAGTCAGATCAGTAAGTTTGGTCTTTTTATGAAAATTTGGGGTCTGCATCCCACTGCTCTCCTGCTCCCTCAGGGGCTCTCTGTTGTGTTCCCTGTCAGGGCAGTCATTGGTTGTAGCCGGGCACCATCTAGTTCTTCTGGTCTCAGGATGATGTAGTCTCTAGTTCATGTGGCTCTTTCTGTCTCTTGGGCTTGTAATCACCTTGTGTCCTTGGTGTTCTTCATTCCCCTTTGATCCAGGTGGGTTGAGACCAATTGATGCATCTTAGATGGCTGTTTGCTAGCATTTAAGAAGCCAGACGCCACTCTTCCTAGTAGGATGCAGAACATTTTCTTAACAGATTTTATTATGCCAATTGACTTAGATGTCCCCTGACATAATGGTCCCCAAACCCCTGCCCCTGCTACGCTGGCCTTCGACAACACGAGCATTCAGTTTATTCAGGCAACTTCCTTGCTTTTGGTTTAGTCCAGTTGTGCTGACCTCCCCTGTATTGTGTGCTGTCTTTCCCTTCATCTATGAACTAATTAGTGAATACCCTTCTCCCACCCTCCCTCCCTCCCCGCTCTTGTAACCACAAAAGAAAGTTTTCTTCTCAGTTTAAACTGTTTCTCAAGTTCTTATAATAGAAGACTTATACAATATTTGTCCTTTTCCGACTAAGTTCACTCAGCATAATGCTTTCCAGGTTCCTCCATGTTATGAAATGTTTCACAGATTCATCACTGTTCTTTATCGATGTGTAGTATTCTGTTGTGTGAATATACCATAATTTATCCATTTATCTGTTGATGGGCACCTTGGCTGCTTCCATCTTTTTTGCTCTTGTAAACAGTGCTGCAATAAACATGGGTGTGCATATATCTGTTGGTGTAAAGCTCTTATTTCTCTAGGATATATTCCAAGGAGTGGGATTGCTGGATCGTATGCTAGTTCTATTTCTAGCTTTCTAAGGAAACACCAAATCGATTTCCAAAGTGGTTGTACAATTTGACATTCCCACCAGCAGTGTAGAAGTGTTCCAATCTCTCCACAGCCTCTCCAACATTTATTATTTTGTGTTTTTTGGATTGATGCCAGCCTTGTTGGAGTGAGATGAAGTCTCATTGTAGTTTTGATCTGCATTTCTCTAATGGCTAATGATCATGAACATTTCCTCATGTATCTGTTAGCTACCTGAATGTCTTCTTTAGTGAAGTGTCTATTCATATCTTTTGCCCATTTTTTAATTGGGTTATTTGTCTTTTTGCAGTTGAGTTTTTGCAGTATCATGTACATTTTAGAGATCAGGCACTGATCAGAAATGTCATAGCTAAAAACTTTTTCCCAGTCTGTAGGTAGTCTTTTTACTCTTTTGGTGAAGTCTTTGGATGAGCATAGGTGTTTGATTTTTAGGAGCTCCCAGTTATCTAGTTTTTCTTCTACATTCTTTATACTGTTTTCTATACTGTTTATGCCATATATTAGGGTTCCTAATGTTGTCCCTATGTTTTCTTCCATGATCTTTATCGTTTTAGATTTTATATTTAGGTCTTTGATCCATTTTGAGCTTGTTTTTGTGCATGGAGTGAGGTATGGGTCTGGTTTCATTTTTTTGCAGTTGGATATCCAGTTATGCCAGCACCATTTGTTAAAAAGACTGTCTTTTCCCCATTTAACTGTTTTGGGGCCTTTGTCAAATATCAACTGCTCATATGTGGATGGATTTATGTCTGGATTCTCAATTCTGTTCCATTGGTCCATGTATCTGTTGTTGTACCAGCACCAGGCTGTTTTGACTACTGTGGCGGTGTAATAGGTTCTAAAATCAGGTAAAGTAAGGCCTCCCACTTTGTTCTTCTTTTTCAGTAATGCCTTATTTATCCGGGGCCTCTTTCCCTTCCGTATGAAGTTGGTGATTTGTTTCTCCATTTCATTAAAGAATGTCCTTGGGATTTGGATCGGAATTGCATCAAATGTATAGATGGCTTTTGGTAGAATAGACATTTTTATAATGTTAAATCTTTCTATCTATGAGCAAGGTATGTTCTTGCACTTATGTAAGTCTCTTTTGGTTTCTTGCAGAAGTGTACTGTAGTTTTCTTTGTATAAGTCTTTTACATCTCTGGTAAGATTTATTCCTAAGTATTTTATCTTCTTGGGGGCTACTGTAAATGGCATTGATTTGGTGATTTCCTCTTGGATGTTCTTTTTGTTGGTGTAGAGGAATCCAACTGATTTTTGTATGTTTATCTTGTATCCTGATCTCTGCTGAACTCTTCTATTAGTTTCAGTAGTTTTCTTGAGGATTCCTTAGGGTTTTCTGTGTATAAGATCATGTCATCTGCAAATAGAGGTACTTTTACTTCTTCCTTGCCAATCTGGATGCCCTTTATTTCCTTATCTAGCCTAATTGCTCTAGCTAGGACTTCCAACACAATGTTGAATAAGAGTGGTGATAAAGGGCATCCTTGTCTGGTTTCCGATCTCAGTGGGAATATTTTCAGGCTCTCTCCATTTCGGGTGATGTTGGCTGTTGGCTTTGTATAAATGCCCTTTATTATTTTGAGGAATTTTCCTTCTATTCCTATTTTGCTGAGAGTTTTTATCATGAATGAGTGAGTGTTGAACTTTGTCAAATGCCTTTTCTGCATCAATTGATAAAATCATGTGATTCTTGTCTTTTGTTTTATTTATGTGGTGGATTACATTAATTGTTTTTCTAATGTTGAACCATCCCTGCATACCTGGTATGAATCCCACTTGGTCAAGGTGAATTATTTTTTTGATATGTTGTTGAATTCTATTGGCTAGAATTTTGTTGAGGATTTTTACATCTACATTCATGAGGAATATAGGTGTATAATTTTCTTTTCTTGTGGTGTCTTTACCTGGTTTTGGTATCAGGGATATGGTGGCTTCATAGAATGAGTTAGGTAGTATTCCGTCCTTTTCTATGCTCTGAAATACCTTTAGTGGTAGTGGTGTTGACTCTGCTCTGAAAGTTTGGTAGAACTCTGCAGTGAAGCCGTCTGGACCAGGGCTTTTTTTTGTTGGGAGTTTTTTGATTACCTTTTCAATCTCTTCTTTTGTTATGGGTCTATTTAGTTGTTCTACCTCTGTTGTGTTAGTTTAGGTACGTAGTGTGTTTCTAGGAATTCATCCATTTCTTCTAGGTTTTCAAATTTGTTTGAGTATAGTTTTTCATAGTAATCTGACATGATTCTTTTAATTTTAGTTGGGTCTGTTGTAATATCGCCCATCTCATTTCTTACTTGGGTTATTTGCTTCCTCTCCTGTTTTTCTTTTGTCAGTTTGGCCAGTGGTTTATCAATTTTGTTGATTTTTTTTAAAAAAGCCAGCTTTTGGTCTTGTTAATTCTTTCAATTGTTTTTCTGTTTTCTATTTCATTTAGTTCAGCTCTAGTTTTTATTATTTGTTTTCTTCTGGTGCCTGTGGGTTTCTTTCATTGCTCTCTCTCTATTTGTTCAAGTTTTAGGGATAATTCTTTTGATTTTGGCCCTCTCTTCTTTTTGGATGTGTTCATTTATTGATATAAATTGGCCTCTGAGCACCGCTTTTGCTGTGTCCCAAAGGTTCTGACAGGAAGTGTTTTCATTCTCATTGGATTCTATGAATTTCTTTATTCCATCCTTAAGGTCTTCTATAATCCAGTCTTTTTTGAGCAGGGTATTGTTCATTTTCCAAGTGTTTGATTTCTTTTCCCGTTATTGATTTCCACTTTTATGGCCTTATGGTCAGAGAAGGTGCTTTTTAATATTTCAATGTTTTGGATTTTGTTAAGGCTTGCTTTATGACCTAATATATGGTCTATTCTAGAGATTGTTCCATGTGCACTAGAAAATAAAGTATACTTGGTTGCTATTGGGTGGAGTGTTCTGTATATGTCTATGAGGTCAAGTTGGTTGATTGTGGCATTTAGATCTTCCGTGTCTTTATTGAGCTTCTTTCTGGATGTCTTGTCCTTCACCGAAAGTGGTGTGTTGAAGCCTCCTACTATTATTGTGGAGCTGTCTGTCTCACATTTCAATGCTGATAGCGTTTGTTTTATGTATCTTGCAGCCCTTTCATTGGGTGCATAAATATTTAATATGTTATATCTTCTTGGTGTATTGTCCCTTGAATCATTATACAGTGCCCTTCCTTATCCTTCCTGATGGATTTCACTTTAAAGTGTATTTTGTCAGATATTAATATTGCCACTCCTGCTCTTTTTTGATTGTTGTTTGCTTGATATATTTGTTTCCATCCTTTGAGTTTTAGTTTGTTTGTGTCTCTAAGTCTAAGGTGTGTCTCTTGTAGGCAGCATATAGATGGATCTTGTTTTTTAATCCATTCTGCCCCTCTCTGTGCCTTTATTAGTGCATTTAGTCAATTTACATTCAGGGTAATTATGAATAGGTGCTGTCATTTTGATGTCTTTTTTTGTGTGTTGACATCTTCTTTTTCCCACTTGATTTTATGTGCTGAGTAGATTTTCTTTATATATTGTCCTTTTCTCATATTTGTTGTTGTTGATTTTGTTTCTGCTGAGCCTGTATTTTTCCCTTTTATTTTATTTTGATGAGTAGGATAGTTTGTCTCCTTTGTGGTTACCTTATTATTTACCCCTATTTTCCTAAATTTGAACCTAATTTTTATTTCTTTGTATTGTCGTACCTTCCTCTCCATATGGAAGGTGTATGATTACATTTCTTAGTCTGTCTTTATTATTCTAATGTTGTCTTCTTTTATATAATAACATTGCTGTTACCTTGTTTTGAGCTTTTTTTTTTTTTAAATAATCTTGCCTTGTTTTTTTTTGGATTTCCCTGTCTGGGTTGACTTTTGGCTGCTCTGCCCAGTGTTGTAGCCTTGGGTTGATACCTGATTTTGATTTGCTTACCAAAGAACTCCCTTTAGTATTTCTTGTAGTTTTGGTTTGGTTTTTATGAATTCCCTAAACTTGTGTTCATCTGGAAATGTCTTATTTTAACCTTCATATTTAGGAGACAGTTTCGCCAGATATATGATTCTTGGCAGGCAATTTTTTTCCTTCAGTTTTTCAAATGTCAGCCCATTGCCTTCTTTCCTGCATGGTTTCTGCTGAGTAGCCCGAGCTTATTCTTATTGGCTCTCCTTTGTAGGTGACTTTTCGTTTATCCTTCGCTGCTGTTATAATTCTCTCTTTATCTCTGGTTTTGGCAAGTTTGATTATAATATGTTTTGGTGACTTTCTTTTAATATCTACCTTATGTGGAGTTCGATGAGCATCTTCATAAATATGTTCTCATCTTTCACAATATCAGGGAAGTTTTCTGCCAACAAACCTTTAACAGTTCTCTCTGCATTTTCTGTTTTCTCTCCCTGTTCTGGTACTCCAGTTACTCATAGGTTATTTCTCTTGATAGAGTCCCACATGATTCTTAAGGTTTCTTCATTTTTTTTAATTCTTTTATTTGATTTTTCTTCAAATATATTAGTGTCAAGTGATTTATGTTCGAGTTCAGAAATTATAGCTTCTACTTGCTCAATTCTGCTCCTCTGACTTTCTATTGAGTTGTCTGCATCTATAATTTTATTGTTAATCATCTGAATTTCTGATTGCTGCCTGTCTATGGATTTTTCCAGCTTATTAAACTTTTCATTATATTCCTGAATAATCTTTCTAATTTCTTCAATTGCTTTATCTTTGTGTTCCTTGGCTTGTTCTGCGTATTGTCTCATTTCCTTCCTGATGTCTTGAAGGGTTCTGTATATTAAACTTTTGTATTCCGGCTCTGGTAATTCTAGGAATGCACTTTCATCTAAAAGATCCCTGGATTCTTTGTTTAGAGAGCCTGTTGAGGTGATCATGTTCTGTTTCTTTATGTGACTTGATATTGACTGTTGTCTCTGAGCCATCAATAAGTTATTGTTTTAGTTTATGCTTGCTTACTGTGTCACAGCTTCTTCCTTTGTTTTGTTTTGGTATACCCCTATGGGTTGCTTGAGTGAGCTAGCTTGATTATTTTTGCCTTTGGAGCTCTGATGTCCTGTCCCCAGATGGTTAGAGCTGTTACCAAGTATATCAGTCTAGAAGTCCATTCAGTTTTCTTGTATGAATTCAGCTCAGGTTTCCAGGTAGCTGATCATCAAGTGTGTGGTACAGGCTCTGTCCTACAGTCTTAGAGGGGCAGGAGTGATTGGCGTATATACCGGTATCTGATAGTAGCAGGGGGTCACGCTCTGAACAAGGCAGGGGGCTGAGAACCAACCCCCAAGTGTCTCTGAGGAAAACGCGTCCCTGTTCCCTAGAGTGTGCAGGTGGGTGGGTTCTGCAGATGGACCATGGGCACCCAGAGTTTTTGGTTGTAAGAACTGGGAGGTACCAGTTACCTTTGGACCCCTGCCACAGGTGCCTGGGTGCCCTGAGTGGAGCTACCAGTCCTTAGGTCCCTGATGTGGGTAGGTGGCGACCTTGTTTAATAGGCAAAGCAATGTCAAACATCAAACACCCACCTCTCCACCGCACAGCTGAAGTGGTTGGAGTCTGCCAACAAGGGCCTGTTCTCCCAAAATAGGCCCACACAGGTCCATGCAGAAGGGAAAGGTGCTCAAAGTCCACAGATCGTTTATGCCTGGACAGGAGCTGCTTCTGTGTTGAGCTTCCCTGGTTAGTGGAGCTAGCAAATTATCTTTTCCCCCAAATATAAATTTTTTCCTTCCCCAAGGCAGGGAGGATGGCTCTAGGTGCTCAATAGTGCCTATCTCAGGCGCAGGGAATTCAGGCGCTGAAGCCGGTTTTCGGGTGGGGGGGAGCGTTAAAATATACGCAAATTCTTAGCTTTTGCTGAGAGCGCCATTCTCCTCAGGTTCCGGAGGTGTGAGTGGGCTGTGTGTCTGGCTGCTTCTCCCTGAGGAAACTGTGACAGAATGCTAGGACCAGCCCGCTGCCACTGCTCCAGGAATGGTGCCTGAGGGCTCCCCACGATTCAGGTCCGGTAACTTGTCTCCACTTCTGAATGGTCTCTTCCTCCCTCTGCCCCTCGGTTTGTTTTCTGAGCTTGCCTTTGAAGCTCAGGGCTCCCAGCTTGTCACAAATATACTCGTTTCACTTGTTTTTTCGAGTCTTTGTTGTAAAGAGGGCTTGCCGGAAGCGTCTGTTTATTCCGCCATCTTGGCTCCGCCCACTTCCATCTTCTTTTGATGGTTCCCGCCTCGTTTAGTATTTTCCCCATAGAATCCTTCACTATTGCAACTCGAGGCTTGGATTTTTTCTTCAGTTCTTTCAACTTGAGAAACACCGAGCATGTTCTTCCTTTTGGTTTTCTATCTCTAGCTCTTTGTGCGTGTCGTTATAATACTTCACTTTGTCTTCTTGAGCCATCCTTTGCTTGTTTAGTTCCTTTACTGCATCATTTCTTCCTGTTGCTTTAGCTGCTCGATGTTTGAATGCAAGTTTCAGAGTCTCTTTTGACATCCATCTTGGTCTTTTCAGTGACCTCTTGCTTTCTTCATGTATGATGCCCTTGATGTCATTCCACAACTTGTCTGGTCTTTGTTCATTAGTGTTCAACGCATCAAATCTATTCTTGAGACAGTCTCTAAATTCAGGTGGGATATACTCAAGGTTGTATTTTTGCTCTCATGGACTTGCTCTGATTTTCTTCAGTTTCAACTTGAATTTGCATATGAGCAATCGATGGTCTTTTCCACAGTTGGCCTCTGGCCTTGTTCTGACTGATGATATTGAGCTTTTCCATTGTTGCTTTCCACAGATGTAGTCGATTTTATTCCTGTGTGTTCCATCTGGTGAGGTCCATGTTTATAGTTGCTGTTTATGTTGGTGAAAAAAGGTATTTGCAATGAAGAAGTCATTGGTCTGGCAGAATTCTGTCATTTGATCTCTGGCATTGTTTCTGTCACCAAAGCCATGTTACCAACTAATGATCCATCTTCTTTGTTTCCAACTTTTGCATTCCAATCACCAGTAATTTTCAATGCATCCTGATTGCCTGTTTGATCGATTTCAGACTGCAGAAGCTGATAAAAATCTTGTTTCTTCATCTTTAGCCTTAGTGGTTGGTGCATAAATTTGAATAATAGTTGTATTAACTAGTCCTCCTTGTAGGTGTGTGGATATTATCCTATCACTGGCAGTGTTGTGCTCGGGGATAGATCTTGAATTGTTCTTTTTGATGAAAATGCAACACCATTCCTCTTTCAGTTGTCATTCCCAGCATAGTAGGCTGTGTAATTGTCTACTATGCTGTAGACATTCAAAATGGCCAGTACCAGTTCATTTGAGCTCACAGATGTCTAGGATATTGATGTTTATGCTTTCCATTTCATTTTTGACAATTTCCAGTTTTCATCTGTCCTCCCACGTGTCTGTCGTTTTGTCATACTCTGGGGGCTTATGTGTTGCTGTGATGCTGGAAGCTATGCCGCCAGTATTCAGATACCAGCAGGGTCACCTGTGGAGGACAGGTTTCAGCTGAACTTCCAGATTAAGACAGACTAAGAAAAAGGACCCAGCAGTCTACTTCTAAAAGAATTAGCCAGTGAAAACCTTATGAATACCAGTGGAACATTGTCTGATACAGTGCTGGAAGATGAGCCCCCCAGGTTGGAAGGCACTCAAAGGATGACTGGGGAAGAGCTGCCTCCTCAAAGTAGAGTCGACGTGGATGGAGTAAAGCTTTTGGGACCTTCATTTGCTGATGTGGCATGACTCAAGATGAGAAGAAACAGCTGCAAACATCCATTAGTAATCGGAATCTGGGGGTAAAATCACTTCAGGTTTTTCAGTAAAGATGGACAAGTTTTCGAGCAAAATATTTTAATATTTTGTTATGTGAAATCTATGTGAAAGTTTCACTCGCCGTCTTTAGTGACTTGTCTTAATGACCAAACCAGTTTTTAATTTTTCCTGAAATAATATCTTTCCTTCTACGTAAGTGCTTGAAGTATCTTTCATTAGGTGATTATTAAAATGATGTGCATTAGTTGACTTTCCCTCTTTGATGTCTGTTGACATTTTATTGACCTACTCTAACTGTTGGGATCGGCAGTCCTCTGACCAGTATGAGAGATTTCTTAAGAGTTATAAGTATGGCGATCATATAATTTCTTGTCCAAGCTGGGATATTTATGAGAATGAAAGGGGTGTTGTTAATAATTCAGCTGGGATAACAGGTGCTAAGCAGGATGGTCCCAGGCAAACCAGGATACATGGCTACCCTAGTGTTGAGACACAATTCACCATAGGTCTTTAACATTTCTTTTTTTCTTTTTTTTTTTATTGTACTTTAGCTGGAAGCTTACAGAACAAAGTAGCTTCTCATTAAACGGTATGCATATTTTTTTGGTGACATTGGTTATCAGCCTCACGACATGTCAGCACTCTCCCATCTTGACCTTGGGTTCCCTATTACCAGCTTTCCTGTCCCCTCCTGCCTTCCAGTTCTTGTCCCTGGGCTGGTGTGCCCCTTTAGTCTCCTTTTGTTTTATGGGCCTATGTCTAATCTTTGGCCGAAGGGTGAACCTCAGGAGTGACTTCATTACTGAGCTAAAAGGGTGTCTGGGGTCATACCCTTGGGGTTTCTCTAGTCTCTGGCAGACCAGTAAGTCTGATCTTTTTTTGTGAGTTAGAATTTTGTTCTACATTTTTCTCCAACTCTGTCTGGGACCCTCTACTGTGATCACTGTCAGAGCAGTTGTTGGTGGTAGCTGGGCACCATCTAGTTGTACTGGACTCAGTCTGGTGGAGGCTGTGGTAGTTGTGGTCCATCAGTCCTTTGGATCAGTCTTTCCCTTGTGTCTTTAGACTTCTTCATTCTCCCTTGCTCCTGATGCAGTGAGACCAATGGAGTATCTTAGATGGCTGCTCACAGGTTTTTAAGACCCCAGTTGCTACTCACCAAAGTAGCATGTAGAACATTTTCTTTATAAACTATGTTATGCCAGTTGAGCTAGATGTTCCCTGAGACCATGGTTCCCACAGCCCTTAGCTCAGCAGTTCTGTCCCTCAGGGAGTTTGGTTGTGTCTATGGAGCTTACATGACCTTGCCTTGTACAAATTGTGCTGGCTTCCCCAGTATTATCTTACCCTTCACCGTTTTACCCCTTATCTTTTGCCTAGTTAGTGTTTTTCCCTCCCTTCTCTCATAACCATTGAAGATTGTTTCTTTCTGCGTATAAAAATTTCATGAGTTTTTATAATAGTGGTTTCATACAGTATTTATTCTTTTGTGATTGACTTATTTCACTCAGCATAATGCCCTCCAGATTCATCCGTGTTAGGATCGCTAACATTTCTGCATGCCTTGAGAATAGAAACACTGACAGCCTTTTTTTCTGGATAGTCTTTTCAAGAATATTGGTATAGTGAATAGCCTTGAAAGATAGAGTGTCTCCCTTTGGAGCAGAGGGAAAAGATTGGAGTTTTCTATGCTTGGGGCTCCTATCCTGTAACACAACCCACTGTGTGTATAGCATCTCTTGGCCCTTATTGCATCATTCTGAGGGAATTGGGGCTTGGAGAACTGGCTACTGCTATTGCTGTGAGTAATAAACTGTCCTTTGTCTCTGACCCAGGAGTCTCTTTTCGTCCTCCAGCATCCAGGAAACTGTGGCATACTATCTTGTTAGCTTGCAAATTGGGTGAAGTCTCAAACCCTTCACAGTTCTTCCCACCTAGGGCAATTATAAATCATTGTACAAACTTAAGGCATTATTACTACTATTAATTCAGTTGAAATTTTAGTCTGTACATTTAAGAATTTTTCTCCTAAATAATTTTCTAAGGCAACAGCGAAGATTGGCATTATTAGATCTGGTCTCATTGGTGTCAAACTGTTTCAATCAATTAGATTAAAGATATAACTATTAAAAAATTAAATTACATCTTTATATCAATACAAAATTTAGTTGCTTAATCTATTGTAAATTGATTTATATGTAGCATATTTTGAACTCAAGGTGTGTGTAGATAAAAATTTTTTTTCAAGCATGATGACCCACAATTTCGAGTAACATAAAACTTAATAAAGTGTGCTAAGTTCCAAATTTCTACCCTAATTTAGACCCATATGCTTTTTTACTTCTTGAACTTTCCTTAACTTTTGGAAGTATTCCAGGAGTTAGACACCCTTACTAGCCATAGCATTTTAAGGTGGCAGATAATTGCAAAGAGATATACAATGTACACTAATGATGACATTTAGCACTTAGGCAGTGCTTTAAGAACATTCACCAATTAATTCACATGGCACCCCCTGCAAAGCAGTAAGTAGCATTATCTCCACTTTCACAGTGTGAAAATGTACAAACAGAAGGTAGTTACTAGATATTAGAGCTAGTGAGATCTTGGATAAAAATTAATATTATCCTGTGCTTCTCACCTCTGTGTTCAAACTACTGAAATAGTGTCTATTCATGATAGAAGTTTATTTGGGGGTTCTTAGAAGAGGTATATTTTTAGTTTATATATCTTATATCCATTCATATTATTTCTTTATTTTGCAAAGCATTTTTTTGAAATCCTTTTATAAAAAAATAAAGCCCATTGCTGTCCAGTCGATACCAACCCATAGCAACACTATAGGAGAGAGTAGAACTGCCCTGTAGGGTTTCCAAGGAGTGGCTGGTGGATTTGAACTGCCGACCTTTTGGTTAGCAGCTGTAGCTCACTGTAGCACTTAACCACTGCGTCACCAGGGGTCCTATTAAAAAAAAAATCCTTTTATTAGCCACATGTTTTAAATTAAATGATCTTTCATAGCAATCACAAGATTTATCATCCTCAGTGGAACTCTGTGACAAGCTATACCAGTTATAATAAAATGAGTCAGGATATCAGTAGCTAATGTTGCTTTTTACTGTTAGAACCAAGTCTCTCTTATTGAAATATTGGAATTCTCTATATCAAAATGATACATAGCTCATTTATTATTAGTTTAATTTCTAAATTGTTTTAGAATGGTGATGAGTTGTAATAAACTATTTCTCTCTCTATGCTTGTCTGATTCTCCTTACATCCATGGGAAAGATGGTTTGTTAGAACAGGATGTGAAATTTTGTCTGGAATAAGACTAAAAGACCCTTTTGGGGATTGAGCCTTCAACCTCAGCACCTTGAATTAATAAAGTGATCGAATTAGCCACAGAGTCTATTGTGGTGTGGTACAACTTTGCAGTTTTCTTTTAATAAGTCAATTATGTTATTGTGTCACTGGTTTAGTAGCTTAACAAACATTTATTGAGCATCAATACATGCAGACAATGTGCTAGATACTGGGTGTACAGAGGTAAAAGAGATACACTCCTTGTCTTTGAAAGAAAATGTCAAGAATAGGAGATTACGTGTAGTTAGCATGTAATTTCCAAATTCCCGAGTTGTGAATCAAAACATATATAATTTACCATATTTTTGTTTAAAAAGGTTTCAGTGCATGTTCACAGACAAATTAGTCAAACCATTCTCTACGAATGAGTTACCTTGTCATCTTATCACTGTTCCTTCTGTTGGTAAACTGTAACATGTGTAAGCCACAAGAAATGGTGCGTTTTGACAGAACAGGAGCTAGTCTAGCTTCAGTGCATTTTGTTTCCTTTAAAAATAGCGTCAGTAGCAGCTCTTATCCTTGACCTGATTTGGGCACTTGATAAAGCATTTGGGTCAGTTAAATGTGAGTGGACAAAATTCAATGAAAAATTATATTAGTAAAATTAGCTTGTGAAAGAGAAATGGCATGGTGAATAAAAATAGTTTTCTATTCATGTGCTGTACAAGGAAGATGTAGGTTTGGAAAAAATTCAGGTTATAGATTTCTTTTTCTCCTTATAAGACCTATTGTATATGTAAGTTAAATCACTGTAGATATCATTAGAAAGAGAATGGGAACTGCAACCTCCAATAAGAGATGTGCTTGAAAAGGAAGTACTTGAGAATGAGAAGCAAAATTTTATATTTAAGGGTTCACTTACATTCAAAATGTGACTTTATGGACTGAGATTTCTGACTAACAGTAGGTATTTTCTTTTGTTCCTCTTTTGCTTATTTTGTTCGTCCCCCTCCATCCCCCTTCTCCTCCTTCACCTACTTTTACGTTTATACCGGAACTACATTTGAAAAACATGTTAACTTTAGTATTTAATGATGAACTAGAAAAGGGCTTTAGTGTGCTGTATATATGGGCAAAGATGATTTTTTCAAACAAAGACTTTATTGAAGGTGGATAAGGTTCAGAAGTGAAAGTAAAAAGTAGCTGTCAATTCTGAAATAATCTCAAAGATAACATTAGCGTTTAGAACTCATCTTTAGAGATGAAAGACAAGTCCTCACACTGAATGACAACATATCTGAGTAATAAAAAGGAGAGGAGTGACTATTTATATTCAGTAATTAAAATAATTGAGGTTATTTCTGAGTACAGACAGAAGAAATCTGAAAATTTTCCTTGGTTGTCTAACAAGTGCTGCTTGAAATACGACATAGTGTAATGTAATTAGTTTGTTTTTATTTAAGAAAATGACCGATCCTAGACCTCATATACAATAATGAAGTAACCTGTGGACACAATATTAATAGCTTGCATTTACATAGTTTTAAAACTGCTTTTAAAAAGTTTATTTTTCTTTTCATTTTCAAAGTAATAGATACTTATTACAGAATATTTGGAAAATACAGAATAATATAAAGAAGAAAAAAACACTCTTCTTGCCACCAAACAGCTTTTATTAGCATTTTGGTATATTTTCTTTTCATCAGTTTTTTTTTTTTTGAGAATCCTGGAAACCCTGGTAGCATAGTGGTTATGAGCTATGGCTGCTAACTAAAAGGTTGGCAGTTCAGATCCACCAGGTGCTCCTTGGAAACCCTGTGGGGCAGTTCTACTCTGTCCTATAGGGTCACTATGAATCACAGATGATGCTTCTTTACGTAGTTGCCGAATTGGATGTACAATTTTGATACAAATTTTTCTTTTTTCAAATGACATACTAAATATTCCTCATGTTATTTATTACACCATCTTCTAAATTAATTTTTATGATTTAAAAATGGTTGTATAATGTTTTATCAAGTCAATGTGTATTAATTTACTTAGCCATTCCCCTTTGTTGAATGTTTAAGTTCACATTTTTATTACTATAATATTGGAATGTTCTTAAAATTATTCCATATTTACAGTTTTCCCTTAAGATTGATGGCTGGAGGCACAATTAGTGAATAAGAAAAAGAAAAGAAAAATTAAGGCCCTTGATAAATATTATAAAATTGCTTTCCAAAGAATGTGCAGTATTTTTCAAAACACTTTCACATTTATTATTTAATTTTATGGCCTGATAAACTCCAGTTAGGCAGGACAGATAATGTTACACCCATTTACTAGATGAGGAAATTGAGATACATAAAGTGTGAATGTTTTACCCAAGCTCACTCACCTGGTCATTAATAGAGTTTGGACTACGCAGAGTGGGAAATACAAAATGATCAACTCACGCTTGAGTTGAAGAGATAGATATAGACGCTAATAAGTATAAAACAAATCAGGCTGAGAGAAGCTGCAAAAGAGGTCAGAATCGCAATGAAGGGGTGCCCAGAGTGTGCTCAGATTTCTTCCAGCCAGGGCCAAGTGAAAACACTCTGGGGTGCTGGAGAGTGGTGGTGGGGCTAGATGGCAGGAGGACTTGGGAGCCGGGCTGTGCAAGGCCAAAAGCAGCAGGGTATTCCAGATAGAGCAAGAGGTGATATTTTAAGAACAAAACCGAAAAACCAAACCCATTGCTGTCGAGTCAATTCTAACTCATAGCGATGCTACAGGACAGAGTAGATCTGCCCCACAGGGTTTCCAAGGAGTGCTTGGCAGATTTGAACTGTCAACCTCTTGGTTAACAGCCGTAGCACCTAACCACTACACCACCAGGGCTTCCTTTTAAGAATAATGTGTAGCTAAATAAACATCTAATTTTGTGTCTTAAAAATATATTTATTATTTTCTTAGGCTCTGTTAGAAGCATTTTGCTAAAAATATTATTTCTATCCTGTAGGCTTTTCATAAAACACAAAGCATTGGTATTCGGTGAAACATTTCTTTAAAAATAAACATTCCAGGTTTATTTTTAAACAAATAAAAGCACTAATAGATAAACCTGGAATGTGTATTTCCATCACGTTCATTATTTAAACCATAAGCATGGTGCTTAAAAAAATTGGAGCCCTGGTGGTACAGTAGTTAAGAGCTTGGCTGCTAACCAAAAGGTTGGCAGTTCAAATCCACTGGCTGCTCTTTGGAAACCTATAGGGTCACTGAGTCTGAATCAACTTGACGGCAGTGGTTTTTTTTTTTTAAAGCGTGGTGCTAATTACTGCCATTGTTTTGGGTACTGGATTACCAAACTCAGGTTTTGAAGCACTGAATGACTTTTCTTGAGACAACTCCAAGGCAGACATTACTAATACAGTGTGTGCTGCAGCAACTAATGGCCTGACAAGCACTGTCAGGCAGCCCTCCATTTCAGCTGTTCATTTTGCTGAAGGCAGATAATTTATGCTACATCCCACATAGCACAGACCAAGCACATAAAACCAGAGAGGAATGTTAATGGAAAAATGTTGCAAATTCTTAAAGTGGCAGAATTTTTATATTAAACTGATTTAATCAGGTTCCAGTATTACCAGGTCATGCTAAAATTTGAATGAAGTGTGGATAATGATAAATGAGAGAACTTTGTAAGAGTGAACATTTGTAAGAGTGAACATATTTGACTTAAAGCAGGGAAGTGTCAGGCATGCAGTAGGCATTCAGAAAATGTGTATTGGATGGATAAATTGGGTGTGTTTATATTTTTTAACATTTCATTTTGCTACTGCTGAATTTTACTGAACTGGCAAACTTTTTAAAATATTGTGAGATGCTTTGGAGCGTGGTGTCTGGGGTCTTAAACGCTAGCACAGAGCCGTCTAAGATGAATCGATTGGTCTCAACCCACCTGGAACAGAGGAGAATGAAGGTCACCAAAGATACAAGGTAATTATGAGCCCAGGAGACAGAAGGGCCACATAAACCAGAGACTACATCATCCTGAGACCAGAAGAACTAGATGGTGCCCAGCTATAACCGATAACTGCCCTGACAGGGAACACAATAGAGAACCCCTGAGGGAGCAGGAGAGCAGTGGGATGCAGACCTCAAATTCTCATAAAAAGACCAGACTTAATGGTCTGACTGAGACTAGAAGGACCCTGGAGGTCATGGTCCCCAGACCTTCTGTTAGCGTAAGACAGAAGCCATTCCCAAAGCCAAATCTACAGACGGGGATTGGACTGGACTATGGGATAGAAAATGATACTGGTGAAGAGTGAGCTGCTTGGGTTAAGTAGACACATGAGACAATGTGGATATCCCCTGTCTGGAGAAGAGATGAGAGGACAGAGGGGGTCAGAAGCTGGCCGAATGGACACGAAAGTACAGTGGAGAGAAGGAGTGTTTTGTCTCATTGGGGGAGAGCAACTAGGAGTATAGAAAGCAAGGTGTATATAAATTTTTGTATGAGAGACTGACTTGATTTGTAAACTTTCACTTAAAGCACAATAAAAAAAAATATGTGGGATGAATGAATTATTGTCATGCTGATAAACTAAGTAAAGGTGTTTGGTTTTTGCTAGAATTGAGACAGTTGCCTTATTGCTTTTATGGCTGTGACTTAATTATATAATAAAATACATAAATATAAGCAGGATATGTAAATATAGCTCTCAGGGACAATTCACATGTTTTAATTACCCCAGATAGATTTTTTTCCACTTAGTTTAGTTAAATATAATAATGAGAACCAGATCCCATGGTAGAACAATCTAAGAGTGGTATGATTAAAAAAAAAAAAAAATTTTTTTTATGATACTCTGGGTAAATTACTTCTTTCTAGGAAAGATTGATAAATTTTCTTAGGAGAGAGAAAAAGTTACTTCTGTTGAGAGTAAGAACTGATTCCCAACAGATACTGTATTTTGCTTTTTTTTACTCAGCAAGATGGGATTTACATTTAATTAATAAAAACCCACCTTTTTTTTTAGTGAAGGAAACAATAATATCTAACAATTAAGCACTCTGCGTGTTTGAGGAACTGTGCCAAGGGCTTCTGGTGCATTGTTTCACCAACACACCGTTATGAGTAGATACTGTTATCGTTCTCATGTCACAGAGGTAGTGAGATATGGAACTGGAATCCAAACCAGTTCTGACCGATTCTAGGCAATTAGTCACTGGCGTCGCTGCCTTTCTATGTTTGTATTGAACTTTTCTCAGTTGCCAGTGGGTGTGCAAGATCTGTTCTTGTGTTTGTTGCTATAGGAAGGTTTTCAGATTCTTCACTCAGACTTGATAAGCTAGTTAACTTGCCTTTTGAAACAAATAGGCAACATTTATTGACTGCTTAATGTGTGCGAGGCATTTTCTAATTGTTTTACAAACATAATCTCATTTAATCATTACAACATCCTTGAGGTAGGTAGTGTTGTTAACTCTCATTTTATAGATCTGAAAACTGAAGCTTAGCTAAGTTAAGCAACTTTCCCCAAACTACACAGGTTAAGTTCATGAACGGCGGAGTTGGGATTTGAACCCAGCTCGTTTGACTGAGTTGACTTATTTAGCCTCCTCTTTACTTTTTTTTTTTTTTTTTTTTACTGCATTCCTAAGTCACAATCTCCAGTAGGGCAGACACCACTTCCTCTCCCCTGTGAAGCTTGCCTCCTGCTGACGTTCCCAGTCTACCAAGTGAGAAGCCTGTGAGAATCAGACTTCCATAGAACATTGCTCTGAGCTCTGTCAGGCCTCCACATGTTGAAATGTTCTATATAGACTTTTTTGTTTTCTCATAGCTAGAACATTGACAGCCTTCAAGATTCCCCTGAGGGAGGACAAACTTTTTCTGACATGTGAACCACTCTCTGATTACAGATGCAGGGTGTGGGTTGCTTCTGTCTTGGGGCTGCTTCTCTCACTCTCACCAGCTGAAATGCCCCAAGCACTTGCCTGCTTCTTTTTGTTCTACTGTTTCCCACAGGATTTTTTTTTTTTCCTTTGGTTTAAGGTAAAACATAGGTCTTTCTGTTTCATGTCACGCCCACTGACTGGTTTGCCCCCTTTCACCTCCTGCCACCACCTGGAGCAAATGGAGAGGAAGATACATTTGCTAGAATGGGACTGACCCATGCAGCCTACCCCTGTTGGCTCCGTGGGTGCCCTCCACAGGGGAGACAGTGTGAGTTTTATGCAATTCTGTTACTTCCCCTGGGAGGTCTTTTAAGGGCCCAGGACCTAGGGATGTTATTCTATCAGGCCCTTTTTTTTTCCACCTAGGTTTGATCTTGCATTCCACTGCTAATCAGATAACAAGGACTAATACTTGTGATGGAGCTTTACAATTTACAAACTACTTTTACATTCATTCTCCATTTAACCCTTGCAACCACCTGGTGAAAAGTAGGATTAGTCACATGTTTAGGGAGGTGAAAGTTGGCTCAGAGAGGTTAAGTTGTTTGCCCAAGTTCACACAGCCCAAGATCTTTTGCCAGGGAATCCCTGGTCCTTTCTGCTGTATGATGTTATAGTGGCTTTTACATAGCATGATCATCAAGCTGAGTGAAACTGAAAGGTGTTTCATACCATGTAAAGTCTTTGTAGTATAGCAGAGAGCATTTTGGAATGTGGAAGTGAGCACAGTGTAGAGGCTCATTCAATAAATTGTTAAACTGAGCCAGTGAGACATTATCACTAACATGCTATGTACAATTTAGCCTCAGGCAACCCATTTATTTGCCCTATATTTTTTATCTGTAATAGTAATACCTACCATGATGATTTCAGAGGGTTGTGGTGAGGATCAAGTGAGATGACATATAGCTTCAGAAAGTGATACAGAAATGTGAGGAATTATCTTCATGCCACTATTTTTAATGTGAATGTCCCCGACAAACACCAGACTTTTTATTTCCTTTATTAATATCATTTGGGGTGATCATTCTCGGAAACTCTGTAGGAGTATTTTAGTGACTAATTGTATTATTAAAGGGGGAGGAAAGGAGAGAAAAATATAACAAGAATTAATGGGAAGGGTAAGGATTGGACTGGGGAGGCAGCACTTTTATAGAAAGACAAACAGCAAAACAGTTGAGGAGCAAGTAAAATAGCCAATATTTACTGAGTTCTTAATGTGAGCCAGGCACTGTTCTAAGTACTTTATGTGTAGCAAGTAATTTAATCCTCACGTGACTGTAGGAGGTAGATACTATTATCCCTGCTGTACAGCTGAGGAAACAAGACGCAGTGCTGTTAAGTAATGTGTACAGGCCATGCAGCCTCTTAAGTAGTAGAGCTGGCATGAGGCTGGGCACATTTGCTCCACGGCTCAGGCAGTTTACACTTCACCATGCTGTCTTTGGAATCAGAGGTATGAGAGGCATCACATAGGATGTCTTTTAGACAATGAAAGAAAATGCGTAAGGAGAGGGCATTTAATCCTGCTATAATGTCGTTTTTCTTACAGATATTTTTTGCTCATTTTTAAAACCTAGATGCAAAACTACAAGACCATAGGATTGCCAGGTCATATTTTTGAAGGTCTTTTAGCCTGCCCTGCAACCAGAACCACTGCTAGTAGCTTCTTTCACTGATGTTTTTTCTAAATTTGATTTTCTACTTTCTGATAATTTCTTTTCTTCACCACAGTATAGTGCCAATGGCATGACTAAGAATGAGGCTAGTATTTCTTTCTTTGAGCTTCCTTGCACTGACTAAAGCTGCTATTTCTTTTTTTTAAATTTAAATTCTTGAATAGGCAATATATTCACGTGATTGAAAAATAAACAAAAATGTATAAAAAGTTCCATAACAAAAATCTCCTCCCCACTTCCTGTCTTTCACCATGCCTAGTTCCCAACCACCTCCCAGCCCCAGTAACTGGTGTTATTAGTTTCTAATGTATCTTTCTGGAGTTTCTTTATGAATATAGAAGCAATTATGCATACTTTTATTCTTTTTTAAACACAAAGTATTGCTATTCTGCATCTTCCCTTTTTACTTAATAAATCTTGGAAATTTTTCATTTTAAGACTTAGAGAACATCTTCATTTTCTTTTTTTCTTCACGATGTATAGTAACCCATTTTATGGAGATGTCATAGTTTATTTAACCAGTTAACTACTAATGGACATTTAAGTGGGTTCACTCTTTTCAAAGCTGCCATTTTAAATGCTTTAATGAGGGAAGGAGGGGGGCAAACATAAAACTAGAACAAGAAGCAGAATCCAGAAAATCTCCAGATACGAAATTGTGACCTGGGAGGCAGAAAATAAAAAAAGTTCTGGCACTACACTGTGATGGAGCACATCTGGAGTGCCAGAGGCTTGCATTCTGACTACACCTGTCCTAGCTAGAGAAAGAAGGAAAACAATCTATTCTGGTGAAGTTTCAGCACACCTGAGCTTGGTTTGCTACAAAGGCTCAGGGTGAGGACAGATTGACAGCTGGTATATGAGCTGCCCAAAGGTAAACTCCTGTAATAAAGAAATTGATAGCATGATAGATAGAGATGAGATAAGGGCTATTATCCACAGCTAAAGTTCTTTCAGCAGGCTGCTACCAATTCTCATATATAACTTGAAATAGAAAAAAAAAAGTTCAACAGCTATATTCTTAAACCTTTAAGTAATCTCTGACACTTTATCAAAGAGTAAGAGAGAAGATTTGTCTTTGTACCTTGGACACATGTCAAATAAGGAACCTCCATAAAGGGTAAAGTCTTTAAAATAGAAATGACATATCTGAAACATACAACATTTGGCAGGTTATTAAATGCTTATTTTGATGACAGGATCAAGAAGTAGTTTAACCTTAGGCTTTCTAAGGTTAATAATCATATTTGTAGGATTTTATGTCACAGTTTTGGTATGGCTCTGTGGTTTTCTACCATTAATAAATAAGGAATAACATGTAAGCTGATATCACAGAATATCACTCTACTTAAAAAAATGGAATAAACGTGAATAATGCAAATGTGTAATTTGTATCAGTGTTACACTAACAGTATTTTGTGGATTGACAGTGAAATATAAGATACTCTTATTATTGTTGCAGGAATTTCCTAATATGTATGGTTAAGAAAAAAAATTAATATTACTACTGTTGTTCAGATGTAAATCGTAGGGTTTTCTTTTTTTAATAATTTTTATTGTGCTTTAAGTGAAAGTTTACAAATCAAGTCAGTCTCTCACACAAAAACCCATATACAACTTGCTACACACTCCCAACTACTCTCCCCACAGTGAGACAGCCTGCTCTCTCCCTACACTCTCTCTTTTCATGTCCTTCTCTCCAGCTTCTAACCCCCTCCACCCTTTCATCTCCCCTCCAGGCAGGAGATGCCAACATAGTCTCAAGTGTCCTCCTGATCCAAGAAGCTCACTGCTCACCAGCATCCCCCTCCAACCCACTGTCCAGTCCAATCCATGTCTGAAGAGTTGGCTTCGGGAATGGTTCCTGTCCAGGGGCAATAGAAGGTCTGGGGGCCATGACCACCGGGGTCCTTCCAATTTCAGTCAGACCATTAAGTCTGGTCTTATGAGAATTTGGGGTTTGCATCCCACTGCTCTCCTGCTCCCTCAGGGGTTCTCTGTTGTGTTCCCTGTCAGGGCAGTTATCGGTTATAGCTGGGCACCATCTAGTTCTTCTGGTCTCAGGCTAATGTAGTCTCTGGTTCATGTCTCTTGGGCTTGTAATCACCTTGTGTCCTTAGTGTTCTTCATTCTCCTTTGATCCAGGTGAGTTGAGACCAACTGATGCATCTTAGATGGCTGCTTGCTAGCATTTAAGATCCCAGACGCCACTCTTCAAAGTGGGATGCAGAATGTTTTGTTAATGGATTTTATTATGCCAGTTGACTTAGATGTCTCCTGAAACCATGGTCCCCAGACGCCTACCCCTGCTACGCTGGCCTTTGAAGCATTCAGTTTATTCAGGAAACTTCTTTGCTTTTGGTTTAGTCCAATTGTGCTGACCTCCCCTGTACTGCGTGCTGTCTTTGCCTTCACCTAAGGTAGTTCTTATCTACTGTCTAATTAGTGAATGCCCCTCTCCCATCCTCCCTCCCTCCCGCCTCTCCTAACTATAAAAGAATGTTTTCTTCTCAGTTTAAACTATTTCTCAAGTTCTTATACTAGTGGTCTTATACAATATTTGTCCTTTTGCAACTGACTAATCTCACTCAGCATAATGCTTTCCAGGTTCCTCCATGTTATGAAATGTTTCACAGATTCCTCACTGTTCTTTATCGATGTGTAGTATTCCATTGTGTGAATATACCATAATTTATTTATCCATTCATCTGTTGATGGGCACCTTGGTTGCTTTCATGTTTTTGCTCTTGTAAACAGTGCTGCAGTAAACATGGGTGTGCATATATCTGTTGGTGTAAAGGCTTTTATTTCTCTAGGATATATTCCAAGGAGTGGGATTCCTGGATCGTATGGTAGTTCTATTTCTAGCTTTTTAAGGAAGCACCAAATCGATTTCCAAAGTGGTTGTACAATTTGACATTCCCACCAGCAGTGTAGAAGTGTTCCAATCTCTCCACAGCCTCTCCAACATTTATTATTTTGTGTTTTTTGGATTGATGCCAGCCTTGTTGGAGTGAGATGAAGTCTCATTGTAGTTTTGATCTGCATTTCTCTAATGGCTAATGATCATGAACATTTCCTCATGTATCTGTTAGCTACCTGAATGTCTTCTTTAGTGAAGTGTCTATTCATATCTTTTGCCCATTTTTTAATTGGGTTATTTGTCTTTTTGCAGTTGAGTTTTTGCAGTATCATGTACATTTTAGAGATCAGGCACTGATCAGAAATGTCATAGCTAAAAACTTTTTCCCAGTCTGTAGGTAGTCTTTTTACTCTTTTGGTGAAGTCTTTGGATGAGCATAGGTGTTTGATTTTTAGGAGCTCCCGGTTATCTAGTTTTTCTTCTACATTCTTTATACTGTTTATGCCATATATTAGGGTTCCTAATGTCCCTATGTTTTCTTCCATGATCTTTATCGTTTTAGATTTTATATTTAGGTCTTTGATCCATTTTGAGCTTGTTTTTGTGCATGGAGTGAGGTATGGGTCTGGTTTCATTTTTTTGCAGTTGGATATCCAGTTATGCCAGCACCATTTGTTAAAAAGACTGTCTTTTCCCCATTTAACTGTTTTGGGGCCTTTGTCAAATATCAACTGCTCATATGTGGATGGATTTATGTCTGGATTCTCAATTCTGTTCCATTGGTCCATGTATCTGTTGTTGTACCAGCACCAGGCTGTTTTGACTACTGTGGCGGTGTAATAGGTTCTAAAATCAGGTAAAGTAAGGCCTCCCACTTTGTTCTTCTTTTTCGGTAATGCCTTATTTATCCGGGCCTCTTTCCCTTCCGTATGAAGTTGGTGATTTGTTTCTCCATTTCATTAAAGAATGTCCTTGGGATTTGGATCGGAATTGCATCAAATGTATAGATGGCTTTTGGTAGAATAGACAATGTTAAATCTTCCTATCTATGAGCAAGGTATGTTCTTCCACTTATGTAAGTCTCTTTTGGTTTCTTGCAGAAGTGTACTGTAGTTTTCTTTGTATAAGTCTTTTACATCTCTGGTAAGATTTATTCCTAAGTATTTTATCTTCTTGGGGGCTACTGTAAATGGCATTGATTTGGTGATTTCCTCTTGGATGTTCTTTTTGTTGGTGTAGAGGAATCCAACTGATTTTTGTATGTTTATCTTGTATCCTGATCTCTGCTGAACTCTTCTATTAGTTTCAGTAGTTTTCTTGAGGATTCCTTAGGGTTTTCTGTGTATAAGATCATGTCATCTGCAAATAGAGGTACTTTTACTTCTTCCTTGCCAATCTGGATGCCCTTTATTTCCTTATCTAGCCTAATTGCTCTAGCTAGGACTTCCAACACAATGTTGAATAAGAGTGGTGATAAAGGGCATCCTTGTCTGGTTTCCGATCTCAATGGGAATGTTTTCAGGCTCTCTCCATTTCGGGTGATGTTGGCTGTTGGCTTTGTATAAATGCCCTTTATTATTTTGAGGAATTTTCCTTCTATTCCTATTTTGCTGAGAGTTTTTATCATGAATGAGTGTTGAACTTTGTCAAATGCCTTTTCTGCATCAATTGACAAAATCATGTGATTCTTGTCTTTTGTTTTATTTATGTGGTGGATTACATTAATTGTTTTTCTAATGTTGAACCATCCCTGCATACCTGGTATGAATCCCACTTGGTCAAGGTGAATTATTTTTTTGATATGTTGTTGAATTCTATTGGCTAGAATTTTGTTGAGGATTTTTACATCCACATTCATGAGGGATATAGGTCTATAATTTTCTTATCTTGTGGTGTCTTTACCTGGTTTTGGTATCAGGGATATGGTGGCTTCATAGAATGAATTTGATAGTATTTCATCCTTTTCTGTGCTCTGAAATACCTTTAGTGGTAGTGGTATTAACTCTTCTCTGAAAGTTTGGTAGTACTCTGCAGTGAAGCCTTCTGGACCAGGGCTTCTTTTTGTTGGGAGTTCTTTGATAACCTTTCAATCTCTTCTTTTGTTATGGGTCTATTTAGTTGTTCTACCTGTGTTGTGTTAGTTTAGGTACGTAGTGTGTTTCTAGGAATTCATCCATTTCTTCTAGGTTTTCAAATTTGTTTGAGTATAGTTTTTCATAGTAATCTGACATGATTCTTTTAATTTTAGTTGGGTCTGTTGTAATATCGCCCATCTCATTTCTTACTTGGGTTATTTGCTTCCTCTCCTGTTTTTCTTTTGTCAGTTTGGCCAGTGGTTTATCAATTTTGTTGATTTTTTTAAAAAAGCCAGCTTTTGGTCTTGTTAATTCTTTCAATTGTTTTTCTGTTTTCTATTTCATTTAGTTCAGCTCTAGTTTTTATTATTTGTTTTCTTCTGGTGCCTGTGGGTTTCTTTCATTGCTCTCTCTCTATTTGTTCAAGTTTTAGGGATAATTCTTTTGATTTTGGCCCTCTCTTCTTTTTGGATGTGTTCATTTATTGATATAAATTGGCCTCTGAGCACCGCTTTTGCTGTGTCCCAAAGGTTCTGACAGGAAGTGTTTTCATTCTCATTGGATTCTATGGATTTCTTTATTCCATCCTTAATGTCTTCTGTAATCCAGTCTTTTTTGAGCAGGGTATTGTTCATTTTCCAAGTGTTTGATTTCTTTTCCCGTTATTGATTTCCACTTTTATGGCCTTATGGTCAGAGAAGGTGCTTTTTAATATTTCAATGTTTTGGATTCTGCTAAGGCTTGCTTTATGACCTAATATGTGGTCTAGTCTAGAGAATGTTCCATGTGCACTAGAAAAGAAAGTATACTTGGTTGCTATTGGGTGGAGTGTTCTGTATATGTCTATGAGGTCAAGTTGGTTGATTGTGGCATTTAGATCTTCCGTGTCTTTATTGAGCTTCTTTCTGGATGTCCTGTCCTTCACCGAAAGTGGTGTGTTGAAGCCTCCTACTATTATTGTGGAGCTGTCTGTCTCACATTTCAATGCTGATAGCGTTTGTTTTATGTATCTTGCAGCCCTTTCATTGGGTGCATAAATATTTAATATGGTTATATCTTCTTGGTGTATTGTCCCTTTAGTCATTATATGGTATCCTTCCTTATCCTTTCTGATGGATTTCACTTTAAAGTGTATTTTGTCAGATATTAATATTGCCACTCCTGCTCTTTTTGATTGTTGTTTGCTTGATATATTTGTTTCCATCCTTTGAGTTTTAGTTTGTTTGTGTCTCTAAGTCTAAGGTGTGTCTCTTGTAGGCAGCATATAGACAGATCTTGTTTTTTAATCCATTCTGCCCCTCTCTGTGCCTTTATTAGTGCATTTAGTCCATTTACATTCAGGGTAATTATGGATAGGTATGAAATTAGTGCTATCATTTTGATGTCTTTTTTTTGTGTGTTGACATCTTCTTTTTCCCACTTGATTTTATGTGCTGAAGTAGATTTTCTTTATATATTGTCCTTTCCTCGTATTTGTTGTTGTCGATTTTGTTTCTGCTGAGCCTGTATTTTTCCCTTTTATTTTATTTTGATGAGTAGGATAGTTTGTCTCCTTTGTGGTTACCTTATTATTTACCCTTATTTTTCCACTTTATAGCTAACTTTTATTTCTTTGTATCGCTGTATCTTCCTCTCCATATGGAAGGTGTATCATTACTTAAAAAAAAAATTACTTAGTCCCTCTTTATTATTTTAATGTTGTCTTCTTTTATATAATAACATCGCTGTTACCCTGTGTTGGGCTTTTTTTTTTTTTTTTTAAATTTTTCTTTGTTTTTTTTTTTTTTTTGATTTCCCTGTCTGGGTTGACTTCTGGTTGTTCTCTTTTTCTTTTTTTAAGTTTTGTTTGTGAAGAACTAAATGGAAGCTTAAAAATACCAAGGAAGTATTAGCTTGAGCTTTGTAAATATTGGCCTTAAATGAAGATGATAAGGTGACATCTTGTACAACAGAATGAGACACTGCCTGGTCCTGTGCCGTCCTCACAGTAATTGCTGTTTGTGCCCATTGTTGCAGCCACTGTATCCGTCTATCTCATCAGGGGTCTTCCTCTTTTTCTCTGACCCTCAGCTTTACCAAGCATGGTGTCCTTCTGCAGGGACTGATCCCTCCTGATAACATGTCCAAAGTACGTGAGATGAGGTCTCATCATCCTCACTTCTGAGGGTCATTCTGGCTGTACTTCTTCCAAGAGAGATTTGTTTGTTCTTCTGGCAGTCCCTAGTATATTCAGTATTCTTTGCCAACATGATAGTTCAAAGGCATCATTCTTTCTCCAGTCTTCCTTATTGATTTCGAATGCATGTGAGACGATTGAAAATACCATGGCTTGGGTCAGGTGCACCTTAGTGCCCAAAGTGACATCTTTGCTTTTCAACACTTCAAAGAGATCTTTTGCAGAAGATTTGCCCAATGCAACGCATCATTTGATTTCTTAACTCCTGCTTCTATAGGCATTGATTGTGGATCCAAGTAAAACGAAATCCTTGACAACTTCAGTCTTTTCACATTTATCATGATGTTGCTTATTGGTCTAGTTGTGAGGATTTTTGTGTTCTTCTTGTTGAAGTGTAATCCATACTGAAGGATGTAGTCTTTGATCTTCATCAGTAAGGTGCTTCAAGTCCTCTTCACTTTCAGCAAGCAAGGTTGTGTCATCTGCATATCACAGGTTGTTAATGAGTGTTCCTCTAATCCTGATGACGAGTTCTTCTTCATGTAGCCCAGCTTCTTGGATTATTTGCTCAGCATACAGATTGAATAAGTATGGTGAAAGGATATAACCCTGACACATACCTTGCTTGATTTTAAACCATGCAGTGTCCCCTTGTTCTGTCAAAACTACTGCTTCTTTGTGTATTTACAGGTTCTGCATGAACACTATTAAGTGTTCTGGAATTCCTATTCTTTGCAGTGGTATTCATAATTTGTTATGATCCACACAGTCGAATGCCTTTGCATAGTCAATAAAACACAGGTAAACATCTCTCTGGTATTCTCTGATTTCAGCCAAGATCCATCTGACATCAGTAATGATATTTCTCATTCCACATCCTCTTCTAAATCCAGCTTGACTTTCTGACATTCCCTGTTGATGTACTGTTGAAACTATTTTTGAATGATCTTCAGCGAAATTTTACTTGTGTGTGATATTAATGATACTGCTTGATAATTTCTGTTGACTCAGCTTTCTTTGAAATAGGCAGAAATATGGATCTCTTCCAGTCAGTTGGCCAGGCAGCTGTCTTCCAAATTTCTTGGCATTGATGCAGTGGTGTCACTAGAGTTGGTGTCACCCAGTGTGGCAAACCATTGTGTCACCTTCTTGCCCCATGGACCTCCTCTTGTACCAGACCATACAGAATCCTTAGCAATATGTTGTGTACTAATGTTACTCATAAATTTTAATTCTCATATATCACTCCTTCTTTTAATTACTACTTAATTCTCAAAAAAGTATTGATATTGGTTCACAAATAGTAATTACCACAATACCCATAACCAGTGCTGGAAATACCAGAAAATTTGACTACATCAGCCACTATGAAAATACTGGCAGCATCAGGAACATGCAATAGCATGTGCTTGTAGTGAGTGCAGACAAAACCACGTGATTTGAAGCTTCATTGTAGTTGGGTAACAGTGACAGCTCTGACTGGAGCACGTTAGAAGCTTTAAAAAGTAAAGTAGCATAGAGCTTTAGCCTTGTAGGTATGTTGATACATGTAAACTGGGCTTATGAAAAATGTTTTTGTTGTTTAACTACAGGGATATTTTTATAAAAAAATAATTTCTGCTGAAACGCTGCACAAAAATTTTATATACAGTCATTTTGGGTCACCTATGACAGTGTCACCCTGTGCAGTCAAACCCCCCCACCCCCCTCTAGTGACTCCACCGCGTAGATGCATAGTGTTGCATCTGTTGGTTGAAACATCTCAATTGTTGTTCTGTCAATTCCTGAAGCCTTGTTTTTCTCCATTGTCTTCAGCTTGGACTTCTTCCTTCCTTCATTCTTCTTAATCGTATACTACCTCCTGAAATGGTTGAACATTGACCAATTCTTTTTGGTACATTAACTCTGTGTATTCTTTCCATTTTCTTTTGATGTTTCCTATGTTGTTCAATATTTTGCCCAGAGAATGCTTGACTGTTGCAACTAGAGGCTTGAATTTTTTCTTCAGTTCTTTCAGCTTCAGAAATGCTGAGTATTTTCTTCCCTCTCGGTTTTATAACTCCAGGTCTTTGCACATACTTTACCTTGTGTTCTTGAGCCTCCCCCTGAAATCTTCTGTTCAATTCTTTTACTTCATCGTTGCTTCCATTTGCTTTAGCTACTCTATGGTCAAGAGCAAGTTTCAGAGTCTCTTCTGACATCTATTTCAGTCTTTTCTTTCTTCCCTGTCTTTTTAGTGACCTTTTGCATTCTTCATGCATGTATGATGTCATTCCACAACTCATGTGGTCATTAGTGTTCAGTGTGTCAAATCTGTTCTTGAGATGCTCTCCAAATGCAGGTGGAACATACTCAAGGTCCTATTTTGGCTCTGGTAGACTTGTTTCAATTTTTTCAGCTTTAACTTGAACTTGCATATGAGCAATTGCTGCTCTGTTCTGCAGTTAGCCCCTGGCTTTGTTCTGACTAATGAAATTTAGCTTTTCTATCATTTCTTTCCACAGAGGTAGTTGATTTGATTGCTTTGTTTTCCATCTGGTGAGGTCCTCATGTCCAGTCACTGTTTATGTTGTTGAGAAAAGGTATTTGCAATGAACAAGTTGGTCTTGCAAAATTCTGTCACGTGTTCTCCAGTGTCTTTTCTATCACCAAGGCCATATTTTACAACTAGGGATCCTTCTTTTTTTTCAGCTTTTGCATTCCAATCACCAGTAATTATCAGTGCATCCTGATTGCATGTTTGATCAATTTCAGACTGCAGAAACTGCTAAAAATCTTCAATTTCCTCATCTTTGGCATTAGTGGTTGGTATGTAAATTTGAATAATAGTTGTATTAACTCGTCTTCCTTGTAGGTGTGAAACCTGACTCTACGAATGCCAGTAACTTTGCGTTAGTCCTTAAACTAGCGCATATCAGATTTGGCCTGCCCTGCATGGGCAGAAGGGCCAGCTGTGACCACTAATTGACTTCAACAGAGGACAAAGCAACAGAAAGGAAATCGCTCAGACCCTATTCAGAAGCAAGAGATCTGACAAGAACCACATCACCTCCCGTTTCCTGGCCACCTTCTAGAGTTTTCCCTCCCCAGAACACCTGTGCGGCTGCCATACTGTGCCCAAATCACATATAAGCCCAGCTTCCCTGTAGCTTGGTGAGCCAGATCAGAGGAACTTCCTATTGGCTCCTTGCTCTGCACATTGCAGTAAAGTTACTTTCTCTTTCTGAAAGATGGGTATCCAGATAATTGGCAAGTCTGAGCGCATCAGACAAGGACTCACCTTTCCCGGTTCAGTAACAACATGTAGATATTATTCTATCACTGATAGCGTAGTACTTCAGGATAGATCTTGAAATATTCTTTTTGACGATGAACCCAACCAACGATGTTGTTCCTCTTCAATTTGTCATTCTTGGCATGGTAGACCATACGATTATCTGGTTCAAAATGGCCAATACCAGTCCTTTTCAGCTCAGTAATGTCTAGGATATCAATCTTTATGCATTTCATTTTTGATGACTTCCAATTTTCCTAGATTAACACATTGTACATTGCACGTTCTGATTACGAATGGATGTTTGCAGTTGTTTCTTCTCATTTAGTGTAATGCTGTATCAACAAATGAGGGTCCCAAAAGCTTTATTCCATCCATGTCATTAAGGTTGACTCTACTTTAAGGAGGCAGCTCTTCCCCAGTCATATTCTGAGTGCTGTCCAACCCGAGGGGCTCATCTTCTGGCACAATATCAGGCAATTTTCTGCTGTTATTCATAAGGTTTTCACTGGGCATTTTTTTCAGAAGTAGGTCGCCAGGTCCTTCTTCTTAGACTGTTTGGAAGCTCAGCTAAAACCTTTTCACCTCAGATGACTTTGCTGGTGTTTGAAATATCGATAGCATAGCTTCCAGTATCACAACAACACATAAGCCAACATGGTATGACAAACTGATGGATGCATGAGTTATAGATAGCATGGTTTTTAGTGTAATATAGATATGTCATGGTTCCTCCACAATCAGATTTTGTGGCTGAAGTACTAAAATGGCATTTAGTGTGGTTTTAAGGTCAGGATTCCAAGGTCAAAATAATCTTGAGGTTCCAGGGTATTTTTTATAAGTCTCCAATAATATCTGTCAGTTTACATGACATGCATGCAGAGTAGAACTGCTCCATAGGGATTTCAAGGTTGGGACCTTTTGGAAGCAGATTGCCAGGTCTGTTTTCTGAGGTGCCTACTGTGTGGGTTTCAACTGCCAACCTTTCATCTAGTGGTTGAGCATTTAACCATTTGTGCCACTCAGGGGCTCCTTGTCTGTTGAACAGTATTGGAATAAATTTCTTTGTGTTTAAAGATTAAAGTAAAATACAGAAAAGAAGAATTTAAAATGGTCCTGTACTTGGTATTTCTGGGGAATAGAAAGCCCTGCTGACTTTGGAAAACCAAGTGAACCCCTGAACCTTCACATAGTACGGTGATTAAGGGCATGGGATCTGGAGATAGACCCCTGTTTTGAAATCCGTCTCTGATATTTCCTATTATGATTTAGTGTCTGCCCTTGGATACTTACTTGTAACATGAGTATAACACTAGTATTTGCCTCATAGGATTGTTGTAAGGATTAAACAACTTAATCCATGTAAAGCTCTTAGAACTGGGTTTAGCAATCAGATAATATTCTATAAATGTTAACTATAATGATCTTCCCTGGAGAAATGAGGGGGACCTAAATGGCAGCAGGACTCTAAAGTGGCTTCAGAGTCCTAGATTCATCTGGGAAATGAATCATTGTATATGATGGCTCTAATTTTCTTCTCTCATCTCCTGGATTCTGCTATCCAGATGAATGTGAGAATTCTTTGAATGTTGCTGGAAAACCTCAGAAATGTTGGGGTGAACTGAAATTGCCCTGTTTTGGCAAAATTCCTTAGGTTAAGAACTGGCTCAGGACAAACAGAGCAGAATCTCTTTGAGTTATGTTGGACATCTTGGGGAATGAAATGTAAAGATATCCCAGGATCCAAATCAGGGTTTGAATATTGAGTGAGTAACAATGGTTAATGTTTATTTAGTATTTTCTGTGTGCCAGATAGGATCGCTGTGAGTTAGACTTGACTGCAGTGGTTTTTATGTTCCGCATATTTTTCTAAATGTTTTACGTGTATTTCTTCATTAATTCCCATAACACCCCTGTGATGTAGGTATTATTATTGTTCCCATTTTTCAGATGAAAACATCAAGGCATAAGATTCCACCACTGGTAATACAGAAAGTGGTATTAGTGGGTTTCGACTCCAAGCAGTGAGGGCTGGTGGAATAGAGACTCATGGTTGAGCACTAAATGTAGTATTTGTAGGGGGGTACAAAGAAAGAAGAGTACATTTGAAGTTGGTCATATTGACTTCTGACATAGATTTTAGTTTTTAAAAGGCCTTGGGCTGTAGGCTCTTCCTTGAGAAACACCATTAAATTGAATCACTTGCAAAAATTCTAGTGATTTTTTTAAAGGTACTGCTTTAAAAATGTTGAGCAAATATTCATAATTGAGTAAAGCAAAGCAAATTACTTTGTTAATATTAAATGAAGGGAAAAGATCCAAGTCTTAAAGCAACTGAAAGAGAAAATACTTGAGGAATAAGATGTTTAACAGAAATGGAATTGTCAAACAGCTACGTCAGACTCAGACGGCAGTTGGTTTAATCTGTGAGTGGTTGCTGTGGTGAAGTGAATATAGAAGGAAAGTAATAGGGAAAAATTGCTGACTCTGGTCAATTCTTCCTGTATATTCCTATTAACTTAACCTCGCTCTTTACAATTTTTTTTTTTTCTGGTCAGTCCGAATGTCTTCAGATATAAATAACTTGTCCATGGATCACAAATAACGTAGTACTTTTTTTTCCCTAAAGGCAGAATTTGTGCATATGGTAATTTAGAAAACAAATAATGTGGGTCCCTAGACTCCAAGGCACTGGGTTTTTTGGGTAGTGTAAGTTGCCATGACTACTGTGATTGTGCTTCCTGGGGTTGAGGGCAGATAAGATTGAGATTATTATGAAATCACTAGTTTTGGCCTTTTTGAATTAGCTTTGTCTGAAAGGACCCAAAATTGACTCTATTGTTTAGCCTCACTGGAGAGAGTTAACAAGAACTCCATAAAATCTCACAAAAGCCTTGGTTTAGTGTGCAGTAACTGCTACGATAATGATGAGCTGAAAGGAAAACAAATTTGGGCATTATAAATATATAGATATGTAATGTTTAAGTTCCCAAAAATTAAAGATCCAGAAGACTGGAACGCAACTCACACGTATAGATAGTCTGAATACTGACTCCACCGAAGAAGAATAAGTACTTCGGGGATCACTGTCGTGTTTCTTTCAGCTTCAAATCAAGTTGATAGAATGCAACCCACTGCCCTCCTGTCACAGGAACCGACAGAGAATACACATATTTTGTACTACTTGGGCCTCTAAAATGAAAAGAGAGAAAGTACCAGAGGATTAATCGTCAATTTGGCCTTAAAATTTAAATATTACCCTTCTCTGAGCTGTTTTTTTTTTTTACCAAACCCCAATAATCCATTTCAAAAAAAATTCACACTTTTATGGAGAAAGAAGTGAAGAAAGGAAATTGGGAAAGAATTATTTAAAAAGTAAGAGGTAAGAGTATGTTTTTCTGCCTGTGAAAACTGATAGGTAACAAATCGTGTAAATCTTTATTTTTTATTTCAAAAAATGCTTCAAAATAAGCTTTCTAAACTCAGATGTATTCCCTTTGTTTCTGTGT
Organism: Elephas maximus indicus; assembly: GCF_024166365.1. Taxonomy (NCBI): domain Eukaryota; kingdom Metazoa; phylum Chordata; class Mammalia; order Proboscidea; family Elephantidae; genus Elephas; species Elephas maximus. Next base: position 88,179,150 of record NC_064826.1, on the reverse strand, counting down.
GTCTCTAAATTGATCTACTGCCTGTCTTGGACTCTGGACACACCACATTACTTGGGTCATCATTTGTCCAATAGGCTTTTACTTTGCATTAGGAGCCAAACCATTTTCCTGCCTCCCAGAGAAACATTTGTGATTTTCTCACATTTTCTTTGTGAGCAAATAAAAAATTTGAACTCAGAATTTCTTTTGAGTGGTAAGGCTCTTCAAAATAAGAAGTATGGCTCTTGTGGTTTTATATATACCAAAAAAAACCAGCACCATCGAGTCGATTCCAACTCATAGACTTGGCGGCAGTGGGGTTTATATATATATATGTATATATAAAATCACACTCACACAATACATACACGGACCTGCATACACATGGGTGTACACACATACACACATGTAACTTTTTAAAACGCTCTCGTTTAGAAACGAAATCTGAAATGATGTGCCCCTCTAGATTTGGTTTGGGATTACTAACTATAGAGCTCTTTCAGTTATGGGCTACTGTCAGAATGTGCTGCACCCTCCTTAGAGAGCACAGTGGAAAACTCCTAGGAGTGTCACTGTTTCTGTTATTGATGTTGATGGCAGAGCCTTCTAATTCTAACCCCTGCTGTGTCTTTAGAAACCTGGTAGATTGTTAACAAGGTTAGCAGGAGTTCATGAACTCTGCTCTGTATAAATGTAAAATCCCTGGAACTTTGATATGGAATTGACATTAAAAAATTTCTCCTTGTATATTTTAAAATATTTTAATGGCTTAAATTTTAAAAAGGCAAATTTATAGATGCTTATTGGTTTTTAATATTATAGTTTCTTCTGTATAAATACTGCATTTTCAAACATTATACTTAGAGATTTTTGGGGGGTAATTATAGCCCTTTTTTCCCTCTTCCCCCCTACAGCCATTTAAAAACAAATAACAAATGCCTTTCTATATGCTAATGAAAGCAATTTAGAGATATTTAGTTATTTACATAAAGGAAATGTATGGTAGCCATGCAGTGAAAATCAGTCATTTGGAAATGATTAGAGCCTAGAGTCATTAAAGGGTATATTTATTACTCACATAAAATTAAGAAAATATCTAAAGGAACAATCATTACATTAGATTTACAGTTAAGATACCCAGTTGCATATGTTGTGGTTGTAAATCAAGTGTATTTTTCCAAGGAGTGTTTGGGTGTATAGGGGCAGGAAAAGTTTCCTCATGGCCACTTTAACTTTCCTCTGGTTATTGGAAGTAAACTCAGTTGAATAAGAAAAAAGAGAGAAGGACACAGAGGCAGGGACAGAGAAAGAGATACTGGAGAAAGAAAAACAAAGATGAGTGAGATGTGGAGTTTTTATTTCTAGCGTAGATTTCCTACCAACTTTCAAAACACTTTAGTAAATTAATCTACAAGTGTTTGCTTATAGATTAATTTATTCAAGTGTTTTAAAAGTGCCTACTAAATACAGAATACTGTGTGAAGGTTTTGTTTACTCAGGATCCCTTTCTCTGTGGAAGAAAAGTATACTGACTCATCAAAGGAGTGGTAATTTATCCACTTCCCTTGCTCTCTCCTTCCTTCTCTCTGTCCTCTGCAGCTAGCCCCTCTCAGTCTCTTAAACTGAGGGAACATATTCTGATCTTATTCCAGCTATGGCTGATTCATAGGGCAAGACTACATGGGCCTGAAGAGCTCTCTCTGGGAGAGAGCAGCACTTTTTGGAGGATCCTGGGGTTCTTTCTTTTGTGAAGAGCCGATTCTTTTAATATCCATTAGACTTTATTGAGTGTTTAGTGAACAGCTGGGGACACCAAAAGGAGTAAGAGCTAATGCCTGCCTTTCAGGAGCTCCAGTCTCATTTGTCCAGTGAGACAAGTATATAAACCAGTTCTTTTAGTGCATCTTGAAAAGTGTCCTGATAGATGTAAGGACCCAGGATTCTTCAGGTAGACATGAGTAGTTTATTGGTGAGTGAGGGAAACTTTTACAGAGGAATGATGTTTGAGCTTAATTTTAAAGAGTGTGGATGAGCTCACCAGGCAGAGAAGGACATTTCATATAGAGAGAACAGAGCATGCAAAGGCAAAACTATCATGAAGGATCATGTGTTTGAGGAGTGGCAAGCAGCTTGATGTGGCTGAACCATAGGGTTTGAAATAAGAGTTGTGGAATGATACAGAGGGAGGAACTGCAAGAGATGGGTATGTTAAGGAGGACTGAAGTGAAGTTATGAAGAACCTTGTTTAAGTTTGGATTTTATTTGTGGAAGCAGAGGGAGCCATCAGAGGTTATTAAGCAGAAAAGAGAAAATATTAGATTTATGTTTTATAAAGATCATGTTGATAGCAAGAATCAGCCAGAAAAGAGACTAGAAATGGAGAAGTTAGAAGTCCAGGGGGAGACGATGAGAGCTTTATCTAAGATAGTGGCAGGATGCTAGGAAGAAGGGAATAGATTGGAAAGAGATTTAGGAAGTAGAATCATTAGCACTTGGTGATAGATGAGATTTGGGAGTTGAAGTAGTTGAAATAACCAAGAATGACTTCAGCACTGTTTTTACTGTGGGAACTAGCAGACAGGGTATAAGTTAGTGGGAGGTAAGTCAGGAGGAATGGAGATAACTTTGATTTTAGACCTGATCACCAGTCAGGTGAGATGGCCACTTTGGCATGTAGAAGATAGGATGGGTTTAAAGATGTGTATCTGGGGGTTCTCATTATTTAAGGAGTAAGGGAAGCCATAGAAATAAAATTGCTGAGGTAGAGTTTCTGGAGTGAGAAGAGAAAGCTCCAAGGAGAGAACCCTGGAGAATAATGAGGATTATTATTCTGAGATAATAACCTGTGCTGAGAGGACAGGAAGTATGTTCAAAAAGCCAAGGGATGGAGGAGTCCCAAGGAGGGAGCAGTCATCAGTCATCAGTGTTGCCTACTGTAGGTAAACTGCTCCCGAAGAGCGTTTCCTCCATGCAGTCCACTGAGGAGTTGGGGAGAGAGAGAACAGATGTTTTCTTCTCTTTATCTTTCCCTTTTCCGCTCTCTCTTTCATACCCCTTTATCTTTTTTTTTTTTTTTTTTCAAATCATGGTTCTTTCCTGAAGTGAATTTGGGGTTCCTTCCACACCCTCCAAAAAAACCACTTCAGGTACTTGCATTGCTGGTTTTAAAACTAACAAACACTGGAATTTGAGCTATGATTCATTTCATTTTGAATGCAGAGTTTATTCTTCTCTGTGAATGTAGTTCGGACTCACTTCACTGCTCTTGAAACTTTTAATAATCCAGTCCAATGAGCCCAGGTTTTCTTACTGTGTACGAGGGTTACAATGCCTGTACCAGGGCCCAGCCCAGGTTTAAGACTGTTCAGGGCCTTGGAGCCTCTGCCTAAGTGCTGTATCATTGTTTGAGAGAGAATTCGAGTATAACAACCTCTGATTAAGAGGTGCCATGCATTCTTCTTTTCTAATTCCCAGATTCCCTGAAACTTCCTCTTAGGAAAATTATTTCTTCATCACATCAACAGGAAACTCAGCTTTTGGGATTCATACAACCATGAAGCCCCTGTGATTGAACATCCCAGTTACTCCAGGGATCGGGAAATCTTTTTATCCAAGGTCAATGACCCATAGAAAATGAGTAAGAAGAAAGGGGCCCAGAGTTCCAGCAGATGTGAAAGAAAGTTAAAAAGACGAAATATAGACTAAAAGAATAACAGGAGAAGAAGGGAAAGGTGCTAACACATTTTTAAGTGCCTACTATGAGCCAGACATCTCCTACATATTTTGTATTATCTTGTTCAATTCTTAAAACAACTCCTTGAGATATCATTATGCTCATTTTATAGGTGAGAAAGCTGAAGTTTAGAGATGTTAGATAAATTACCAAGATCACAAACTAATACGTGGTAGACCGATATTCAGACCCTGACGCTGACTCCAAAGCCCGTGTTCTCACAAGCAAAAAAAAAAAAAAGAGGATGACAAAGGACTAAAACAGAATAAGACTGTAAAAATAGATAGGAGGAAGAGTGCAATATTTCTTGCCTTCTCAGTTTATATTCCTGCAACTCCAATTGCAAGTATCTTAGTCTTTTCAGTCATTCTTGTCAGCTGTCAGGACCTTCTGTTTGCCTCACCCAGGAACCCCCACCAGTCTGCCTTGGGTCTTCTCTTACTGATTCAGGTTAGAAGTTACCTTTGTCCAAGATCTCCTCATCCCTCTTTGAGCCTGCTGACTCAGGGATTGTGCACATCTGAAAGAGAATCCCCCCAGGAAGCGCCAGACCATGCATCTTACCATAGGAACACACATTCCTGCTGTTTGCACAGCTGTATTTGTTGCTCTTAATGGTAGAGAAGGGAGGCTCAAAAGACACTTGGTTTTAGAAAGCTTTTCATGGTCTAGCTAGAAGAAATTAAACTAAGGGCCAAAGGTTTCCCATTGCTTTTTCTAGGGGCCAAGATTCTATTCTTTTTGAATTCTCTCGTCAGTGAGGAAGCATTATAGCAACTACTGTATAAATGTTGCCATTTATTTTAGAGATTTGCCTGAGGGAAGTTTCTCCCTAAAGAAATTATTTTTCTCTTTCTAAATAGAGTACTTTCTTTTACGAGAACTGGGTTATTGTATTCAGTGATCACATCACTCACCAGTGCTGAACCATCCTCTTCCCCCAGACTCCCCCAACAACTCAGAGTCTGTTTTTCAATTTAAAGCAACTGTTCATGGAAATCCTGCCATAAAGGAAAAGACTGTGAGTCAACACTTTGGGCCAAGTTCCTCAGATAATGAAGTCAGCAGTATTTGTGCAAGAAGGAATTTGCCTCATGATAGTTGTAGATGTTATTTGTATGTCGTAAACATAACTGGGTAGATACATTCCAAGATCTTGCTTGAAATTAGTTAAATGGATTTCCCTATATATCCATAACTAATTTAATGACTATTCATAGAAATACTTTTACTTAGATCGTAATTACAAGTGAATAGGCTTTATTTAAGGACTGAAATTTATTTGCTGTAAATGAAAGGCTTCATCAGTACTTCCCTTTATTTTGCTCGAGCATTCATGCCTTTTGGAGCAGAAACGGTGATTATCTTACCTTAGGTAACTCAAGGAATAGGCTGAGTGATTAATAGTGAAAATATTGGATCCTGTAGTAAGGAAATGCTAATGTTGAAGTGACTAAAAATCTGTTAATGTCCTCATGAAATGTTACTGAAAAGATTTGTTCAAGGTAGGTGCCCTGTTCATGTGCTGACTGTCTCCAAACTAAGTGGATATCAAATCAAATTCTGTGACGTATAAGCCACATTAAAATTATATTTGGACCAAAAATTCCTTCTCCTTTCCACAAAAATTACAATTTTGATCAAATCATTGCTGAAGAATATTACTTTTTCTTCTAGCTATGGTATGTCTAGAAATGGTTTGTGACAGAAAGTCTTTTTATAGCTTTGCTTTCAACATGCATTTATGTTTTAATGATACATTAAACTAGTAAAAATGTAGTTGTAGCACACAGAAAATCAGCACATTTTAAGCTTTCTAGTATATTTGAACAGTCAACAGTGTGCTGCCTGACATACATTACTCTACTTCCACCTTTAATGGCTAGGTTGTTTTCTAAAGACAGTCTCACGGCGTAAGACTCCTAAATCCTTTACAACTATGTGAACTACGAATGACCCGAGTGGTTAGAGATCCTTTGGCCATCTGTCATTGATAGCCATATTGATCTGGAGATGGTGGCTGAGGGCACTGTGTACTGATGGTCTGGCAGTTTGCTGAGGAGGTGATAACCATCGCTGATACCTTTGTGATGGGCTTGATTTCTCATTGTGTCTTCCCTAGCCATGGAATCCTTGGGCAGTAGGTAAGCTGGTTTAAAAAGTACACTCCTAGGTCAAAAGGGTATATCAGTTCTCATACGTTATTCTCTTGAGTCATGCTTTAGCATGTCTAAGTAGAGCTCAAAAGAGAGATTCTTTATAAGTTTTTATTATGAAAAATTTCAAGCATACAGGAAGTTATATCCACCACCTAGATTTAACTATTTTTAATATTTTGCCTTATTGTCTTTATCTCTTTGAACCGTTTCAAATAAAGTTGCAGACATCCTAATAGTTCACCCCTAAGTACTTCACCACATACTTCCTAAAAATAAGGATATTTTCCTACCTACCTACAATACCATTATCACACCTGAGAAAATTAACAGTAATTCCCAAATATCATCTAATAACCTATCCATATTCAAATTTCCCCAGTTGTTCCTCAAATGTCTATAGTATTTTTTTCAGAGTCCATTAAAGGTTCACATATTACATCTTATTGTTATATCTCTTAATTCAGAAGAACACCTTAATATTCAACATGTATGGCAAAAGTGAAGAGAGAAGTAGTGACCTCAGACTCATATATTATAGGTAGAAATAGATAAAGTGTTTTGCTCATACACCCTTAGACCTCCTTTAAAGTCTAAACCAATTGAGATTCTAGTTGATGAAATTCTCACCAAGTTTAAATGTTGGAATAAGGGCTTTGTGGTCACTTCTTTCAGAAGAGAATTTTTTTCTTGGACAGGGCTTGTTTTCAATCTATGCATGGTACCAAGAAGTGAAACTTTTAAAACAGTACCTTTGGTAGATATTTACATGTTACTGAATGGTCAGAGTAAATTGAATGGCCACATTGAAGCAATGAATGCATGATGAATATGTTGAAGGGTCATAAGTGGGAGGGACAGACCATCTCAAAAGTAGCTTTCAGTTTGAAAAATTAATATGTAATGAGTTTAGTCAGTGTGGTTTGGTATTGCATATAGTGGAAACAGGTTCAGATCAATTAAGTGACATCTAAGGGTGAAGAGGAACAGAAATGTGAGGAGGGCCCTGCTTGCCCACCTCTGATGTGCTTCCATTGTACCTTTGGGCAGGCCCATGGACTGTTTTTTTTGGGTTTACTACACTGTCATACTTAATTGAAAAACCTATTTCTGAGTCTGTGTTGCTCCTTTAGCTCCAGTCTTTTTATAATAGAACCATGTAGTATCAAGCAAAAAAGCACCCGAGAAAATATCTGGCCCAACCAACTCCTTTATTTTAGAGAAAGAATGTTGAGGCCCAAGTTTCAGTGACTTTCAAACCTGAGGAGTTAGGACTATAATTCAGATTTCCTGAGTGATGATCTCGTGTTCTTTGTCCGTCACCATGTGACCTTTCTGTGTTGCTTTATATTCTGAGGTAGCTCAGCCTTACGGTAAATGAGAGAATTCACTGGGACCTCAAACATGTAAAAGTTCTTTAGACTACTACCTCAGAGTGAGTAGAGTGAATATTCCTGTTTGCCTAATTTGAGGGGCAGAACACTCCATCATTTCCAGCAAAGATATAGCTCACTTGAAGAAGTGATGTTTTTACTACTGCATAATGTAAAGGTATTACAAATGTAGGAGAACAGCCTTACTTTAAGAACGGTTACTTAGTTTACTCTTAGTATGAATTCAGCTAATCAGATTGATGGGACACACACACACATATACAATATTTGTGTCAGCTATCAGAAGTGTGCTGCTAATCTTTAGTAGTTGATGTGACCCTTTAAAGTGACCCTGATTACGTGGAAGAAGGTTTGTGGTTGTGATTAAAAATAAAATATGAAGGTTAGACCTATTGCAAAAATGCTTTTGATTAGAAGAGAGACTAACCAGGGCAGAACACAGTATTCAGTGGCAGATACTATTTACTTGTCTTTTCATCTATTCTTTAAATTCTTTATTCTGATGACTCCCTGGATTAACTGAGAAGAGATTCTTTGTATGGAGAACGATAGTTACTCCAGTAACTTTCATCCTTAAAACGTGCAGTACAGCTACCTATGCAACCTTTGGCAACTTGTGGATTAGAGGTTGATTCACATTTCAAGGGTTTCTGGTACAGTCACTGTTACCCTACATGTACAAATCTGGCCCCACTCATGCCTTCAGCAAATATTTGTTTAGCTTACTGTGTTCTAGACCATTGTGCTAGGCCCTAGGCCTGTGCCCTGTAAGCACAGGTGAGGACTGGAGGTGGGGGCGGGGTAGTTAGATGTGCAAACAGACAGCTATAATAGTAGAAGATAGATTGCATGAAGGCAGTAATTTTTGTGTTTTGTTTACTGCTGTATCTCAGCACTAGAATAGTGTTAGGCTAATAATAGGCTTTTAATAAATATTTCTTAAATGATGAATGAATCAACCCTATAATGTGTTCTAAAGAGTTATGGCAGAAGAGGAGGCGTTGACTGCCAGTAATTCTGCCTGAGGGAGTCAGAGAAGGCAGTGACGAGGATGTGACGTTTGAGCTGAGTCTTGAAAGAAACACTTTGCTAGGACAGGTTGGGAAGAGTATTCTAGGGAGAGAAAACAGCATGGGCAAAGGCACGGAGACATATTTTACTTAGAAAAGAGGGAATCCTTTGACCTTAAGAGCCTCAGTTGTTTGAGATGGACTAGGGTATGGCTATCACAGACTCCTCCTCACCACATCTGCCTGCCCATCGTTCCTTCCTACATGCTCAGTTCTCTCAAAGAACATGTGGGGATCATGGGCAACTCTTATAATTTAGCCTCTTGGCATCCATTCAACTTAAGGTTAGTTGGATTCTATTCAGATTCATCTTCCGTTTTCACTGTGTAGTTCCTTTGCTGTAAATTTACAGCAGTGTTTCCATGTATTATAAACCTGTTGCCGTCAAGTTGATTCCGACTCAGAGCGACCCTATAGGACAGAGTAGAACTGCCTCATAGAGTTTCCAAGGAGCCCTAGTGGATTTGAACTGCTGACCTTTTGGTTAGCAGCTTAACACTTACCTACTATGCCACCGGGGTTTCCTCATGTGTTACAGTGGGACATAAAAAACCAGTTGCTGTTGAGCCAATTTTGACTCATACCAACCCCATGTTGTGTCAGAGTAGAACTGTGCTCCACAGGGTTTTCAGTGGCTGATTTTTCAAAAGTAGATCACCAGGCCTTTCTTCCAAGGTGCCTCTGGGCGGACTTGAACCTCTAACCTTTCTGTAAGCAGCTGGGTGTGTAACTGTTAACAATGATTAAGGATTCTCATAAAATTATGCTCAATAATATTATTACAATTTTCAGTGTTATTAAAAGTTACCATATGATGTAGTGGTTAAGAGTATTGCAATGAAACAGATTTTGGTTTGAAACTTGGTTATGTTACTTGCTAGATTTGTGACCTTGTTTGAGGGAACTTATTTAAACTCTCTGAGTCTCTGTTTCTTCAAGTAAAGCCTTAGATTTAGTGACTGGCATGTTGTAAATACACACGCACGCACGCACGCATGCATGATAACCCTTGTGGGGAAAAGTTGCTATAAAAAATTAGCATAGCGCACTTATGAAAATACTTTGCGAAGAGGGCATGGTTGGCAAACAAACGTAGAAGGTGCACATTATTTCCGTAAAAATATGGTGTGTGTGTGTACATGTACACATGCATGCATATATATGTATACACTTATATATACACATATTACGTACATGTACATACATAGATACATATATGTTGAAAGTTGGGGAGAAGAGAGATGCTGAAATGCTTGTTTTCTGCCCAAGTCATGAAGGCAGGGCTTTGTGCCAATTAAAATGAGAATCTTTTCTCTGTTCAGTAAGATACCCCAAAAGTTCTGCATTTATGTTTCTTACTCTAATATTAACTGTCCCAAGTAAAATATTTTCACAAATTAAATAATTCCTTATATTTCTATATGGCTTTGAAATGTACAAATTTCTTTAACATCTGTTCTTTGGTGTAGGACCTAATAGGTATTGTACAAATACCTGATGAATCAACGAATCCTCCGAACAGCACTACGAGGTAGACAGAATAAAGATTAATAATTAGATATCATTATTTTCATTTCACAGTTGAGAAAACTGAAAGGTACTGAGTTAAACCATTTTGCTCAGAGTCATACAGCTAATAAATGACATAGTTAGGACTCAGCTTAGGTCTTCTGACTCCCAAACCAGTGTACTTTTTTTTTATTTTATTTTTATAAATCCAGTACTTAGTGAGAGAAGGTTGTATTCCTGTAATTAATCCTCCTGCCTTCACACCAGATAAGGACTTGATGACATTTCTAATTATGGCTTATTTCTGTAGCTTCTCTGTATGATAACGTTTAGACTAAATTTAGTCTTAGCTGTGAAATCATGTCCCAAGAAATATTATAAGAATGGAACAAAGCTATTGATTAAATCCAGTGCCTACAAAGCAATAAATTCAGTATGTATTAAATCTGTTATCTAAATAGATTAGTATACATGCTGTCTTCTTAACTAGCATCTGTCTTTTATACTTCACTGAAATTACCAGTGAAACTTTGACTAATAAAATTGTTTTGGAACCAAAATTCAATAAAAGCAAAGTTAATTACATGTTTGTAAGAGAATAAGCATACAGTTAGATCAATATGCATATTGTGACCTTCAATGGTCTTTTCTGTCTTCTTTTAAGCCTTTAGTCTTGCAAAGATTAACTCACTACCTAGAACTTCATTTTATGAAGGTACTAGGACTTAAATTACTAGATGTTTAATTGTGTACGTATCAGTTGTGTATATATGTATGTCTGTGTCTTAATCTTTATGTCTTTGTGGGGGAGTTCTGTTCTAATAGCAGAAACAGTAGATGAGAAAAATAAGTATGTTCCACTTCATGTTAACAAAAAAAAAAGACCGATTCAGAAAATTAAGTTCACATCAACACTATGTAGGCACCAGCTTTGTATTAGATAGCATGATTAACACTGTAGGAACTGCAAAGTTAAGTAAGATCTTTTCTGATCCTTAAAGATTTCACAATCTAGTGGAAGAAATAGTTATGTTCTCAAGTAACTAAAATACAACTTAGTAGTTTCTTTCTTTCTTCTTTTAATGGAGACACAAACAAGAGTAGTAGAATGAAAAATGGAGGAAATGATTTATTCAGTATTTGGGAAGATGGCATTTGTTCTGATCTTGGAGGATGTGCAGGTTTCCTACTGAGGAAGTGGAAGGGCAAGGCTAGGTGGAAGAAATAACAAGGGCAAAGGCACAGAGGACATAGCATAAGCATAACTGAGGACTAGTGAGTAATACCCTCCATCATAGTATCCAAACATATGTTGGGAAACCCTCCAGCCCTGCACCTGCATATCATGACATTGGGTTAATTGCTACAATGGGTAGATGTATTCCTGAAAGTCATTCTTTTGCTGGTAACTGCTGGTAATGACTTACTTATACGTGGAAGTGACTGCAGACCATATTAATTCACTCCACCAAACCCAAACTAAATATATTACCAATTTAGCTTCCCCTTGAGAGGAAATATGATAGAGGGGCAGTCAGAATGGAAAGAGACATGGTCTTAACTGACTGTGGTTAAGTATCGTATTTTTGCAAATTTTACAAAAACATGGCCACATGAACACATTGCTTGGACCTCTCGTAGGGCCTGTGCAAGTGAGGGGCCCTGAAGCTTAAGCTTCATTATTTTTATGGTAAATCAGCTTGCTCATGACCCTGGTGCTAGCCTCCTTTCTGTAAATTTATGAAGTGCTTTTTCCAGAGGTGCTCCTTAAAACCTGCTAGTAGGTTAGAGTAGAATTCCCAAATGTTCCTGAAGATCTCAGAGCACACCTGTAGTGAACAGAAGCATCTGAGCCTGGAAGTGATATGCAGGGATAAAGCAGGCAGTGAACTCGTAGCTCTGTTTGCACTCAAGGCTACCGGAGGTTCAGTTTGGACCAGTGGAGAAGACTACTTCTTTATATTCTTATTAATTAAAAGTGGAGTATTGAGAGAGAAAAGGAACTGTTTCTGCAATTTCTGTTGCATTTTATTTGCTCTCAGGCAGTCAGAGAGGTTGGAATAGCTTGTTTCATTCCCAGATAATTTGACATTTGTTTTCTTGGCTCCCTTCCTTGGTTTAGTTTTCTCCCTTACTTTCTTTTTAATCAAAGGAAAACTTACATTTTTTTAAGATTAAAATTCTAAGATCATTTCTTTCCATGCCAATTGTATAATCTACAATAAAGAACTTCTTTCTTTAAGAATATCAACTAACCCTTTGTGTTAAGGAAAAATGTTGCATTTCGAAAGAATCAAGTTATTTTCATGAACTTCCTGCTCACTGGTCAGACAGACCTCCCAGTGGTGTACATTTAGGCCCCTTTGGCTTGCACGGTTGTTTTCCTCCCCTCTCCCTGTAAAATGGGCTCTGCTTCCTACGCAAACACAGGTAATCTGGAGCAGTTACATGGAGTTATCTTTTGGGTGGGCAGAGAAAATCATGAAAAGAAATTAATTAATTCCACAAATATTTAATGAGAACCTATTGGGGTGCTTTTGGATTAAAATAAATAATTTTATTGCATATTTTTTAGGTTATATGTAGTCATTACAGTGTGAAACATATTAACTGCAGTCTTTATAGACCTTAGATAAAAAAACACAAAGTTCTGTTATCTTCCTTTCAAACAAAGAAAAAAACCAAACCTGTGGCTATCGAGTCGATTCTGACGCATAGCAACTCTATAGGACAGAGCGGAATTGCCGCGTAGGGTTTCCAAGGAGCAGCTGGTAGATTCGAGCTGCTGATCTTTTGGTTAGCAGCCAAGCTCTTAACTACTGCGCCACCATGGCCTGTATCTTCCTTTAGGTAAGAAGAGTATTACAGATCATTACAGTAACAAGGAGCGAGCTGGGGTGTTTTGAAAAAACAGTAAGATTTTAAGGCAGAAATCTCACAGCATGACTTAGTTCTAGTTGTGAATTAGATCAGGCGTCATTTATTGATAGTGAAATTACACCTTAGCTTAGACGAAGTGAAATGTATGTTTTCTTTTAAACTGTACACAAATATGTTTAGGAGGTACACATTACCAGTCTGAGAACAACACAGAGAGTAATAAACAATAGTTTTTACTAAGTACTGTAAAATGTTAAGGAGCCCTGGTGGCACCATGGTTAAAGCGCTTGGCTGCTAACCAAAACGTCAGTGGCTTGAACCCACCAGTCGCTCTGTAGGAGAAAGATGTGCCACTCTGCTTCCAAAAAGATCACAGCCTTGGAAACCCTATGGGGCAGTTCTACTTTGTCCTGTAGGGTCACTATGAGTTGGAATCAACTTGACAGCAATGGGGGTTGGTGGTACAGTAGTTAAGTGCTCAGCTGCTAACCAAAAGGTGGGTGGTTTGACCCATCAGCTACTACACAGGAGAAAGGTGGGGGAATTTGCTTCCATAAAGATTACAGCCTCGGATATCCTAAGGGGCAGTTCTACTCTGTCCTATAAGGTTGCTATGAGTTGGAATTGACTTGGTGACAATGAGTTTGGTTTTATTTTTGAATTTGTATAATTAAAACTTAAATATTTTGGTAACACTATCTTGGGGCAACTGTTTAACACTGTGCTTCCCACCCCCCATTACTCACGCATAATTCTCTTCTACCAGCTCTGTGTTGAATATGTATAGCCAATCAACCAGTGAGGACAAGGTCTCAGCTTTCCACTGGGCACTTTTCCATTTAGAGTTAGAAAAAAAAAATTTTTTTTTTTTCTGTTTAGAGTTAGAGCTGACCCTAAATTCCAGTTTGTTTGGCTGGATCTTTGTTTCCCTTGCTTCGTTGTGGTCATTCTCTGTTGCCTCCAGTTAGCATAAGGTAATTAATGCATATTTTAATTCTCAATTTGGTCAGTTTTATGAACAGCAAATCTTGATTTAATCTGGCCGTGTGTTTATCTTAGATTGAGCTTTTTCATGTTCTTTAAAAAAAAAAATTAAAAGGTACTTCTTGTTTTAATAATTTTAGTCTTTAATATAAATTTTCTTTTTGATGTTTTTCATTTAGAAAAATTTGGCCTTTAAAGTATTGTATGAACTCTAGTCAGTACAAGTCTATATTTAATAGCAGACTAAGTAAAGAGCACTACCAACACTATAAACTCTGAATAATAGAGTTGCAATTAAATTTTGGGGGCCAGTCTCGTTTCATACTGTATTTTAAAAAAACACCTATTTTCCTTTTAGGTAGAGATATAAAGAAACTCAAAGTAGTTATTTCAAACATAAGCACATTTAGATATTTCTGGACTTGTCTGAGATTTTTCAGGGAAAATAAAAAGCTGTAAACCTGTTGTAATCCTTTTTAAAAAGAAACAACAGCTCATTTCTTTAATCTCTACTTCATTTTATATATTGAGGTTAGTTCACAAAATTTAGAGTATTTTCTCCAAGTACAAGATAAAATGATGGCTATAAAAATTTTTTTTTAAATTTATAAATAGAATTTTAGATCAATACCATTTAAAAGTCACCTTCAGAATATTTCTAAAAACTCAATTCTCTTTTAACACTATCTACAGTCATGCACCACATGATGTCCGTTTGAGCAATGCCTGACCGCGTATATGTCTGTGGTCCCATAAGATTATAGTAGAGTTCAGAAATCCTGATGGGAGAATGGGACGTTCATAACCGGATATAGTGAACACAACAGCCTCCTGCATGCAACACGTGTATCTCATGTCTCTTGTATACAAAGTGATTGTGCTGCCAGTTGTATAAAGTTACAGTACATATATAACCTATAATACATATATCTTAACAGTCATAATAAATGCCTCTGTTACTGGCTTATGTATGTACTGTACTTCCAATCATTATTTTAATGTGAACTTTCCGTATTTGCAAATAAAGTTTACTGTGTAACAGTGTATGCTTTGACTCTTAGGCAACAGCAGTATATAATATGGTATTTGCACAAGGTACAAATCACATAACATCCTGTTTCATAGAACATATTGTGGACATTAAGCAACGTGCAACTGTGTTTGCATATCTGAAGCAGAAATTTAGCAGGAAATTTTAGAAATTAAGGACTTAAGAGAATAATCTCATCTGCTGTTTGCTATTTTAAGAGTTGCTTTGGAAATGCTCAAATCACTCAACAGTGATGGAGTATCATACACATTGCTGAAGGTCAGTCCACAGTAATCCTGACGCTGTACTCCAGAGCTTTGTTTCCAAATGGCTCTTTAGAAACTGTTTGGTATCTTTTTTCATAATAAGAGCAGATTATGAAAGACATTTGAGATTTGAAAAATATCCATTCCAGTTTATGGTTGTAGGAGCTTCCAGGAAGTATGTTTATAACTTTCATATCTCTTAGCGGGATAAATTTCATTCCTTGCCTTCTTGTTGCTGTGTTTATAGAACAAATAAAGAAGCAGGTGGAAAGAAGGAGGGTACATGCAATAACTAACCTAAATGAGAAATACATGGTCATTGAACTCTAAAAGCCAGGAAGAGTTCGATCTTTGGGCTCACCTATAATTTGTGCACCATAAATGTAGAAGGAAGTCAGCAGGGACTTTTTAATGACAGTGCTGTCTATAACAGTATCATCAAGCAAGACGTTGGCATAAATCATTGGCACTTTGCAAAGTGTCACTTCTGTCAACCTTCTAGTGATGTGATCTTTAGTCTTTTAAATCCATAGACTGGCATTTGGATCAGCTAAGCATCTTACATCCTGTCTTGCATATTAAAGCTCTTTTAGCCGATATTGAAATGCTGAAGTAATGCCTGTTCTAAAATACTTTTAAGCAACTGACCTAATAACTAAGCTTCACTCTGGGTATAGCTTGCAGACTTTTCTGTTTGCAAATGCAAATAAGGCTGTTATACATTTTATGAAGTTCTCCAGGGGGGAGAAAGGATAATGAAGCAGTGGTGATTTTTATATCATTTTAAAGGACTTCTATTAATATAGCTTTTATTTTAAGTTCAAAGGCAGCAGTACTTTTGGTTTAATTCAGAAAATAAACTGTTGAAGTGATTGATTTATAGTTGGGTGAATTTTATCAAAATAGTAATGATAACATTGATGCACACAAATGAATTTCCTTGGGTGGATGAAACAAAATTAATCCACACCTGTATACAGTAGGATGGAAAATATGTATACTTTAAATGAATGCTTGTACTAGCAGGGCTGCTGTTAGCATCTGTGGAACTGAAGTCCTATAGTATACTTTATTGGATTTAGTAGCTCTGAAGTTAAAGCGAAAAATGTTTTGAAAGACATATAGCTTATTCTTACTTCCAAGTTAAGTTTTCATCATTATTTTCTTCCTAAACTCTATGTTCTGAGTACAGTGTTTGAGAAGACTAAATTTTACATAGCAGAGCTATAGTATTATGGTTTGGGATTTCATCACTCATGTTAATTTCATTTTGATTCTTTCAGAATAGATACATATCTTGTCAGAAAGAGAATTTTGGAAGTGTATCCCTTTTATCACATACTCTCTGTCTTCCCAGAGGTTTTGTTCTTACCACCACCTCCTATTTGCCATCCGCTGGTTTAGACCTCTAGGAATCTAACAGCCTTTCAGTCTTGTACCATGAATTTACAATATCTCAATGTCCTTAGAACAATCAGATTTCTTTGTCCCACTCTTCTGAGTCACAAGAAGAACAGGGAAGGATCCTGTATGAAACCTTCAGGGTGGGTGTTGACAAAAGGAGTAGTCTAAGACCTGCTGTTTTAACCCAAATTAAAAGAGCTTCTAAACTGGTCCTGGATTTCCAGAGTGTCACTGAGACAACCAGAATCCAGTTGAACCCAGTAATACAAGACATAGAGTGAGAGGCTGTGGTGTTCTATGGGACCTACCTAATTTCTAGGGAATTTATGGTAATAAGAAATACCCTTTAAGATGCTGTAAGACTCCTAGAAATACTGTATGTTCTCGAAAGTTGCTAAATGTTTGTTTCTTTTTTTTTTTTTTTCCTACCTGCTTATCTGTGGCATGTTTCCACTTGAGTCTTGGCTGCTTGTCTCCAAAAGTAGCTGAACATGAGCAGAAGCTATAAAATGTTGGCTCCTCTGTTTGTAATTTTTGTTTATTTTCTTTGTTGGAATGTGTAGACCAATAGCTTTGTTGAGAGCAAACCCTGGCTTTATAGGAAACAATCAAACCCCTCTCTTCCAAAGCTGGGTTTGGCAGAAGAGTAGTTTTATTGGGTAAGACACTAAGCCCCAGTTTTAACTTTAGCTCTGCCAATGACCCTGTGCATAATTAAAACAGAGAAAAGGTGGAACAACAGAGTAAAATAAAACAGATCAGTCCTTCCCCCAGCCCTGTGATGGACCTTCTCTGAGACCTCATGCAAACAGTGCTCCCTTTTTCAACCTTCCAGTTATAAAATGGGAGCGATGATTTCATGTTTACCTAAGAAGGTGCTTATAAAACATGTTTGGAAAATCCCAAGTAAAAAGACCTCATCAATTTGCTTGTTTTTCTCAGACCTAATTGTGCATAAAACTAGAAATAGTCCTAAAGTGATAGCTTATTGTGTTGTTAAAAACCCTAATCCACAGATAAACACCAGAAATTAGTGTAACAGAATATATTTATTATAAGTAGATACAATTTGAATCAGGCAGCATCAAACCAAAAGTATGGGGAAGGTGCCCCAAAGAAGGGATAATGAAAACAGGTTATATAGGTGGGGTCCCGGCAGGGTAGCCTCCTGTAGGTCATTGTAAATTCCTTTCATGTTGGTTTCTCAGGAGATAGGGTCAGAGCATGTACAGGGTTTCAGGGTCAGTCATTTGTAAAAACAGCCATATACCCTAAAACACAGCTTCCAGTCAGACTCTGGAGTTCCTGCTTCTCGAACCTGACTGCATATAGATAATTCTCCCAAAAAGCCCCATGTCTAAGGCAAAACGGCCTCCACTGAGCTGCCTACTAGGCTATCGTTTGACCTGAAAGTGATTCCAGGAAAACTAGTTCCTTAAATGCTCAGGGTTCAAAAAGACACCTAATACTTGTGTCAGGTAGACACTTGAGACTGTGTTGGCATCTCCTGTCTGGAGGGGAGATGGGAGGATAGAGAGGGTTAGAAACTGGCAAAATGGTCACAAAAGGAGAGACTGGAAGGAGGGAGCGGGCTGACTCATTAGGGGGAGAGTAAATGGGAGTATGTAGTAAGGTGTATATAAGTTTATATGTGACAGACTGACTTGATTTGTAAACTTTCACTTAAAGCAGAATAAAAATTATTTAAAAAAAAAAAAAAGACACCTAAGGGCAAATGGACTGGGTGGGTTACTGCACCTCCATGGACCCAGAAATCTGGATTCCAGGAGAAATAAAATGGTTTCTCAGTGTTGATATGATTGCCCTAGATCCATTTCCCACCCTTTCCCTGCTCAGTCTGTATTAGGGGGACAGATCTCTCAGGCTGCATTTTGCTGGCTTCTGAATGAAAGTGGGAGACAAAAGGGTGAGAGGAAGGCAGCTTCTGCTGTATTTTTCTCCCTCCCTCTCTGCCTCAGACAGCAACTCTAAGGAGCATGTGGCTCATCTTGGTCTCTAACTGTGGTTCCAGTTTCTCCTAGGTGACCCCAGTCCCTGTTCTCTAGTAACACTGCCACCTCTCTTAGCCTTCCAACTTAGAGGGTGGTAGTACAATGGCTCCTGGCTTTTGCTTATCTCTGGGCTACCTCACTGTCTCCAGTTTATATTTCAGTTCTTCCACCAACCCTGGTAGCGTAGTGGTTAAATGCCACGGCTGCTAACCAAAAGGTTGGCAGTTCAAATCCACCAGGTGCTCCTTGGAAACTCTACGGGGCAGTTCTACTCTGTTCTATAGGGCCACTAAGAGTCAGAATCCACTCGATAGCAACAGTAACCACTTGTGTAACGAATTTCTTCTGTTTCAAATATTTAGAGTGGTTTGTTTACCTGATTGAACCTGTCTAATTCACATATCAGGAGTATTAAGGATAATAATTTTATCCTATTCTTTCCCAAGAGAAGATAAGGAAGGAGATGAGATATGGGAAATAAAGAAAGGAAAGAAGGGCCTTCAGTATATTTCTGCTGCTTCTTAACACCTTCCCCTTGCCTCCCTTGCTGTTTCTACTTGTAGGGTAGCCATAAGAGAAGCCCATTGGTGAGTAGTGTTCTCTCAGGACTGAGACCAACAGATGTAAGTGGGCTGGGAGTTGGAGATGGAATGGGGAGGAGTGCAAGAATCACCTAAAGAAGGATCCTGGGTGACCCCCGGTCACTCTGGCACTGGGAACCCTATAATTTCCAACTAGATTAGTGCTCCTCACTGATGGCCCCATATTTCCATCCTCCTATTTCTTCTCTATCCCATTACCCACTTATCCCTCCAAAGTCTCCACTCCCTCCACTTTCTAAAAAGTAAACTTTTGATTTTACAATGGTTTTAAATTTATAGAAAAAGTGCAGAGGTAGTACAGGGAGTTCCCATATACCCCACACCAGCTTCCCCTGTTACTAGCATCTCATATTAGCATGGTGCATTCATCACAGTTAATGAATGAACATTGATATTAACTAAAGTCCATACTTTATTTAGATTTCCTTAGTTTTCCCCAAATGTCCTTTTTCTGTTCTAGGATCCCATCCCAGCTACCACATTACATTTAGTGTAATAGTTTTTTAAACTATCCCAGTTTCTAATCGGAGGAAAGATTGAACTTGTCAAGGATTTCATTTTCCTTGCATTCACAATCAGCATGGATGCAGCAGTCAAGAAATCAAAAAATGCATTGCATTGGACAGATCTGCTACAAAAGACATCTTTAAAGTGTTGAAAAGCAAAGATGTCACCTTGAGGATTAAGGTGCTCCTGACTCAAGCTATGGTGTTTTCAATCACCTCATATGCATATGAAGGCTGGATGATGAATAAGGAAGACCGAAGAAGAATTGATGCCTTTGAATTGTGGTGTTGGAGAAGAATATTGAATATACCATGCCAAAAGAACAAACAAATCTGTCTTGGAAAAAGTATGACCAGAATGCTTCTTAGAAGGAAGGATGATGAGGCTACATTTCACATACTTTGGACATGTTATCAGGAGGAATCAGTCCCTGGAGAAGGACCCTCTGCTATATCTCAAAAAAGACTGACCCAAGATACAACCTAATCCTGTAGATTGTGTCCTGCCTCATTAACATAACTGCTTCTAATCCTGCCTCATTAGTATCATAGAGGTTAGAATTTACAACATATAGGATAATTACATGAAATTACAAAATGGAAGAGAGTCACACAATACTGGGAATCAGGGCCTAGTCAAGTTGACACACATTTTTGGGGGACACATTTCAGTCCATAACAGAGGTTGTAAATTCCTTTTGCTTTCTTTATGCATCAGAAGAATTTTGTTGGAAAAGCAGAAAAGATAGGTTTTCAAGTGTAGGTTAGATGATCACCTTTGGGAATATTATAGATTGGGTTATTGAACTAAATGATCTCAAAAGTTGCATCCAGTGCCAAGGTTATATGATACTTTGTTCAAGTGCCTTGATGTAGGATGGCATTCCATTTATTTTCCAGGTGGCCTGAGATACGAGAGAAGGAAATTTATATAGGAACAGTGAGTGTACTGGCCTAGCTAGTAGAGAGTTTTTATGAGCAAATGCTGGTAGATGTGGTTGGAAAAGAAGCTTGAGACTATATAAGAGGCTACATTCTATAGGCGGAAATGGTCATTTTATTTAAGAATCCAGGTTTACATTTTCAGTGTTTTCTAATACACATTAAAAAAAGATTATTCACCCTAAGGAATCCTCCAGAAAACTACTGAAACTAATAGAAGAGTTTGGCAGAGTCTCAGGTTATAAAATAAACATATAAAAATCACTTGGATTCCTCTACATCAACAAAAAGAACACCGAAGAGGAAATCACCAAATCAATACCATTCACAGTAGCCCCCAAGAAGATAAAATACTTAGGAATAAATCTTACCAAGGATGTAACTATACAAAGAAAACTACAAAGCTCTACTACAAGAAATTCAAAAGGACATACTTAAGTGGAAAAACATACCTTGCTCATGGATAGGAAAACTTAACATAGTAAAAATGTCTATTTTACCAAAAGCCATCTATACATATAACGCACTTCCGATCCAAATTCCAATGTCATTTTTTAAGGGGATAGAGAAACAAATCACCAATTTCATATGGAAGGGAAAGAAGCCTCGGATAAGCAAAGCATCACTGAAAAAGAAGAAGAAAGTGGGAGGCCTCACTCTACCTGATTTCAGAACCTACTATACAGCCACAGTAGTCAAAACAGCCTGGTATTGGTACAACAACAGGCACATAGACCAATGGAACAGAATTGAGAACCCAGATATAAATCCATCCACATATGAGCAGCTGATATTTGACAAAGGCCCAGTGTCAGTTAATTGGGGAAAAGATAGTCTTTTTAACAAATGGTGCTGGCATAACTCGATATCCATTTGCAAAAAAATGAAACAGGACCCATACCTCACACCATGCACAAAAACTAACTCCAAGTGGATCAAAGACCTAAACATAAAGACTAAAATGATAAAGATCATGGAAGAAAAAATAGGGACAACCCTAGGAGCCCTAACACAAGGCATAAACAGAATACAAAACATTACCAAAAATGAGGAAGAGAAACCCGATAACTGGGAGCTCCTAAAAATCAAACACCTATGCTCATCTAAAGACTTCACCAAAAGAGTAAAAAGACCACCTACAGACTGGGAAAGAATTTTCAGCTATGACATCTCCGACCAGCGCCTGATCTCTAAAATCTACATGGTTCTGTCAAAACTCAACCACAAAAAGACAAACAACCCAATCAAGAAGTGGGCAAAGGATATGAACACACACTTCACTGAAGAAGATATTCAGGCAGCTAACAGATACATGAGAAAATGCTCTCGATCATTAGCCATTAGAGAAATGCAAATTAAAACTACGATGAGATTCCGTCTCACTCCAACAAGGCTGGCATTAACCCAAAAAACACAAAATAATAAATGTTGGAGAGGCTGCGGAGAGATTGGAACTCTCATACACTGCTGGTGGGAATGTAAAATGGTACAACCACTTTGGAAATCTATCTGGCGTTATCTTAAACAGTTAGAAATAGAACTACCATACAACCCAGAAATCCCACTCCTCGGAATATACCCTAGAGAAACAAGAGCCTTCACACAAACAGATATATGCACACCCATGTTTATTGCAGCTCTGTTTACAATAGGAAAAAGCTGGAAGCAACCAAGGTGTCCATCAGTGGATGAATGGGTAAATAAATTGTGGTATATTCACACAATGGAATACTACGCATCGATAAAGAACAGTGACGAATCTCTGAAACATTTCATAACATGGAGGAACCTGGAAGGCATTATGCTGAGCAAAATCAGTCAGATGCAAAAGGACAAATATTGTATAAGACCACTATTATAAGATCTTGAGAAATAGTAACTGAGAAGGACACATACTTTTGTGGTTACGAGGAGGGGAGGGAGGGAGGGAGGGAGAGGGTTTTTTATTGATTAATTAGTAGATAAGAACTGCTTTAGGTGAAGGGAAGGACAACACTCAATACATGGAAGGTCAGCTCAATTGGACTGGACCAAAAGCAAAGAAGTTTCCGGGATAAAATGAATGCTTCAGAGGTCAGCGGAGCAAGGGTGGGGGTTTGGGGACCATGGTTTAAGGGGACTTCTAAGTCAATTGGCAAAATAATTCTATTATGAAAGCATTCTGCATCCCACTTTGAAATGTGGCGTCTGGGGTCTTAAATGCTAACAAGCGGCCATCTAAGATGCATCAATTGGTCTCAACCCACCTGGAGCAAAGGAGAATGAAGAACACCAAGGTCACACAACAACTAAGAGCCCAAGAGACAGAAAGGGCCACATGAACCAGAGACCTACATCATCCTGAGACCAGAAGAACTAGTTGGTGCCTGGCCACAATCGATGACTCCCCTGACAGGGAGCACAACAGAGAACCCCTGAGGGAGCAGGAGATCAGTGGGATGCACACCCCAAATTCTCATAAAAAGACCATACTTAATGGTCTGACTGAGACTGGAGGAATCCCGGCGGCCATGGTCCCCAAACCTTCTGTTGGCACAGGACGGGAACCATCCCCGAAGACAACTCAGCAGACATGAAAGGGACTGGACAGTGGGTGGGAGAGAGATGCTGATGAAGAGTGAGCTAATTATATCAGGTGGACACTTGAGACTGTGTTGGCATCTCCTGTCTGGAGGGGGGATGGGAGGATAGAGAGAGTCGGAAGCTGGCAAAATTGTTACGAAAGGAGAGACTGGAAGGACTGACTCATTAGGAGAGCAAGTGGGAGTACGGAGTAAGATGTTTGTAAACTTATAAGTGACAGACTGACTTGAATTGTAAACGTTCACTTGAAGCTCAATAAAAGTTAATAAAAAAAAAAAAAGATTATTCAGTTTGAGGTTGGGCCTGAAGGAGCAGGGAAATACAAATGATTTGCCACATAGATTGTTGACTCCACGAGGGTCAGAACTTGGTGGGCCAGTTCCCTTTTTGTTCCTTAGTTATTATACACTACTCATTCTTGTTTTTTTACCTAGTGGACATAGCTATTCAAGTAAATTATAGACATGTTTTAAATATACTGTATGAAATTAAGTCTGAAGTAGAATATACAGACTCATTTTTCCTTCATAACATTCTGCTCCTATTAGACTTCAAGCAAGGCTGGGAAGCCCTAGAGGAAGTAGAAAAATGGTATACATAACCCAGTTGTCTCACTGGATGATAGTGTGTGTACATATAGTCTCATTGTCTGACACTAGGAGATTGTAGGAGAGCGAGAACAATTTTGAAACCTTGGACAGGAAATATTAATAGGTCTTGGTCTTTAAACTGGCATAATAAATATTGCCCTGCGTACTTTTCCCTTCTGAGTTTGTGTTACTTATTAATTCTTGTCACCCCATATCTTGAGCTTTCACACACACACACACACACACACACACATGCACTTTCCTTAAAAAAAAAAATAAAAAAATCCTTCTGTGTCTGAGTTTGGGTTAGATGGTTAATGAGTATCACTCTCTGGAAGGATAATAATTCATACAGAGGCAGTTTACCTTGCCCCAAGCCTCCATTGAATTTTTTTGACTTTGGAAGAGACGATAACCTTGAAGAAGTAACTTTTCTAATTCTTCAGTAGTTTTATGACCTGATTTTCCCGTCCTTTCCTTAGCTTTGTTGTTAATGACCTTTGTCTAACCTTTAATCTGAATATTTGTGTTGATCATCTGGTAATGATGATGGAGAATCATTATTTTCACAAGGAAGACCAAATTTTGGGTTTTTGCTCTACTCTGTAATTGTTGCTTGTTGAGTTGTGGAAATTTGGATATTTCCCTCAATATACTTACAGGATAAGCATTCTAACAAGGCTAGTCTTATTTATCAAATATTTTAGGAGCATTTCACAATGGGCTTTAAGAACAAACAAACCAACCTCATTCTGCTTGTATTGTATCTCATGTAAAAAAACAAATTGGGTTAAAACCAAGGGAAAGAAGTAATTCCCTGGAGGCACCCAGAGCACCAAAGGACATGGCTTCCAGGGTAATAAAGAAGCAGGGTGATAAAGATGACTTCTGAGAGAAGAAAAAGAATTTTGGAAGAAAGTGAATGATGGACATTTCTCACTTGAGGGTCAGTTGCCTCTTCCTGCCTTTGCTGAAAAATGTCACAAGATTAAAAAAAAAGCATAAGCGAGGCCAAAAGACTTTTTGCGAGGGGAGGTTCACAACGATGAGGAGAGAGGCAGAAAGTCAAGTCCATCAGGTCCAACGACCGTGTTAGGTCAGGGCAAACAGGACTCTCAGAGGTAGATCATACAATATTTACCCTATTCATTGATATAGGTGCGTATTTTATGCATCTTGAATTTAATAATTATTATTATCGTCTTTTTTACAGATGAGAAAATGCTACTGTTTAACTTTGTACAGCGTCAGTCAGTGGGAGAATAGGGAACAAACTGCCTGTTTCTTAAATTTCCTTGTAACGACTAGACTTCCCTTCAGATGATAGTTTCTCTTTGCCATTTTCACTATTGTTTCTACTAGTTCAACAAACTATTGAGAATATGGCATTTTAACTGAGTGTATGATATGGCTAGAAAGAACTATGCATTTTCATCACTTCCCACCTTCCTAAGCATCACAATGTTTAAGTTTTTGCCAAATGAGAGTGGAATGGAAGGGGCCCTGCAGACATTCTCCAGCTGGCTTCGGACAATGCTGACAGCACACATCAGCCACTCAGCACTTTTCCAAGTAGCAGCTAATGCCCAGCTATTCAACTTTAACCCGGGAGAAAAGAGGTCAACTCAGGAAAGAAAGCATGCTGAAGATTGTGTTGGTGATCTGCTGGGGAAGGTCGTCTTCTGAGATTTCCTTTACCTCAGTGTCAGCACCCTTTCTGAATAAATTTGAAGTAGAAATCCAAGTGCTTATGTGATAGGAAATGAACTATGTACAGACTCACCATTGCGAGCTAGGGAAAGAAAATGGTTTTTTATCACAGAGTATTGGAAGAAATCAAAATAATTAACATTTTTTGAGCATTTACTGCTAGGCACTATGCTTAGTGTCTTATATAAATTGTCCCATTTAATCCTCAAGAGATTAATCCACATCAGAACCATACCTCTTTCCTAAAATTAGCTTCTTCCTCTAGTAGACATTGTGGTTAAAACACTAATTTAAAATTACATCCTGTCTCTGACCTATACCTAATAATACTTGTCTTCATTATAAAATGGAGTGCTGGTGGCAAAGTGGTTAAAAGTTCAGCTGCTAACCATAATGTTGGCAGTTTGAATCCACAAGCCTCTCCTTGGAAACCCCACGGGGCAGTTCTCCTCTGTCCTATAGGGTCACTATGAGTTGGAATTGACTCGCTGGCAATGAGTTCATTATAAAATATTCTGTCTCTGATCCGAGTTTCATTTAGACTCAAATATGTCTTGTTTTTCTGCACAGCTCCTTTTATCCCATTGGTTTTTTTTTTTTTAAACCATGAATTATGAAGATAGAAAATTCCTGTCCCAGGATCTGCCTTTTGTGTACTCAGGATGGATAGAGCTTTAGAGCTAAGTGTATGGGGGAGTCCAGCTCACTTCCATAGAACTTATCCCTAGGCCAGGCAACCCTATCAAGTGTGGTAGGCTGAAACATGACTC